>NC_090992.1:9100909-9403939 GCF_041146395.1 Eulemur rufifrons | reverse complement strand
GTGGTGAAGAGTTAAAACAAGGATGTCAAATTGGAGCAGGTAGGCGCTCGCCACGCAATGACGCCAAAAGGAATTTGGAGAATAGCACAGGCAGCCAAATTAAGAGGGGTGCCAACGATAAACTTTGTGTCCCCTGATTTTAATGTGCTTCAAACCCAGGTTATGCCATGGGCTTTTTATTTGAAGTCTAATTTTGCGTTGGTTTTGTTTCTGTTGGTTTTGTTTTTAAAGTATGCCTTTGTGGAAACCTGTACCATTTCTGTCGCTGACTGCAAGGCCAGTGCTCAAGTTATTTATTTTACCTTGGACTTGTTTATGTAATATTTTCCTCCTCCACAAACCTAAAAATGGGAAGTGATGTCTCAACGTGTTTCAACACACTCCGGAGGAAGGCACCACGTTGAGGAACGTATGGAGCATGGCTGAAAACTGATGCGGATGACTGTGATATTGGGACCGTTAAGAGCAGGGGTCCCCGACCTATGGTGAGTTGTGTAATTATTTCATTATATATTACAATGTAATAATAATAGAAATAAAGTGCACAATAAATGTAACGCGCTTGAATCATCCTGAAACCATCCCCCCTCCCCAGTCTGTGGAAAAACTGCCTTCCATGAAAACGGTCCCTCGTGACAAAAAGGTTGGGGACTACTGCTTAAGGTAACATAGCGAGATGGTGATACTGCCGATCAAGTTCTTGTGTATGTTCTCTGACGGCACCATTAAAGTTCCCAAAGGGGGAAGCAGCAAAAAAAAAAAAAAAAAAAAACCCATAAGGAGGGAGTCTCGAGCCCTGAGTTGCAGTCCTGTTTCAGCACTAGCTGGTGGCACTAGCTATTAGCATGACTCTGGGGCATTACTTAATTTCTTCAAGCCACGGTTTCCCCGTTTGTTAAAGGAGAGGTTTCTTCACGTACTGCAATGCCAGCAAATTAGAGGGACCAGGCAGGGAATGTAAATGAGTGAAGTCAGCTGCACATTAGGAGGCACGAGCTGCTGAGGGCACGCCCCTCCTGAGGACTTTCAAGTGCGATTCTTCCGGGGACGCTGAAATAAAACGCATCTGCCGCTGACGTTAACACAGGATAGACTACCCGAGGGGGCCTTCGAGCACAGAGCCGTAACTTTTAATTTAGAGTTTGTAGCCGTCGGGGATCAACATGTCTGTTGCTTACTGATATTAGACCGGAATCAGGACAAGATTGGGAAGACCCAATAGAAAAGGTTGATGATCTCATACCTCTTATTTAAATTGGGGACAAGTGGCAAATTGCTGAGCTTCCCACAGGCTAGCTGAGTGCCAGAGAGGAACCTATATATTTTTTTTTCCCTAAATGTAATACACTGAAAAAAGATTCCGAAGATGTAGGGTTATTTTGATAAAGCTTCCAAGGAGGTTCTGATGCAAGGACATGGTAAGGAGGTTGAATTACTTCTTTTGTTCATCTTGTTTTGTTGCGGAGGGTATTAAGGTTTTAAATAAATGTAGATATAATAGGTACCCACATGAAAGTGCATGGTTTGGGTAATATTTCCAACCATTTAAGGGCAAAATTCAGTTATTCTGTATTTCCAGAAGGATCTTCAATTACATGTTTGATTATTAATTTAACACACTGGTTCTCAAAGTGCCCCCCCCCAGCCAACAGCATCAGCACCACCTGTGAACGTTTTCAAAATGCAAGTTGTAGGACTGTACCCCAGATCTGCTAAATCAGAAACTCCTGGAGGGGAGCCCAGCAATGCGTGTTTCAGTAAACCACCCAGGTGATTCTGATGTTCCCGAAAGCTCGAGAATCACTGATTGAAGCTGTTAATTGGAGCTCCTCGTGAGGCCATGGGTCTAAGCAGCATTTCAATCCTCCGTTCTTATGTCAGATTCCCAATGTTTATAGGTATTAAACTAGTGCATTTCCAAGTATAATGGGTCCCATAAACAGAAGAATTTGGTCATCTAGATGCCACGATCAAGGAGATACAATGGACTAAGATTGTCATTGGATAGAATCCATGCATGTCTGCAGGTAAGTGAAGGACCATTCTGATTATTCACTCATTTTTAGCTCTTGTTGATTATACATGTTTTATTCTGTAGTATCATGTTAAATGGTTTAGAAACATTCTGCTTACACAGTTATTTGATGTTACATGAGTTAACTGTATAATCCTTTATAGAACATCATTAGTCCATCATCGGGGCGAAAAAAAACAGCACACTCCTAAATATAAGGAACCTGTCAATTTTTTCTCTGAGCATAGCAGGGGGGATGATTTAGTCAACGTCTTTTGGCATGCAGGAACAATCCATCTCTGCAGTATCTTGGTTTGCTGATGCCTATTATTTTGGGATAATTACATTTTTCACTTGTTAATACACAGTTGTTCTCTTGTGATCTTAAGAATATAGCCATTAGTCATCATTGTTCTCATATTGCACCTGAAAGAATTAACCACATCTCCAGAGCTTCTACATCAGTGTTCCTTTCCGGGATAAGTAGAAATGCTTAGAATTAGAATACAATGTGGGCTATTGCCTGGCAGTGATTGATTTGTGAGGGCTTATAAATTGGTTGCTAGGCTTTCCAGGTGACATGCAATAGTAACATCCTCCAAAGGAAACTCAAAACACAGGGAATATTTTCTCCCATTTATTTCAGAGTGCCTTGTACTCAGATCTTGAATTTAGACTTTGTTCGTTGTAAAAGTTTGCATGTCTTCTCTTTGGTCTCTGAACACCACATAAAACCAATTATTTTTTCTTTCTTCTTGTATACCCATCCAAATAGCTTATGTAATCAAATGTAAGTGTATGCGTATATAAACTGATTATTTAGAAAGTTAAAAAAACACTGCAACAGTTTTTCAGAGAATTGCTATAAAGTGTCCTTGATTTTATAATTCCCCCCACAATAATCAACGTTCATGAGCGTTCATGGGATCAGCTGACTCTCCTCTTGGTTTTTTTGGCAGATTGGCCAATTTGTGACAGGTAAGACCTGCTTAAAGTTTTTGAGGTTTACTCCAGGCCCAACCTTTCTTGAGTTTACACATAAGGCTAAGCACACACCCAGTCGGCAAGTGTTTACTGATAATCTACAATGTGTGAGGCACTGTGTTGAGTGCGAGGTTTTGGCAGTGACAAGACTGAGCCTGCCCTGCCTCTTCCCATCTGGGGTGTGGCGGAGACCACTAACTGGTCACAAGCACTCAGTCCCTCCTCTTCTTGGGCTTACATTTTGCAGCCTCCACTGCTGCTGGGTGTGGGGTGCGGCGTGTGGCCGAGTTCTGCCAGCGAGTCGGGTAGAGAATGGGTACAAACGCTGTGTGTCATTCCACCCCGGCCCAGACCCTCCCATGTACCCATCTCCACATCAACATTCGTGCTCTCTGCACTTCCCTAGTACACTGGGAAGAAAGACGCTGGAGGAGTATCGAAAGTGTTTGAGAGATGGGAAGGTAAACCATCAGACAAGACCTTGTATATCGGGAGCCTTGGGTGTCAAGAAAGTCCCCAGGGAAAGAAAGAAAAATAATAATTTCACTTGGCTTGGTTATTTGCTGTTAGGAGTTACTAGTTTTAGTTAAATGATGGGAGACTTCAAAAGAGATTTGGCTGGGTATAGTGGAAACTAAACCTAACAAACTAAGAAGTGTGAGAATATATAGCCTCTAAGAAAAGTGGTTCATTTCTTTAGTTCATTTGTATTAACACAGAAGCAAAAGGGAGGGCGTGAAAGCCGATGCAAGTGTGTCCTGTGATCTAGTGCCACGTAAGAATAACTGCGGTCGCTTGTGTGCACAGAGTGTTCAGCTCTTTGTCCTGCGGTCTTTGAAATCTCTGTATTGGGTGAAATCTGTGCTTCAGGAAGGAGGATTGTTCAGAAGTGCTTTGTCGCCATATAGGTTTTGGTCATTTTGGGGTTGCTTTGAACAGTGACATACAAGGGTGAGTGGGGTGAGCACAGTCTGCCAAGGGTGGCATATGATTAAGGGGATTCATTGTCTGTAGAGAACTTAAAAATGATAATAAAACCAACTAAAATTTGTCTGTTTTTTATCATGACTATGTGCCAATAATTCTAAACAATATCGGTGATAAAATACTCTTTCGTGGTTTTCATACAACCTTCTACCTTTACCCTCGCTCAACCCAGCTGGATATACTGCTAGACACCTTGAGTAACTATTAAGGACGGTTTTTCAAGGGCTTTCAGTGTAGCAGGAGAGGTTCCATACCGGGGGATATTATATAATCACAAAATGTTTAATAGTCCATTGCCCAGGAAGGTGAATCAGAGGCCATTATTTCTGGCCTGAAAAATGGAACCAATGATTCCAGGAAGGCGTCATGTAGAGCTCACTCTTGTGATTTTCAAAGGACCTGAGTTATATGATGTCACAGAGAAGAGGATGTGCTCAATAAAGGGGAGGGCAAGCTCCAAGGCTTGTGGGGTGAGCCAACAGTGGAGATGACCTTAGGTAGAGTCTAGTGGAATTTGACAGCAGCTGGAATGGGCATAGCAGGCCTGAGACTCAGATGGTGCTTTTCAGAATTTTCTGTTGTATTTGGAAGGAAATTATCAGCTCCCTGTGAGTGTTCATATCCCATGGTCAAAGCAATGGTTTTAGGGATACCACCAGTCGGCTGTGATAATTAGCACCATGGGTTGGGGCAGGGAAAAAATTCAATATGTCCTCTTGTAATGCAGATAGGACACAGGATCAGTGTTACGGGTGTGGGTTTTGCAGGCAATGACCGCAGGACCCCATTACTCTGCATCATGTTTGGTCTTCCACTTAGTAGCTGTTGGAAGCAATCTTGACTGTGCAGACCTGCCAACAGCAGGTCTGAGCTCAGTGATACAGGCTTCGTGTAGGGCTCCCAATGCTAGACACCAAGCCTGGATGATCAGTTTGACCTCTGCCCTTCGCTGGTTTAGTGTTGCACAAGTTCTTGGTTTTGACCATCTTCCTTACCATCATTGGGCTTCACTGAAATGAGGTGTCATTTGACACTGGCACCTCTTTAGTGTGCTGACTGAGGTAGGTCAAAGCATTTACAAAGAGGCATTAGAGAAGGGAGTATGACTGCCGGGTTCAGATACACAAAAGTTCAGGAAATGAGATGGGATTGAGAAAAATGAGCATTCAGTACCACTTTAAATAATGGAAACTATGTTAATATGAAATGAAACCTCCTTTGCCACATCACCAACAATAATCATCAAACCTCAATAAGAACAGAGAAAAAGTTGCTGTAATCCTCATCCTTGAACATAGATCATCATTAGCATGCACAAAGTGGGAAGTTTCGATAACGAAAGTGAGCTTCCTTCTAATATGATCCTTCCCCTGCTGGAAAGACACATTGCATTTCTTTAGAGCAGGTGTAGGATGGAGTGAATGGTCATCTGTCATCTAATCCGTGTTACCTTCCTCCATCCGAGGGGCAGCATTAGACCTTCACTGGCAGGGAATGAAGAGAAACTTGCCCAACAAAAGCTCTGCAAATTCCCATCCCTTTTGTGCCAACCAAACAGATTCATGTGTGTAAAAGCCTTTTGCTTGATTTTTTTTTTTTTTTTTCCCAGTATGTCTTCCAAAAGCAGAGGCAGAGACGAGAAACCACCCAGGAAGGACACTTGGGAAAGTGATGAGGGACAGCACTATTATTACAGGGAAGCCAGGACGGTATAAAGGGCCCTGCATAGGAGACAGAATTACAGTTTTATCGAAATCCCCTCCGGTGGGGCCAAGGATTCCAAAATTCAAGGTTGAAGCTTTTTGCACCAAGAAACGACAAAGCTCTTACCACTCAAACTCTCTAGGGAGCCAAACTTGTAAGCAGAATTTTCAACACACTTTTAGCAAGTTTCCAAAGCCCTCATCTTTATTTTTTTTTTTTTAAATCCATTAAATTAAATCCTTTCAGAAGATCAGCATTTCTTTTAGCATTGCTGAAATTTTTTTAATGTGCCTCTCAGAGGCATAAACAATCAATGCAGCCATTAATTTAGAGGCCTTTCTCTCTGGCAGTGGTGCAAATTGAAAACTAATCGTTTGAAAGACGTTCTGACTATTCAGGTCAGGAGGAAAAATGAGTAATGTTCCTCATCGCCGAGCCAGCTGCTTTGTTTTGCTGTTAGTTTTGATTTAAGGGGGAAAAAAGTGGGAGGAGCAAAAAAAAAAGGACAGAAAATGTCCCTCCTGCTTTTTCCAATAACACTTTCATAAACCTTCACAAAATACGATATTTTTATTCGTTTTAACTATCTGGGGGCCCGTTGGATTTATTGTAGCCCCATTTTTCTTTTGCATTACGATACATATATATATATATATATTTTTTTTTTTTTTAAGAAAGTTGCATTAGTTTCCAGTGCTTGGGACTGACTTAAGTGAGTGCTTATTTTCAATGTCTGAGGCTATGTCATTGCATTGTAGAGATGGTGATTTTTTTAAGTTTGCTGGTTATCATTCAGATTTTCTGCCTCCCAGTGAAGCAAGTTATAATCAAGGAATCCTCTGGTACAGGGAGTTGTTGGAAAATGTTTTTACACTCTCTCTAATAGAGCTAAGGCCTTCCATTCCAACTCCGGAGGTCTCTTTCTGGGTGGTGACCAATGGGCAACAGAAAAAGAAGAGGGAGCCTTAATACCATGTCATAGAAAGCTAACTGTGTGAAATAAACTCCACAAACTAGAGGTTGGAGGCATATAAAACACTTTCCCATTCATTTTTCCAATCTACATGTCATTGATTTGAACCCTTAGACTGTGTTGATGAGTGTCAATCAAATCACAGTTTCTCCTGGTCTTTTGTATTAAGGAAATGCCTGGTACAGTCATAGCTAGTATAACTTCACTTTTTCAACAAAAAGCAGGGATTGGGAGAAGGTGTAGGAACTGCTACAATTTATAGTCCAATGGCCCATTGGAAGCTCAGACCAACAATTGAGAAGCATGGAAATTAATGTTGATTTCTAAGACATTATTGAGCTGCTAGGTCTTAATATCACTTGTAAAATCACCCTTTATGTTTTACATTTGAAATATCTTCAAAGCATAGGATTTGTGGATGTGTGTAAGAGTATGGATCTTCATCCCTGTTCCCAAGCATCAGGAGAGTTTATTTCTCAGTCCCTCCTTAACATGTCATGGTCACCAGTGCTGAGCTCTTGTTGACAGTGTGAGGTCAAGTCTTTGGTCTTATTGGCATCTTTGAGACTGTCCATCACAGGTTAAGAAGCTGGCATGATTAGTCACAATTCTCCTAGTACAACCTCCTATGAGGACATGTGTGTCTTCACAAAGTATACGTACCATGTGTTTGGCACTTCTGCCTTAGAGTGGTAATTTTGCTACTTGGCCCATTGATGGTGAGGAAGAGAGAAGCTCAGTGACTCTGAGTGATGAGAGTGACCTGCAGGAGTCACTGGGATACTTCAGCATCAGTTTGTTTCACGGTGACTTCCAGCTCTGGAGCATGCAGCCAGCTTTCTAGACAGAGTCCACCTTGTGTGGAGCACTGCCCCTCTCTCTTTGTTCACCTAGCATTTATGCATTCTACAGCTTGGGCACCATTCAACACTGGGCACTACTGTTGTGCAGAGCTCATACTCAAAAATTTTAGGAGTACCTGACTTCCCTAAGTGCCCAGTCTGGCCATATAATTAATCATCCAAACCATGACACTTTTGAAAGGGAACAGGGGTAGTATTAATATGCTGGCACGGTAGCCCAGGACTTCCATGGGACACCCAAAATACATGGTCCCCTTACTTACAACCTGAGTATGGTATGGTGTGCCATACGGCACTCCCCAAACCAATCAGCTGTGGCCAGTAGCAGGCTGGTTTCACTGAAAACTTATCAGTCTTACAAACTTACAGAGGAAGGAACCTGTCTGGGCAACTCACCATCAAGGGGAAACCCGGAAACCAGCCCTAAGATCAACCATATCCAATCAACTGTCAAGTCTTGCTGATCTCCTAAAGATCTCTCTCTTCCATTCAGATTTGTCTACCCCTGTTACCTTCACCTTGGTGGCTGCCACCATCATCCTTCCCCTGCTTATTGCAATAGCCTCCTAAATGCTTCCCCTTTCCAGCCTTGCCCTCCTCTAGATACCAGTTCTCTAGATACCAGACAGAGCGATTATTCTGAAACCAAAGCCAGGCACTGATCACAGGGGATCCAGAAGTGAATGAGCAAGTCAGGGTCACTCTAAGGTACTTACCTTCTTGCAACAGAGACAGTGAACAAGTAAACCAATACATAATAACTTCAGGTTTTGAGAGCCATGGAAGTGAGCAACAGAGTGGGATGATGGGGAGAAGGGGTGGCAGGGAGGCTACTAGGAGAAGCCTCTCTAGGAAGGTGATATTGCATTAGGTTTGAAGGATGAGAAAAGACAGCCATGCTTCGAGCCAGGGAGAGGGCATTCCAGGCAATGGGAAGGGGAACATTAAGCACCTAAGGAAGGGTATGTGCAGGTGTTTCTAAGTAGCAGAGTGGGAGGTGTGTGTGACACAGTGTTCAAGGGCAGAGTGGTTTGCAGTCAAGTTCAAGGTTAGGCAAGGGCCTGGTTACCTGTGGCCTTGTAGGCCAAGGAGTTTGGATTGTATTCCAAGAGCAATGCAAAGCCGTTAAGTATTAAGCAGAGGAGGTGACGGAACCAAATCTTTTTGTTTTTTTAAACTGACTCCTGCTTCTACGTGAAAAATAGATTATGGGTAAAAGGGACACCAGTTAGAAGCCTGGAGCTCTCATTCAGGTGAGAGGACGGTGGCTACAGGAATGGAGTGAAGCTTTTTGAATTTATCATATTGGTGGCATTTGTGACTGCTTAGGTAAACTTTTACAATTAAACTTGCATCATTCAAGTATATCCTACTCTCCTTTTATTCTCTTGAATGTACAATATTTGCCATGCTTTTGTTTATGTCAATTAGTGTTTGTTAAAAAGAATTATTCTTTGAGAAACAGATTGATTTGTGTTTTTTGCATACACTTTATAGCAGCCAACTGTGAAGTATATAGTTTTGAAGAATGAGTATTGAAATTCTAGAAATGCCTAGGCATGTCTAGAAAATCTATCCCAGTGACTCTGAAACTCAGCTCCTGACACCGATTTTAATAGACTGTGGAAAATCATAATGAGTATTTAAACTCATTGCTCTCTTAATGTTTAACTGTCCCCAATAGCACGAGTAGTGGCTTTCTGATTGCCAATACAAATGTATTAAATTTTAGAGTTAATTATCCAGTGTTCCAAAATGAAGGAACTGTGCTCTTCAGTATCTGGTGAAATGAGGTGTGATCATGTCAGATGGATGGATGTGGATAGAGATATGGGTATGGGTGTGTATTTATCTGCCCATGGGGATGGAGGGCTATTCCTTTTAGAGACTGTGAAACAACATGGAGACCTGCTTACCTTTCATTCTTAAAAGTTAAAACCTATATGGTTTGTATATTTGCTTGTCCTCTTTGAGGAGCAGTGGCAGTTACTACTTGGTTGATTGAACCCTAGTTTGAAACTGTTCAAGAAGTGGGCATTTACTTATTTGCAGAGCGACAGAAATGCCTTTCCGAACTGTCTTGATTTGTCACCATGTGCCAAGAGGACACATGTGGTCCAGATGTGTCTGGGCCCATTGCAGCATGCTGGCTGTTAGAAGTCTGCAGGAGGAAATACCTTCTTGATTAAATTCTCCAAGGCTGACATTTTTTTGCTGCTCAGCCCACTGAATGATTTCACATGTGTTTTTTGCAGAGTCAGAATTCTTTAGTGATGTACAGGACAGTTATTTTCTTGGCAGCATGAAGTTCTTCTGGCCACCAGGGAAGGGAAGTTATTTTAACTGGGTGAATAAGGGGCAATTTCAGTTAGAAAAAGAGACGTGTTACCTCTTGGTCATTTAAAATACATTTTTAGGCCAAATAATTATGACATGAGGAAAAGATCACATCATTTAATGAATTTCAGATTTTTACAAGGGTTCTGCTCCCACCCCCACCCCTCATTTTTTTCCTAATAAATAGCTCTAGAACAGAATTTTAAAAGATTTTATCTTTCACACCCAGAAGACCCCTAGATTTTTGCCTTTTTGTGGGTGCATTCTATTGATCTTACCTGCGGATCATTTCCTTGGATTGTGTTTTCTCTAGACATGGCCCTGGGGAAAAACATTGTCCAAAAAACTCAAAAAAACAGTCCTGTTCTAGACCCACCCAGAATGACATAATATTAAGTGTTTTCCATATTCAACAGTGATGCTGTTTTGAGAACTCACAGCCGGTTTGAGTTTAGTTAAATCCAATGTTTTCTTTCTCTTTTGGTTCATAATTTCCCAGGGGCCCACTATTTCTGTGCTTAGTTTGAAACACAGCATTCTTCCAGTAGAGAACACTATCTGGTACATTTAAATCAATTACAGCCTCTGAATAAGAAGCCCAATTATAGATAAGGATAACATCACATTTTTATTAGCTATGAAAATCTTGAGTTATTTTGTAAATTGAAGACAAGAAAAGAAATCTTTCATTGTATAGGCACTATATTTTGCGTTTAGCCACACCATTTCATTTAATTTTCTCAGAAACATTGAGTTGGATATTTTTGTCCATGTGTCAGTTGTTTGTGGCTCTGCTATAAATAGGGTGACCAATCCAACCAGGACGGAGGGTTTTCCTGGGACATGGGAGTTTCAGTGCTAAAACCAGGAAAGTTCTGGGTAAACTGGGACAAGTTGGTCACCCTAGAAATCATCCTATTAGTGACCTAAAACAAAATGGTCATTTCTCACAATTCTGTGGGCTGACTCGTTAGGAGGTCTGGGGGCCTCACTTGAGTTCCCTGTGCGACTGCTTGGTAGGACCTGACTGGGCTAAGATGTCTGGGCCTCAGCAGAGGTGACTGGACCTGTCCCTCCAGGTGATCTTTTATCCCAGGCTTCCTCACAGCATGGGCGCCTCAGGGTTCCAAGAGGGCAAGAGCAGAAGCTACAAGTCTTCTTGTAACTGTGCTCAGACATCATACAATGTCATTTCCACCACGTTTAGTGGACAGAGGGCCGGCCCAGTTCAAGGCATTGGGAGACAGAATTCACCTTTAATGGAAGTAGCTGCAATGGATGGACATTTTTAATCCATCAAAGTCCCCATCGTATACATCAGTATTCTGAGATTCAGTAAACTTAAGTAACTTTCCCAAGACTGCATAGCTCCTAAGTGGCAGATCCAAGATTTGAACCTAGGTCTGTATACCTAAAAAACCCTGGGTCTGAGTCACCATGTTCTGATGCTTGCAGATGGGGTATAACTACGTCATCCTATTGGGTCAGAGTCTGTTGTCAGTTCCTGGTGTGCTCTTGGCTGAAGAATGACCAGGCACACCGAAAGCAAGGCAAGTGGGAAACAAAGTTTATTGAGGAGGGACAAGATAGGTTCACAGAGCAAGAGTAAGATATGTTCACCACGGACAAGGACCGGACCCCCTGTAATAACAAAGGGGAGGACTTGATTATGATCTGGGTCTTGTTTTATAGTGTCTGGATTTGAGCCCTCCTTGTGGTTCAGACATCACCATCGACCCACTTTGATGGACAGTTGGGAGTTATAAGACCCAAGTCTTCCTACGCATGCAGATCTCCCATAAGCTTCCTTGAAAGCCCATTTGGAGGAGCGAACTGCAATGTGGGTTTAAGCTAATGACATGATAATTAGTTTAGGTTGTTCTGGGTCACTTTCCAGATCCGATTGTACCTGTGCTGTGTGGCCCCCGGGCTGGGGAATCCTCTGCATTCTTTTGCAGTCGGCACACTAAGTTCTGACTGGCAGGTTAGTAGGGCGTTCCCTCCTCCCCTAGGTGTGGCAGTTGCTTGGGCATATGCCTTTGCCCCCAGGAGAGGCTGGAGAGCCCCTCGCTGTCTACCTAACAATCCTAGCATCCCATACTACAGGAAGCAACTGAGCATTTTCCTGCTGTTCTGGGGTGGGGTAGAATAGATGAGGGTGGAGAAGGAAAAGCCAGAGAAGCAAATGATCTGTGATGTCTGGATAGCCCCAAATCACGGGAATTTGTCCAGTTTGTTCTGAGAATATAATTCATACTTCCCCGATTCTGTAAGACGTGTTTGGGCTCCTGCTGTTCTCCCACCCCTACTTGAGTACAACCTCATTCCCCAAAGTAAATTCTTCAAAGGTTTCAGATTGATGGTGTTCTTGGTCTTGATGTTTATCTCATACTCCCATGCACTGCTCTCCTCCTTCTGCTGCACAGACATTTGGATCACAGTTGAGGGTTTGAGAGATAATTGCACAAATCAATTGTTTTCAAAATCGGGGAGTCCTTCAGATGTTTTCAGGAGTCCATGAGGTCAAACCTATTTTTATAATCTTAGGATATTATGTGTGGTTTTTTTTTTTTTTTTACTGTCATTCTCTCTTGAGTGCAAAATGGAGTTTTCCAGAAGCTACACGATGTGTGATATTGCAACAGATTGTAGCAGAAGCAGATATGAGAGTTCCACTATTTTATATTAAGACAGACATTGAAGAGATTTGAAAAAATATGTACTGTAAGCATGTAAAAGTGTTGTTGTAATTTTAAATGAATGAATGCACAAATATTTTTTAAAGTTTCTCCATTAATTTCTATTATGTTAAATATCTATTAATAAAATGCACAGAAACAAAAGCTCTTTGGGGCTCTCAAAAGTTTCAGGTGGGGTTCTGAGAAACAAAAGGTGGTGAAGGATGTTCATCATCATTTTACCGGCTGCCATTTTCTGAGCTCCTACATTTTTTTACACATTCTCATATGATCCTCACAGTAACTTTGTCAGGAAGGTACCCTTTTAACCCCCAACCCCAGAAGCATGGGCTGGTGTGTAAAATCATTAGTTGCAAAGCTAGCATGCTATGGAGTTGGAATTCAAATCTAGTCTGTCTGACTCCAGAGCTAAACTTTGAGAGATAAATAACCTTCTGCCATGCAATACAACGGTCGCTTTTCTGGACACAGAGAGAGAAGCCGAGGTCAAAAAGATGTGGGTGAATTACTTGAGGTTTCTCAGGCAGCCAGAAACCATGGCTTTCTGCTGGACTGTCCCATGAATAGTCCCCTAGTCACAGTAACTTATCTTTTCAAGTTGCAGTTTTGTGAAAAATAAATTTTCTTGAAATTCAAACGATACTCTGAACCTAGTGGGGTTTTGTTCCTCTTACAAGAAGCATTTCTGATAACTCTCTGCAAACTCGACTGAGTACTCCAAAAGGAAGAGACATGTGTCCAATTATCACATTTTGCACTGCAGGAATAAATGTTTATTGCCTTAAACAAATTTCCCAGTTACTTTACAGTGTGTTTTGTTTGTTTGGGTGTCATTTGTAATAGTAAAACAATTGCTACCACTTACTGAGCACTATGTGTCAGGCACTGAGAGAAAGCCTTTATGGACTTTATAATCACAGTCTGTCCGCAGCCTCAAAAGAATCCTTTGCGGCAGGCAGTGTCGCCCTCTCCACCTTACAGATACGGGATGAGGCTTGCAGACGTTCAACTAATTGCCTGAGATCACCCAGAACTAGTAAGTGGGTGAGTCAGGGACCAAACCTAGGTCTGGGTCATTCCCAGCATCATGTTCTTATCCATGATGCTCTGCCAGCCCCAAAAAAGGCAATGTCAATTTGTCTGTGGAAAGGGGTTCTCCAAAATAGACTCAGTAGCCCAGGTAAATTAGAAAAGGGACGCTATTTTACCTTCAGATATTTTAAGGAAAAGCCAAGAGACACAACCTGCCCATGTAATGAGAAAACAGATACAAGTCTTTAATTTTGTCCTTAACCCTTCACTCAAACCTGGCAATTAAAAGAATACAAAGGGAGGCAAAAAGTTGTTCATCTCTGTCTGGTACTACCCAGGGATATTTTAAGGTGGCCAACAATGTCAACGGATTGGGTATTTAATTGTTCCAGACATGTCTTCCTTCGGCCTAGAGGCACTGTCCTTCAGTTTTAAAATGTCATGATCACACCCACAGTGTCAAAGGTGATGGGAAAGCTGAGGCTCCAAACGTGTCAACAACAGATGCTTGCATCCCCTGGAACACTGGAAAAAGAGAGTAGATAGGATTTCCCTTAGGGCTACGCTCCAGGTGCCCTGGGAGGGGATGGTGACAAAAGTCTCTTGAAATTTACATTGGGTGCTGAGCAAAACAGGTGCTTTCCTCAGGCCTTCCAATGGCAAATTTGGGCTTTAGCAACCTTGACAACTTTCTAACTGCTGATAAAGATACAGGTTGCTGCTACTTTTGTAAAAGCTTAAAGTCTTGGCATAGAAAGGGCTCATCTCTAGTCCAGGCTCTTACATAATTTGAATAGCATTCGCAAATGGTGTTTGAGCAAGGAGGGAGTTCAGTATGCTGTTAAGACATATCTGACCAGAGCAGCTTGCTGTTGCTTAGGAACCTAATGTTAGAGACATGAAACAGACAACTTTTGCCATTCTAAAGCCATGCACTTAATTATCTCCACCCTAAATTAGCTCCAGAAACAAAATCGAGTGAATGTGTACAAATGTGGATAACGTAAACAGATAACCAGCAGGTGGAGAGTTGTGTGTGTGAACTCTGCAGCCTTCTGCCCTCTATCTGATCTGTCCCAGGGAGGCAATTAATCAATTGGAACATTCTCCTCCATCCAGTAGTGCTGTCTGGCTGTTGTTTTTAATGCCTGTGAGTATCTCTTTGGCCTTCTGTTACTTGAGCAATTTTATTGAACCCCATAATTGTTTGTAACTTTTATGAGAGTTAAAACCACAATCAAAGACAGAATTTGTGCATTTATCTGGCTCCCCCACTAGATTCTAAGATCCAGAACTGGGTTCTTGTCTCTATCACGTTAATGCCCTTGCTCCAAGTACCTTACAGTGGTGAATAAGCAAATATTACAAATAGTAACAGCTGTGGGGCTCTTACTATGTGTCAGCTAGTACACTAAGGGCTTTCTCTAACTCCCCTGAGAGGTAGGTACTAGTAACATGCCCATTTTGCAGACTGAGGAGTACAGTCCAAGGCCCAGTCCCACATCTGGTGAGCACTGGATCCTGTGCATGCAACCATTGGCTATGCTGCTTCCAAATGCTTGCTGCCTGAGCAAGCGTTTTGTAATTCGTATTTTCTCTCCTCCTCCCCACTTTTTTCCCTCTGTCTCTGTCTCCTCCATGAATCTCAGCCATCTGCCTGCCTTTTTTCCTTCACTTGCACAGGGAAATCACAGGTTTTTGTTTTGTTTTGTTGTTCACCTCTGAAGTCTTCAGTTACTTTCAGGTTTGTCAGTTGATGGGGAATCATTGTTTTATGTGCAGCAACTCATCTGAGTCCTAAAATACACGCTCATTTCTCTACCCGCACCCACGTCCAAGTCTGTGACACCTGGGGACATTTTAGTCCTCTCTTCACTTTGATGGCTTTTGCTCTTCCAGGCCTGAAGTCAAGATGTAGTGGCCTTGTTTATTCCTCTTCCTGTGTCCCTTCCCAGGTGGAAGGAGCCTGGGGGAAGCCAGCCTTTTTATTTTTTTATTTTTTTTTTTTTTAAGTTCAGTTTTGTTTCGGTTTTGGAGCCCTGAGTAACATTTTTCAAATTCTGTTTGCTAATTTCAAATTACTGAAGTTCCTAAGCACTAGCAAAGCAGACATTTCTTGGGCCCGTGCGATGGCTCTGGGGAGGACTCGGGGGCAGTCAGACCAGGGTGGTGAGGAAGCAGAGGCCTGGGACACTGGAGGGCAGGTGACATGGTGACACAGAGACTGGAAACTGCATACTGCATTTCAAGGAGAGCCTGGGACTGGGCCAGTTAGTCTCCAAAAATAAAAAGGAAACTTTTTTTATATCTAGAATTAGTCAAGAGTCATGTGTTAGTTATCTTTGGCTGTATAGCAATTTTACCGCAAACTAGCAACTTAAAACAACACACCTTTAGTATGGTTTCTGTGGATCTGGGATAGGAAAACTGAAATGAGAAAAGAATGAAAACCAGTGCAAGAAAGCTTAGTCCAGTCTGCACCTAGGAGGGACTGCTGGGGCTCGGTTCCACGGTGCCTGCTGAGGAGCTTCGTGAAATGCAGTTCCGAAGACGAGGAGAAGCACGCTCCGCATCCTCCGTTGTCCTTGTTCAGCGTGGCTCGCTCTGCACACATGAACACCCATACATGTTTTGCATGTGCGAGTGCAGAGTGGATTCCCATGGACGCCCCGTGCCAAAGCAGTAGAGACTCCCCGAAGCTTAGCTGGGTCCTCTGCCCGGCTACAGTCAAGATATTAACCAGGGCTGGGGAATCTCATCAGAGATTAAACTAGGGACGGATCTGATTCCAAGCCCACATGATTATTGGCAGAATTCAGTTGCTTTTTTTTTTTTTTTTTTTTTTTTTTTTTTTTTTTTGAGACAGGGTCTCCCTCTGTCACCTGGGCTAGAGTGCAATGTCGTCCTCATAGCTCACTGCAACCTCAAACTCCTGGCTTCAAGTGATCCTCCTGCCTCAACTTCTAAGTAGCTGGGACTACAGGGGTGCACCACTGCGCCCACCTAATTTTTCTATTTTTAGTAGAGACAGGGTCTTGATGTTGCTCAGGCTGGTCTCCAACTCCTAGCCTCAAGTCATCCTCCCACCTCAGCCTCCCCAAGTACTAAGATTACAGGTGTGAGCCACCATGCCCGGCCTAGAATTCAGTTCTTTGTAAGCTGTCAGAACAAGGCCCTCAGTTTCTTGCTGGCTGTCAACCAGAGTTCCTTGCTGCATGGCCTTCTCCATGGGCAGCTCATTACAGCTTGCTGCTTCAAAGCCAGCAAGAGAGTTTTCTTGCAAGATGGGCATTACAGGTATTATAATCACATTCTGTAACCTTTCCCATATTCTATGGGTTAGAAGTAAGTCACAGATCCTGTCCCCATTCAGTGCAAAGGGATTGTCCCATGACATGAACACCAGGAGGTGCAGATCATGCAGCCACCTTGGACTGTCTGCCACGGTGGCTAAGAGGAGGCAGAGACACTAAGTCAACAGCAACAGTGTTAGTGGCTAACCTGAGCTAGCATAAATTCAATTTTATGCAAACATCTTTGACTCTAAGAAAGCAGTCAAGTTTTTTAAAACCTCTAATGTACTGTCAATCTATCAAATACTCAAATCCCCTCCTTAATGGAAATTTTTTAATCTGAAAGAAATATACATCCCCAATGCTATTACTTCTAGCATTTAAATTCCCAAAGGATGGAACTTAAGTCACTTTTAATTAAGCTTCTCTTCTCCCCATAAAATTGTTCCATGGCATTTTCCTTGACACGTCAGTCTTTGGCTATTTAGCATAACTTTAATTAGAACATTAACAAATTACACAAATACGCTAATTAGGTCAAACCATTGTAACCAAAAAAATCCCCTAAAATCAATTTCCTGTGTCTGGTTTTTCCCTTTAATTAGAACTAAGAGAGCCACTGCCTAACGTACTTATTTTTAATACAGTTGTTTGCAGGAGCATGTTTATTTTTTCTTTGTCATGCTTAATGTGGTACTTTTTTACAGATGTTGAGAGAACACTTCAGGATGTCTTGAAGGGACAATGAGAGATTGTGGTTTAGCAACAAAGCCTCTCACAGCGTTGAGCCTGTTAGTTGTATTGTTGAAGTGTAAGATCCTTGGTTAGTTTGCAAAAGGAATGTGCTTCTGGCAGGGTAGAGCTGCTTAGGTTTGTGTGCGCTTCAGTGTCCTTTATGGTTAGTTTTCCCAAAGGCTTGTTGTGCTTATTGCATCATTTGTTTTTATTTGTAAGAGTGTTTTAGAAGCTTCAGAATGGTTGTAGAGTCGTTACCGTTTCTCGCTGTAAATGGTTACGACTGCCCGTGGAAATTGTGTTGAAGGCAAAGAAAAGTAAATAAAAGTTCCTCTTCTGTAGCTTTCTTCTTGATCTGCATTTCCAGCCACTCCATGCTAAGGAACCCAGCTGTCTGGGATTACACGGGGCCAGGGTTCCACACACGCATCACAGCTCTTTCTGATTTATGACCAGTTTGCCCCCTAAGAAGGTCTCCGTGGACTTTCAGATGTAAGTGAACCACCTGCATTAAAAATTAAAGCTGACATATTTATTTTGAAGGGCAGAGTGAAGCTAATGACCCTATAAAATTTCTGACACATAAATTTATTTTTCCCATCTTTCAAATGAGGTAACAACCCACCTCTATACCCAGTCCTGGGAAAGCCGATGCTTCTGCACCTAAAGCCATAAAATGGGTAACCAGCCAATGCACTGGAAAAGCAATCCATCCTAGGAAAATGGAATTAATTTTAACTATATTAGTAAGTACTACAAATCACTCTCCTGGGCCCAGTCAGTTAAGCACCCAAAGTATTTTTGAACTTGCTTATATTTCCATTTCTAAAACCAAATAGAACTTGAAAGAGAAGTCTTGTTATTCAAAAGCCA
Organism: Eulemur rufifrons; assembly: GCF_041146395.1. Classification (NCBI taxonomy): domain Eukaryota; kingdom Metazoa; phylum Chordata; class Mammalia; order Primates; family Lemuridae; genus Eulemur; species Eulemur rufifrons. Next base: position 9,385,445 of record NC_090992.1, on the reverse strand, counting down.
TATTTTACATGCCATACAAAAAGCACTGATGGTATCTCCTCTGGTACTCTGTGTGTAGTTTTGTGTGCACAGCATGGTAAAGCCATTATTAATTGCTCCTATTCACATTTCTTTTTGTGTTGTCATTTATTGTTAATTAAAATATCTGTTGAGTACAGTCAGCCCTATATATCGGTGGGTTCCACAGCTGTGGATTCAATCAAGCATGGATCAAAAATAATTAAAAAAAAAAAAAAGTATGGTTGCATCTGTACTGAACATGTACAGACATTTTTTCTCTTGTCATTCTCTAAACAATTCAGTATAACAACTATTTACATAGCATTGACATTGTATGAGGTCTATAAGTAATTTAGAGGTGATTTAAAGTATACAGGAGGATGTACATAGGTTATGTGCAAACACTGCACCATTTTATATCAGACTTGAGCATCCATGGATTTTGGTATCTGCAGGGGCTCCTGGAACCAATTTCTCATGGATACTGGGGGATGACTGTATAAGGTATTGGAGCAGGCACCATGGAGAAAGAGAGGGAAGCTGAAGGAGCTTCCAGTCTGGGTAAACTCATGACCTTGACCTTCTTAAATCCCCCAGGGGATCCCATAACCCTTGGAATGAGATTCATCTCCTAGCCAGAGCTCATGAGTTTGTAAATGATCTGGCCACCACCACCTCTACATTAAATGCTTTAGTAATTCATTACAGTGCTATATTCCCATTTGGCAGGTGCAGAAATTGAGACTCAGAGAGTAAGTTTGCAGACAATTCCCAGGTAGCAGAGGAAGATTCAAGGCCAGAGCTATTATCTCCTAAATAAATCCTTGATAACCTTTCGTTCTCCTAACCTGTGATTACGATACTATAACCAGTCAACTCCTGAGATAAGGCACAATCTTTCAAAAATAAATATTTTATGCAACCACAATGATAAAGCAGCTTCAGTTGGAATACACTGGATTCCAAAGGAGATGAGCTAAATCCTCCTCCTGGCCCTGCCAATAATTAGCTGTGTGATCTTGGACAAGTCACTTTACCTCATTTTCTTCACTTATAAAATGATGAAAGTCAACTAATAATTTCTAGGCAATACTTCACAAATCTGCTCCCAATAGCCAGGGGTTGCTACAAGTTAGGGGTCAAGATTTGCAAAGTGCGTTAGCACGTTAAAGGCACTGTGAGGTCCTGCACAAAGAAACCCATCAGCCCAGCCCTTTTAAAACTTACTGGACTCTGGAGCACTTAGTCAAATCTCACATAGCTCATGTTCCCTAGAAAATCGTTTGGGAAATGTTTTTCCAAATTCTCTTTTGGATTGAAAATTTGATAGTTGATGTTTTATCTTATGAAACGTTCCATACCTTCAACCCATATGTTCTCTTTTACTGTGACTTTCCACCCGTCTTCAGGAACTAAATACAGCAGGCAGCAAATAAATGCTATTGATTGATTTATTTGGCTCTTAAGGTTAATGTATTCTAAACAGTGCTTATTTAATATGTTTGGCAAAATTGAGTCTAACACAGAACAGGTCTGGGATGGGAAGCCTTGTGCTCTGGGAGCTGGTGAAAACCACCAAGTCTGCCCAGAGACAGCCAGGGAGATGCCTGATGACATTTTAGCACCATTTGGCTATAAGAGTTTCATTCAAATGCAAAAACAAAAGACAAAAATTCTGTCTCTGGTTAGCAGACTTCTGATCTAGCCATTCTGAGTCTGGTCTGTAGAAAATCAAAGCATTTGGTGTGAATTTTTCTCATCGTCCCTCTGGTAGTTCACAAGATACGTTGGTTCTGCCAGTTTCTCCCAGGGAGAAAATCCTCCTTTTCTTCCCTTGAATGCCTCTTGGTGTCTACTTCAGCAGTAAATTACCACACACCACCCTCATGGTTTGAAAGAGCTTATTCACAATGAAACTACCAGAGTTTCCCAGGATTTAACTTGACTATGTGACATTTCTTATTTGTGTTTGCTCAAGAAAACAAAGTAACTTTAATATTCAATAGAATAAGTACACAGAAACGGACTTTTAAAGGGGACAGTTGTTTTTAATAAAAGTTCTTAAAATAGCATTGTTTTTCATCTTTGGAAAGCATGTGTGTCCAAGCGATTTAATATTGTAATAAAACTTTTTATAGTGTACCAAGAAGCATAAAGATGCATAACACACATAACACCTTAAGATGTACATGCACTTATTTAAAAAGTAAAACTATTTCTTTTATCTTTGTGTATAAAAACAAATAACAAAGATCCTGTGTAGATTGTACGATGAGAGGATATTCTTAATACTATAGATTCACAACTAAGAACACCAAGAAAAATGCTTTTGTTTCTTCCAACTTTTCTAGTGCCAGTAGATTTTTACAAATAAACTTAGGAAAAAATGGCCTCTCTCTTGCAGCATATTGCATAGTGTCAAGTGTACTGTGCCAATAGGTAGTTGAAAGCCGCAGTATAAGATAATTAAGAGTAGAGAATTGACTTTGAGATCAAACCAGGGTGTTAATCATATCTCTGCCTCTTACTAGCTATAAGTTTTTTTTTAAATCATTGAGCCTCAGTTTCCTTGTCTGTACATGGGAAGTATACTTTTCCACGGGTTATTTTAAAGATAAAACAAGATATAGTTCATAAAACTCTTATCCTATGCCTGTCACATTACAAGCAGGTGATATGTAGTTATTTTATGGAGACATTCTTAGTTCATTTGACAGGAGGACCAGAGGTAGGGCTGGCCCAGGAGCACCAATCCCGGTGGTGCTCCTGGCCCCAACCCTCTGTTTTTGGCTTCATCTGAAGCAAGTCTGAGCCTCTCCTTTATGCACAATGATATCCATCTGAAAGCTCTTGCCCAGAAGCTTCTAGAAAACTTCTTTGAGGTATTGCTGGCCCAAGTTGGTTACTAGCCAAGCTGGGTCATGTGGTCTTTCTTGAACATATGACTAGCAAGGAGGATGAGAGAACCATGAGGACAGTCAGGCCACCTCTACAAGCGGGGTCAGTTTTCCCAGCAGGGTGAGCTATGCTGGGGAGGAGTGGATCACCTTCCCAAACCAGTCTTCTGCTAGAGAGGAGGAAGTGTGGCAGGGTACTGGCCAGACACTATCAATGTCCACTATTCTAGGGCTCCTCCAACTTCAGTGTGTGTGCAGGTTATCTGGAGATCTTATTAAAATGCAAATTCTGATTCAAAAGTTCCAGCATTGGGCCTAAGATTATGCATTATTAACAAGTACTGTACCCGGGTGATGCTGTCTGCTGTCCTTACTTTTGAGTAAGAAGATACAACACCAAATAAATAGCACCCTAAGAAAATACTACTGCAAGCTGGGCCCAACAGCTTGTAACTGCAGGAAGGCTGGATAAGATTAGTGGCTAAAGAACAAAGGGAATGTAACTGACCAATGCAGAGATCAAACACATTTTACCTTGACCCTTAAGTGACCTCTAAGTAGGTTCCATTTTAGTGGATTGACCAAGTCAGCCATATCTATTCCTAAATAGGTGAGATGGTGCCTAACACCCCACAGTCAGTACCGTGAATTCTGAATAATTCAGTTCAACAAATATTCAGTCAACCTTAATGCCTGTATCAGACATTGTGCTAGGCCTTGAATTTAAAATGACAGTCTAAACCAGGAATTCACCAGACTTCTTAAAGGGTCAAATAGTAAATATTTTAGGCTTTGCAGGCCAAGAAACACAATCAGGGATATTTAGTGGGGATTTACACCCATGTAAGATGTTAAACCATTCTTACCTCACAGATCATACAAAAGTACGTGGCTTGGCCCACAGGCCATAGTTTGCCAACTCTCGTGTACAGAGCTATGTTCTCTATCCTCATGGAGCTTACAGTTTATCCAAAGTACGGCATGATGTGTTGGCTTTTTTTTTTTTTTTTAAATACTCCCTCCCAGTCCCCTGTGTCATTTGAAAGAAGCTGAGCCTGTCACTGAAACATGCCCAGTTTTATCCATCTGTGCACCCCAATCTCAGAACCATTTGTCAGGGAGTGTGCACCAAAGAGCAGCTATTGAAATGTTCTTCTGGTATTTAAGGCCTTTGCACAAAAACATACAAGCACCAGATCAAAGATTCTTAAGAGCTCAGGATGGAAGGAGAAAACCTTAACCATGAAATCATCCCTTCAAATACTTATCTTTAAATGATTATCACAAACACGTGGAAAAAAGTCAAACAGCATCATGCATATATAATCAAGTCATCACACCTACACTGAAACGAGCTCCTCCATATACAAAGCAAACACCCACTTAGCCACATATGTTTCCCAAGAGGCCCTGCAACCACATACTCTTAAGTCATATTCCGTAGCTTGGGAACCACAACGTAAACTTCTTGCAGACTCTCAGTTTCAGCTGGAAACAAAGCTGCTCCTTACAGGTAAAGGCACTGGCAAGTGGAAGGCGGTGTGCTAGCACTTCCCAGGGGCCCATTTAACAGACATGCCCGCTGAGTCACAGACGAAGTGGGAGTTTGCTCTGAGAACAGGGCTTAGCCATGTGCTTTCTGCTTAGCCATGTAATTCTGTGACTTCTGCAGAGAATGACATTAAGCCATACACTACCTGACTCTGCCCACCCTGGAATGTTTGCTTTTGCAGCTTTATCCTGTAACCTTCAATCTTTTGGTACCTGTTGGCCTTTTGTGTTTAAAATGTCATTTGAAGTCTGCAAAAGAATCATTTTGCTATCATTTCATAACTTCAAAGGGAATGTTTGAAGTTACGGCAGGACTGGTGCTGCAAGTCAGATTTGGAAAGTTGCCTCTCCTTTTTGAAGTAATTCATAATCATTAAATTTTAAAAAAGTATTTTTTTTTGGTCCCAAAAATGGTATTCAAAGTATATGAACTACTCTTGCTGATTCTCAGCTGAGTGGTTGAAGTCATATCTCCTAGATCTTTATGCTTGAAAGTTGGAAAAACAAAAAAATCCTAGAATCTTGAACCCATTATGTGCTTGGTCTTTTAAATGTCTCTTTTTTTCTGATAGTCAACAGCCTTTAGGATCTATGAGTTCAGAGTTGTATATAATTATCTCAGTGGGCCAACCAGCATTTATTTATTATTTGTTGTATGAATTAGCTATACCAGTTCCTAATTAGGGATGGAGAAATCAAAATAAATAAGTCTACCTTCAGTTAGCTTTTAATCATTAGAGAAACTTTTTAAAAATAAAATCCAGATGACCTAAACATCCAAAGCCCCCAAACCCTTCTACAGCATATCCCCATAGCTATCCCATCAGGAAAGTTCTATTTTCTAATTTTCTATAGCTCTTGGCTAAATTTGGGCTTAAATAATGGACCATTTGTAATTTCTTCTAATTGACTTTCACATGAAGTCTTAGTGTCCCCCTAGAATGCACATTTTCTGAAGATTAAGAATTCAGATTTCTGTAACTCTTGCATTTGCTAGTATTATGCTAACAAATGGTGGGTGTATTCATTTGGTTTATATGAAAGTGTATGTCCAGATGGTGGAGTAGTGTTTAGAGGCTTTGGAATGAAATCCCTGACTCTCAATAACACCAGCTGTTACCTTGGGCTCAGTTTTCCCGTATGTACAACGGGGATAATTATTACACCTACCCTTGTGAGGATCGTGGGTATGCACGTGATAGATGACATACTTGTCACATGCCAAGCATAAAGTATGGGTACTGCTGTTTGCACTGCTGTTGCTGCTCCTCCCCAACCCACCAAAAAAAAAAAAAAAAAAAAAAATCTTAAAAACTGAGCAACAATCTGAGGTTAAGACAATGAGGAACAAGCAACACAGTAAAACCTGATGCTAATCCTAGTAACAAGCCTAGGGCCAGACAGTTTTTCCTCATTATCAGAAAACTGGATAGGGAATAGTCCCATTTGGTCTTAAGAATAAAAATTAAGAAAAATTATTCACTTTTCAAAGGAATTCAGCACATGGTTTCTAAAAACAGTTTGCTCTCTGGGCACAAAGTCTGATTCACAGATTATTGTCCAGGGACAGTGGTCTAGCTCGAGCCAACACTCAGGCAGGTCCCTGGATTGCCATTCTTTGAGGATCATCCCTGGGAGGGCTGCTGTATCTATGCCCAGATTTAGGGGGACAGAAATGGGGACACAAAAGCAAGTCACTGACTGCCCTCAGGTCCAGACTTCTAATTGGTAGCAGAGGATTTGCCAGTGCTGCTTTTTACTCCCCCGTTGAGCTGCCAAAGTGGTTCTTTGGATATTTTTCTACTATATTCTGCAAGGTTTGGACAGCTGAGAAGTATCGACCTATTGGTAGCTCAATAAAGTGCTTCTCACCAGTTTCTGCAAGTCTTAAACGCTGTCTTCAAGTGCATTAAAATTCTGTTCCAAGAGACAGAAAATTCATACAAAACAAGCTTCAGCAAAAAGATGAATTATTGGCTCATACAAATGAAAACTCCAGGGTTTGGGAGGTTTCAGGGGCTTAAGTAATTTCACCATACCTTGCTTTTCTTCTCTCTCCTCTGCCTTCCACTGAGTCTTTTTCATTGTCAGGTGTACCTTGGTACACCCTAGGAGCTGTAGGCCTACCTCCTTCCGAGATGAAAGAACCTGAAAGAAAGAACCAGAATTCCCAGCCTGACTGTCCTTGGACTGAACTGAGTCAGTGCCCCTCCCTAATGCCATCACCAGGGCTAGCAGAAGGTGATCCTCTGGTGGGCTTAGCACTGGGCCAGGTGTGCACCCTAGTGGGCCACTTGCAGTGGGGTCAACTCTGCTGAAGTTCTTACATTGAGAGTAGAGACAGAGTCATACCCTAAATGAAAAAGTGGTGATTGTAATTTCTAAAAGAGCACTGAGTTGCCAAGAAGTATGGTAAGGAAAACTATTAGCCTGCCAGGCCATGTAGGTCTAGAGAGCATGGAAGCATCTGCAGGTTTCTCATGTCATTCTGTTCATCAGTCATTTGTTTCTTTACACCCATTGACTATCATTCCTGCCAGCGCTTGGAGCTATCCACGGACTAAAATGAGAGTTTTGTGGGTGAGCCGAACTTTGGGAGATGGGAGGGAGAATATTAGTGGTCAATGTGGAGTACAATTTTCACCTCAATGCTTTTGAAGTTGTTCTCTGTAACTTGAGAAGAAAACTTCCAGGAAAGTTGGGTTATTTGGGAGGGAAGGAGACAGGAGTCTGGATTTGTCAAATCCTGTACTGTTCAATGAAAATACAGGGGCAGCAATTCTCAGATTTTCCATAATTTAATGTTCTCTCCAAACTACACAAACAAGGCACCATGCAGCCACTGCCCAGAAAACAGGTGCAGAATTGTTTTCTCAGTCATGAAGGTTGATGGCTTTGACCCCTTCCCCTAGCAACCAGTGACACAGGTTTGCAAGTGTCACCATCTCTGCAAGGTGTTTTCTGGTCCTATTGATTGATTGTTTTCTTAGCTACAACAGTTATGTCACTATAGTTGACATTTATTGAGCTTGCCCATGACACTCAACATGCCAAAAGCTGTATGTGTATTACATCACTTAAGTCTTACAACTCTATGAAATAGGTATTATCTCCATTTTATAGAGCAGACACCTGAGGCACAGGGAAGTTAAGTAATGTTCCCAAAGTGGTAGAACATTAAGTGATAGAATTTGGTTTCCAAGCCACTTACGTGCATGACCACCATGCTGTCGGGCAATGCTTGCCCCTATCGTAACACATAACAATAGCTAACGGTTATTGAACACTTGCCATGTGCCAAGCATTACACTAACAACATAATTTTAGAAGCATTATCTCCTTTGTCACCTTGGCAGTATCCCCACTTTCCAAATGAGGAAACTGAGACCTGCAGAAGCTCAGTAACTTAGTGTCACACAGTTCAAGTTCAAAATCTGGCACTCAAGTTCATGCTCTTAACTATGAGCCAATACTGCCTATGCCTTTTCAACTTTATCTCACTGTGTTATAGCTACTTCTTGAGATGCCAGTTTTCCCCATTAGACTGTGAGATTCTTGAGGGCAGGGACTGGACCTTAATCACCTGGATCATAACAGCTGCTTAATAAATGTCCTACTCATTTGTTTCGTCAGTGCCAAACATAGTGCTTAACAGATAAAAGGTGTTCTCATTATGGAACAAGTGAATGAATGAAAGAAGGTAAAGATGATGTGAATGATGGCGACTGAGGTCAGAAAGAATAACGTATCTCCACAGAATGGAAATTATATAATTAGTCTCCTGGGAGGTTGAACGCAGGCCTGTGCTTTGCAAAAGTCAATTCAATCCAGGTGACTTAATTTCAAAATTGAAATGACTTGGCCTTGGCCAGTCCTCCACAAATATTATAGGACTTCAGTCACTGCCGTGTCATTATCATAGCTCCTATTAAAAACAAAATCAAACAAACCAAAAACTCAGGTATTACATGAATTCATCTAATATGCAAGACTCAATTCTCAAGACTGTTCTTTCTGATCTAGTCTTTGCTGGATTTCATCTTCCCTGACCTTGAGCGTTTCTCTCTGCAGTAACTGCACAGATGTCACAGAAAACTCCATTAACACAGCAGCTAATTCAGCCTCCTGGGAATCGGGATTTAAGCTCCCCCCGGGCCAGGTTCTGGGCGCTCTGGGCGGAATAGGCATAAAACCAAGGAAACAAACCTTTTCCCAAAGGGGGAGTCCCTTCCATAACAAAATACTAAACCCTGAAGCAGACAAATAAAGGAGTTTGTGGCTTCTTGCCAGCTGGAAGGTGAAGAATGCAAATAACTGGAGATGTTTGGGAAGAACCTGTTTGGGAACTTGAGGAGAGCCCAATGTGGTATCAAGCCCCTGCTTGCAAAACTCCATTGAAACAAGTCCACGTTAAATAATTGTGGTTTCTTCGAGCTCAGGAGACAGCTGTCAGGAAAAATGACTCACTAGAGAGGCCAAATACATTGTAGATGTTGCCTTGAGAGCATTTATCCACATGTGGGAATGAATTACTCAACCTGTTGTAAGAGAACTAGATGATATTGACGTTAAATCGAATGAACAACTATGTAAGCGACCGGATTCCACCACCCACAACCCACATGCCAACAAGCGGGTTTGCTCGGTTTCTGTCTCTCTGCTGACCTCCACCTTTCACATTTGTTCTCTGAGTATCCTGGGGCAGACATGGGATTGTCTCACAAAGACCTCGTCCTGGGGCAGACACCCTTGGCTGCCCAGCTCACTGCCTTCCCTCCTGCTCTCCTTGCTGGCAGAGCCCCGACTTTGTTGGAGCCTTCATGCCCTGGCCCTATTCTCCTTACCAGACATTGGTATAAACGCAGGCTAATCTAGCCAAGGAGATACAAGCAAATGGCAGCTATGGGCCATACAGGAGATTTCCTCCTTAACAAAAGGGCAACTGGAAAGAAATGCCCAAACTATTCTGTTGCTATGTATCTTGCATCTTGTCTGCATCAACTCGTATAGCCATTGCAACCATGAGGATCAACTTCTCCAGCACCTTGAGGGCAACACAGCATAAAGAAAGCAAGTACCTTAGTGACAGTGTTGTACCATTGAAATAATCAAACTTGCTTACAGACTTCTTGCCGAGTGAGTTGACTTCTTGCTGCGATTAAGCAATCTTCGGGACGGGGTGGGGGGGGGGGGGGCGCAGGAAACTTACTTGCTCACCTGCTAAAGGTGAGTCTCATCCCTGTTTCAAGGCACATTTTTATTAAGTATTGTTGTTTTAGCAATCGTATCTAGTGTCTTTGGAGAAAATGGCGCTGACATGATGAACAGCTCTGCATAAACCAGATGCAACATCCAAAAACTCACCAAGGACAAATGATTGACTATAATGGTTGGTACATCTTTTCTGTAAAGGGCCAGATAGTAAATATTTTCAGCTTCACGGGCCATATGATCTCTGTTACAACCACACAACTCTTGCCATTTAGTGCAAAAGCAGCCACAGACAATACATAAATGTGTTCCAGTAAAACTTTATTTGCAAAAATAGGCAAAGGGCCAGTTTTAGCTTGCAGTTTGCCAGCTCTGGCCTAGGGTTCCCAAAAGACGCCTCCCTTTACTGTGAAAGACCCTTCTTGATGGTTTCCTTATATGACTTTGGCCCTATCTGACTTCTGACTTCATCTTGTGCCACACTGGGCACAGCTGCTCTGGGCCTCTTCGTGTTTCTCTGCCAAGTTCCTTTCCCTCCCTGCCCCCATGATAGGGCCTCTGCAGTTGACGTTCTCTTTTCCTAGAACGCTTTCCCCCACCCGTGTCATGGCTGGCTTTTCCTCATAATTCAGGATTAAATACAAACGTCCTCTTCTTAAAGAGGTTTTTCCTCAGCACTTAATCTAAGCATCCTGTTTTCTCCAAGTCACTTCCCTGTCCAAGAAAATCTGCTTGATTTTCTTTCTTTGTGTTTGTCCGTCTCCTCCTCTACCTCCCCACTGACCCCTGCTTCCCCTGGAAGTTCAGCGTCTTGAGGGCAAGGATCTTGACTAGCTTGATCACCACGGTATTCCCCAAGTCCAGAAATGACATAGATAGCAAAAATGTGTTGATTATTGAGTGAATGAAACTCTTAGGGCCTATTGTTGGCTTAAGGGAATGTTTTAAAGAGTTTTCAAACATGTTCCTTAATACAAACATAGTTCCTTTCTAATCCCATATGCTCTCTACAAGACAGGTCATTCATGCCTTCCTTCAGAGATAAATTTTTCTACCAATAGTAAAATATTAGTCGTAAACATGCACCTAGACGATCAAGACAAATGCTAATAATTATTGGCCATTTGCCACTCTGACTGTGACAAGAAGTTAAAAGGCGGGGGGAAGGGGAGTAGGTACCTTCTTATTTGTTCTACTTATTCAATAATTCTCCTGGGAAAACTTGAAAAGGCCTGGTAAGTTGTGTGCTCATTGGAATTCCCTTTCCGTGAAGCATCGAAGCAGGTAGCTCTGGCTCAGATACAGGTCAAGCCTGAACCCACATGGGCTCAAAGCTGGGGCTGCATTTTCAGAGACAGGCAATGTCTGCTTTATTGAATAACACAAATAAAGGAGAGGAGATTGCAGGCTTGTGTGAAAGAGTTGTTTGCTTTATCAAATCTCATACATGGAGGTTTTCAGCCAGGAGCCTGACCATATGAAAGGGCTACTTTAATCTGATTATCCATAAACTACTTTAGAAAGCCCAAAATGGAGCTTTCACGTAGTATTCAGCACAGTCGGAGTAGAGGGGTGAGCGGGGTGGGGAGAGCATTTGTTTGGGGCTATTTCCTATCGTGGGTTAATACTAGATTCACCACAGTTTGGGACCATCTTTTTCACACTGCTCAGTTGTGTGAGTCATCCCCGTCCTTGACAACTGCCTGCCTGGCTCTGGGTCACTTCCCCAGTCTATGTCAGACCAGGAAATCTGGTTAAAATACAATCTCTGGCACTTAAATAAGTTAAAGAAAAAAAAAAAAAGTCCTCTCATTAAAATCGGTGACTCTCCTGGAAATTGCCTCCCAAATACTCCTTTTTTTAAGCCCCCAAGGAATACAGTGGAAAACAAAAAATGTTCTTTAAAGAGGGAAGAATCCCACAGAAGGAAATGAGAGTGACAAATCTCTCAGTGCTTGTCATTGATCTAAAAATTACTCTCTCACCTAACGGTCACTCTGAAGAGCTTTTAAAGTCTGTGCTGCCGGCTTTCTGAGTGGAAGCAGTGAATGTGTTTCTTGCTCAAAAAGCAGAGATCTAGTTGGCGACATTGACATGAACTTTGGTCATTTCAGCTGGCCGAAGCTTGGTCCTCTGTGTTTATGTAACAGCCGTTGTGAGACACAGTGAAAAAAGCTGCCCATGTTGGCCCAGCCCTCGCAGCAGCAGAGGGAGCAAGCAAAGTGTCCACCAACTAACGTTAAATGAGTGTGGGGGCCGGGCACGGATTGCATTCTACTGGGGGCAGCCACCACTAGCTCCTGCCAAGTATGACCATGAAGAATGTAGGCCCAGAGTTTCCAGATCATTCAGTGGGAAAAAAAAAAAAAAAAAATCCAGAAGCCCAGATAGCTCTTCCAATTTTTAAATGTTAGCATAATTCGGGACAAAAAAAAACTGAATCAAGCCAAATGTGTCCACAGGCCAGATTGGACCTATGAGCTGCACATCCAAGGCCACGGTACAGCGGTCACACAAGTTCATAGCGTGCAGCCAGTGACCTGGGATGTCTTCAGAGAACATCACAATGTCCAGGTTTGAAGCCAGGTTGTTAGAACGTCCAAAGCCGTAGATGCCAAGGCTTTTGAGTAGCCGCTGTCTTCTCGACCATCACCAGAGAAGTTCCCAGCTTTGCTCATTCCCAAGCTTTGTGGCACATGGAGTGAGAAAGCAATGAGGAAAAAAAAGTAGGGTTAACTGTGTGAGATTGCCAGCGTTTTTTCTGCCTGGTTAACACCCTGAGGGTGGGAAGAAGAAAAACCTGATTTTTGACAGTGAAGATTTTTTTTCCTCTCTATGGCAATTGTGGGGCTTCTTTAGACTTAAGCTCAAATCTCTTGCATGTTTTTTCTTAGACCCTAGCCAAACATGAGCTTCAAGCTGCTGTATTATTTGTTTTTCCAATTTTATTCCTGGGGTGCTCCCAGAACCAGAGGCAAAATGTAAAATGGAAAGGAAGACACAAGAGTATCTATTGTTTGCATAGCACAAGCTTTCAGTTAGTTAGAAAAACGTGTTCTCTTTCATTAAATTTCCTTTAAAGAGCTATGGTTTAAGAACATGTGAGTTTTGTTAAACCAAGGACTTACGTTGAAAATGTTTCAGTGCATGTCATGAAACCAGAGGGTGACCAAGTGCTTTGTCAGTAAGTCTCTTCCTCCAACTCGCTTCCCTCCGGCAGTGCCCTGTCTCTCATGTCTCCTCCCTGTGTTGAGAATGGAACTCCCTGGAGCAAGGACCCTCTAGAAGCAGCAATTGCCACGGGAGGGCTCTCCGTAGGGGCAGCAATCCCTGGAGGCACGAATAAGTCCTGGACACAGCTCAGAGTCCTTTGTGCCCATTTGACCTTGCTGCCCTTTGTCCCACCACTGGAGTTCCATCTGCCATGCTTTTTATTTTAGGACTCTCAGATCTGGTAATTCTTGTTCAGTGCTTGGTGATTAATATTTAGTACTGGTTAAAAGTTGCTTACAGTGATGTAATACTGCTTTTGCTGTGAGTTATGTATCGCCTTCTAGATATATTTTGAGTTCTATTATATAGTCTCATTATTAAAAATATAGAAAACTATAAAATGGAAAATGGATTCCTAGATTTTAATCTACATCCAGAGGTAACCACTGTGGATATTTTGGCTTATTTCCTTAAGACGGGTAAACATAGCCTCTGTCGTGAAACACACCATTGATCCAATTCATGCGCCTCAAGCTTAATCAGGCTGGTTCCTTCTTGTAATTTCATCTTAACTGAAATGTCACCACCTCAGATAAACTTCTTTGATCCCCTCTTCCACAGTGACCATTGTCCCCCTGCCCCATCTGGTGCATTCTGTCACGTCCCCCTGATCCGTTTTATTCTTAGGACTTAACACTATCTGAGATCATCTTGTGACTCTCCTTGTTTGTATATTAACTACTCCCACTAGAACATAAGCTCAGGGGAGCAGGAAACTGAGTCCAGAGCAGTGCTTCTGTTCTCTTCTGCAACCCTGCTCAAATGACGGTACACTTCAAACAGTTATCAACTTGCAAGGAAGAAGGAGAGGGAATAAAAGTATAGGAGAGATGAGGTTGGTGCTAGGAAAAGTAAATTTAGTGTCGATGTGTTCCTGTTTGGTCTCTTTTTCCAGTCCTACAGGATCCTGGTAAATCCATCTCCCCGCAGACAACACCCTCACTCAGATTTAGTACCCTTTTATTTGGATGGTGCTGATCCTCGCTTTGGTCTAAGGATAATGAGCTCACAACTGTTTTCCTGCCAGTAAAGAGATAAAAGCACCAATTCCCTCCTTTAACCCCATCTATTCAGAGATAACTGCTATTAACATGTCAACAAACTTCTCATCTTATTTCTATACCTTTTTTTTTTTTTAACATAACTAAGATTGCACTAATCTAAATAGATACTGAAGTTCATGGCAAACCAATAAAACGTTGCCTGGTAATTGCCTGTTTGACCCACCAAAGAGCTTACTTAACAGAAAAGTCAATAATGTTCAAAGAAATACAGTGGCCAAATGGAAAACTGGTAAAGTTTCTGTTTTAATGTTTCTTATCCTGGGTGTCTTATTACAAATGACATTTGTGTGATTAAAAACAGGTTATTTCCCAGTAGCCCATCTCCTCCTGTTAGACATTTTTCACCTGAATGTATTATTAATACTTCTTGGCTTGCGACACACAGTTAGTGGCTGTGGAAATGATTATAATGTCACTGAAGATTGTGGCTTGAGGGAGGAAATGACCAGTAGGCATAGAACCTTCAGCCACAAAGTTCCAGTGTTCCTACAAATCTCATTATAGGAGAAAAGAAGAGGGCAGGGTAAGACTGTGTGAACTGAACCCACTATTTGAACTGGTTGAAGCCCTCTTCCGTGCACCTCTCTGAAACTACAGGCTGGACACCTCTAGGGAAACAGAATCAGGAGATGTAAACAAAGTAAATCAGGGATAATTTGGGGACATGGCTCCATGAGCCAGATGAATTTCTGAGAACCAAACCATATCAAATTAGGATAATATTTCTTTTACAGCCTTGAGGCTACTAAGGTGAAATAAGTCATTTTTTAAGTGGTTATGATATTGCTCAGTGAAGAGAAAAATGTTTATTGACATAGGTTTTAAGAGAATGGCTTAGACTTGAAGCAATTCTCACGTGCATTCTCAGTCTCTTCTCAATAATGGGGCTTCCGGAAGTGCCCCAGCTTTCCACACTCATAATGAGTGGTAGGATGCCTTCTGCTTCTGGGAATGATGGGAAAAGACCCAACTGGATGACTTTCCCCGCAGAAAACAACTGTAAACCTAGACATAATAAAAAAAGCAGGTGGTAATGGAGAGCAGGCAGGAGAAAGCAGACTTGAGTAGGACGTAGCCACTGGGAAAGGGTAGAAGGGGAGCTGTATGAATTAAGCTCTCATCTTAACAGCTTATAGCTTGAGGCTAAGTGCAGTTCATACAGTGTACTGAAGTCAGCAGGGGTGCCTGTGAAAAAACACACTCTCTCTGGCCAGAGAAATCAAGACAAACTGACAAGACTGGAAAAATCACAAAAAGAAAAGACATAGAGAGAGTATCCCCAAATTTTATCTATCAATTATCTCTGACTTTTAAATTATTCAGGCATGGTGCAGACTCAAATCCACGAATTAAAACAAAAGAGCTCCACTAAGACTGTAACTGCCACCCAAGAAACAGTTTGGAACTTAAGTCCATATGTTAATTACCAGCTAAAATTAAAGAAACAATATTTCTCAGAGGAAAATAACAGGCATTTGGAATTTCCACTACTTACGATTCACAATATTTAGAATATAATCCAAATTTTCCAATGTATAAAAAACCAAGAAAACGGGACACGTTCTCAAGAGAAAAGAATATCATTGAGTGTGACCCCAGAATGAACCAGATGTTGAAATTAAAACACAAAGATTTGAATATGGTTATTTTAACTATCTAAAATAATTCACATTATGAATGAAAAGATAGGAAATCTCCTCAAAGAAATAGAAACAATAAGAAAAGAACCAAATGAAAAGTCTAGAACTGAAAAATACAATATCTGAAATAAAAAATTCACCAGATGGACTGGGTGAGGTGGCTCATACCTGTAATTTCACCACTTTGGGAGGCTGAGGAGGAGGGAGGATTGCTTGAGGCCAGGAGTTTGAGACCAGCCTGAGAGACACAGTGAGACCACGTCACTTCAAAAAATAGAAAAATTATCTGAGTGTAGTGGTGTGTGCCTATAGTTCTAGCTACTCAGGAAGGCTGAGGCAGGAGGGTCCCTTAAGACAGTTTGAGGCTGCAGTGAACTATGATTGCACCACTACACTCCAGCCTGGACAACAGAATGAAACCCTGCCTCAAATAAATTAATTAATTAAAGAGTTGAATGGAGATGTGAACAAAAAGTGAAGTGAACTTAAAGATAGATCAGTAGAAATTATCCAACATAAGTAACAGAAAACAAAGACTGAACAAAAAACGAAGACTCAGAGACCCATTAGAAAATTTTAAATACTCCATGTATACGTAAATATAATCCAAAAGAGAGAAGGGAAAGAATGGAGCAGAGAAAATATCTGAAGAATTAATGACCAATAAATATCAAATTTGATGAAAGACAAAAATGTACAGGTACACGGTGATGAATGAAAACCAAGCAGAATAAACATAAAGAAGTCCTCATTAAGCTCATCATAGCCACACTGTTGAAATAATGAAGATAAAAAACGAATTTTGAAAGCACCAAGAGAAAAATGACGCTTTCCATACAAAGCAACAGTAATTAATGGTCAATTTCTCAGCAGAAATTATGGAGGCCAAAAGAGAATGGAGTAACATCTCCAAAAGAAAAGAATTGTCAAGTAAGAATTCATCACCCAGCAAATATATCCTGCAAAATGAAGACGAAATAATGACATTTTCACATAAAACTAGAACAAGTTGTCATCAGCAGACCTGAACTACAAGTTATGCTGAAGAAACTTCTCCAGGATAAAGAGAAATGATACCAGATGAAAACTTAGGTTCTGAGAAGAGCACTAAAAATGGCAAATATCTGGAAAAATACAAAACATTTTAAATTATTGCCTTTTCCTCTTAATTTATTTACAAACCATATAACTTTTAAAGCAAAAATTATAACATTATCTTCCATTTATAAGGTATCCGGGGGCATGACAAATAACCACTGTACCATAAAGAAAGGGAGGGTGAATATGGACCCACATGGGTATAAGACTTCTACAATTTACATAAAGTGGTAAAATATTAACTACATAGTAAAGAATAAAGGATGTATATTGTAATACCTGGGGAGCCACAAAAAAATACTACAAAGAAATATAGCTAAAAATCCAATAGAGAAATTAAAATAGATTACTAAAAATTATTGAAATAATTCAAAAGTGCAGGAAGGGAGGAAAAAGGAACAGAAAACAGGAGCCAAGTAGAAAAAAATAAAATCATAAATCAACCAGCTATGACAATAATTACATTAAACATTAAAGGACTGAACAGTTATATGGCAGATATTTTCAAAATGGATAAATGAGACATGGTGAGATACCCTCTACAAGAGACATGCTTTAAATATAAAGACAGAGACAGACTGAAAGTAAATGGATGGAAAAAGATCGAGTACACAAACAGTACACATAAGAAGGTTAGTGTGGCTGTATAATCATAATGAGTAAATTTTAGCTCAAGGAATGACTAGAGAATGTCACTCAAAAATGGCATAGATTTCTCATGTTTTCCTAAGATAAGTATCGAATTTTTCTGCTTCTATCATCTTTACTATCTTACACGTTATCGCATTTTGTGATATACTGTGACCTTTTGACCTTTCACATACCTTATGATCAATGCAAAGGAAAGATCACCCCATTTTAGAAATGAGAAAACTAACTATGCAGAGACGAATGAATTGATTATTCCCAAAGAAACATTAGGTCAAAGAATCTCTGTGGACTTAAGCTGCCTTCCACTCTATTATGCTATACCTTTCCTCTCCTCCAGTGAAAATTTTCTATTGATGACTGTATTCTCAGGAAAGCTTAGTTTCAGGGAGGGAATAGATTGATTGTAGGTAGAATGACATCACAGACAGAGTATATACCTATGAGTCAAATGTGTAGGTGGAAGAATGCTAGAGACCCCTAATGCTAGTTGATTATGCTGAGTTTTTATTTTTTCCAATGCAAAATTAACAACTTTTAACTAAGCAAAAGACGAAATAATCTGTTTACTCTCTTAGGCAGGAGGTAAAGTTATGAAGGTCCCTATTCCAGGAAAGCCACTTTTGCCCACACATTCCAATCCGTCTAGTACCCATCTCTTTGGGTGGCCTTTGAGCAATCTTAACAGAATTTTGCCATAAATGATCTTGTATTCATGGCAAAGAATAAATACGTTTCTCTTATTTCATTCCTTGTTATTTTAAACTAGAATACATAGAGGATTTCAGGAATATTCTATATAGCAATTTAGCCCTTAACGTGCTGAGTGCTAAAATATTAAAAGAGAAATCTGTGACAATAGATACTATATCTGAGCTGCCCACCCATTTTGTTTTTAATGACTCAGTGTTATTTGGTTAGGCAGGGGGATGAAGATCGTTGCAGATGAGAGGAGTTTATTATAATTTTCAATAAACTTCAAATATTTTCATATTTTTCTATGACTCTTAAGGTATTCAGGTCACCAAAATAGAATTAGTTACCACTGATTAAGAGAGAAAACATTTGAGACCAATACGGGCTTGAAGTTTTTCATTCACAATCTACAAAGGAGGATTTGTATAGTCTAATGGAGCATTTGACTAAATGATTTCTAAAGTACTTTTGAGTCTCGGGTCCTAGGATTCATCTAAGAGTTCCTAAGGCAAAGGGGATGATTGTGATAAATGCATTTTATTTGGTCCCCTTTGTATGCCAGATATTCTACTGAGGGCTTTGTGATCTCACTGAATCCTCAAATCAGCTCAAAGAGGCAGATGTTATTATGCCCATTTGACAGAGGAGGAAATGAAGCCTTCCCAAGGTCAGACAGCTAGTAAAATGGTAGAGCCAAGATGTGTGGACCCAGATCTAACCAACTCTAAAGCCCATCCTCCTCCCATTCCTCTAAGTCAATTTGCTCCCCTTCTCTTATTGGCCACCTGACACTTCTGATTTAGAGAACTCCAGCATTGCATTATAACCACCTTGATGGTATTGTAAGAAAGGTTCAAAGACATTTTGAAATTTCAGTCAAAAGAAACATCATTCGATGCACTGGTTGTCAAGGTTGTGAATGCCAAGGTTGTGACATACACCATGCCATCTTCATGCAGATTGCCCTCCAAGAGAGGGCAGTCTACACTTCCAGATGGTCAGGAGTCTGAGTTGTTTTTTTTAATCCCTGCTGCAAAGTGATAGAATCAGGAAGCTTCTCAATAAGTATTGCAATGGAAACAAGCTAGGCATAGAAGGGATTGTTTGATTGCTGGGTGACAAAATTCAAGTCCCATTAAATAGAACACCTTTTCCAGACTTTCTGTCACAAAACTTATGTTGAAAATCTTGGCCCCACTGTCATCATCTAGCACAGAGGAAATCATTTGTATTTTTGCAAATAGAAAATATGTTTCTGTCTCAGTCGTAGACAGATGTTGCTTTTTGTCAATGGTTCTTGTCTCTATAAAACCCCAATCCTCTTCTTATAAAAAAAAAAAAAAGAATAAATGCTTCTTTACCATCTGATATAGAAATTCATAGATAATATAACCCATATAAATTTTTAAATATATAAAAAAGAGATAAAAGTATTGTATAATAAAATAACACATTTCATTAGTAAAAAGCTCAGGCATAACAACACTACAAGATATTTTTTTTAAAGATACAATATATAACCATGGATATTGCCATTACTAGTACTGATAGTATAACCATGATTCAACTGCTACTGTGCAGACAGATACAGGCATGTTACACTGGCCACTCAAAGACAACTCACTGCATTGCTGTCAGTGATATGATTTTTTTTTCCCAAATGATGAAAACTTCTTGGTAAAGTTCCAAACAAATCAAATACAATCTCCTTTGATTTATACAGTAGTTGCATTCCTGGAAAATTCAGACTATCTTAAAACTGTGTAAAATATTTTGTGATTGCATCTAAAAGAGTCAGGTTTTAGACTGTAGGATATCAGCTGAGATAGTTCTTTGTTGTATAAGACTGTCCTATCTGGCCTCCCTGGGCCCCACTTACTAAATGCCAATCACATGACCTCAATCATTAGAACTAGCAAAAATGCCACCACAAGTTTCCAAAGCATCTCTGAGGAGGTGGTGTCAACCTCCTTGAAAACCACTGCTCTATGCAGCCAGTTGAGTTCCTGAAAAGCTATGTGTAACTTCAATTTACATACCTGAATCTGAATTTTCAGATATTAAATTTTATTTTTTTTCTCTTTTTTTATTTCAGCTTATTATGGGGGTACAAAAGTTTAGGTTATGTATATTGCCCATGGCCCCCCCACCCCCCTGAGTCATAAATTTTCTTCAAATGAGGTGCATTCTTGAAAAGAGACAGACTGGTTTTTGTGGCATGAACAAAGGTGGTCCTGATTCACTATAGGTAATATTCTTGGCTCACCCTAGGTGGTGACAAAAGACGCTATTCACTGATGCAAGTCAAGTAAGGAGAATGCAGAGTTAACTGACACATGCACAGAAGCTGGTAAACAAAGAGCAGGTGGACCACAAATATGACAGAGATGCACAGGTGCAGGCATCTGTGTGCTCAGCTGACTCAAAGACGGAACAAAAGCCTAGTCTTGGCCATCTCACAGGTTGATGGGGTCAATTTGGGTAAAAGGTGAGCTCAGGAAGAGGTTGATGTCAATAGTTGCTAGGAGGCTAAAGGTTTGCCAGGGAAACAAAGGATGTGAGTCAGGGTAGAGTGTGACTATGTAAACATACACAAAGGGTTAAGGATAGTAGTGATGTCAATGTCCACCCAGGTGACGGTGACAGAGGCTCTGAGAGCAACGGTAAATACTGCTTCTTGAATCACCTTCTCTTGGATCTAGATCTTGAAGTGGAGGAACTATTGATGGATAGCACAGAACTGTATTTTCCTTCCCATCCTGAGTGGTAGCAGTGCACGGTTTATAAGCTTCCTTCTGCACTGCTCCCAAGACACCTTCTGCTACCTTTACATCTCTGGAAAGCCAACTCGCTTTGGCTGTGTCAGGCAAACATCTGTGCACCATATTGCCTTGGTCATAGAAGCCTGTTATTCTGTCCCTTCGGGAAAAGGACTGGTGGGCATGACTCTGTGCAGAAATTCTGGCAGGCTGATAGAGACCACCTTCTGAGTTCCCCAGGCTTGAGTCTACCCTAAAGCTAACCACGCACAGCTCGGTCTTGCTGCAGTTTGCATGCCCACGGCAGATTCCCTCCTTTAAGAAGGCTCTGCAAATCAGGCCCAGACAGACGCCAACGCCTATTCATCTAAAGTTCACTGGACAATGTGCCTGGTGTCATTGGAGCAAACTGCTTGGCAGCCAATTTTTTTTTAATGGCATGATTGCCGTGCTTTCACATCCCATTATGAAACTTTATCCTTTACTCAGAGCTTTTTTTTTTAATCTGAAATTTTAGTTTGATGGAAAGAGATGTCGAAAAATATTTGAAAAACTTTGCTCTGTGGGGCCAGTTGATACAGTGAGTTATAATCACTGAACACAGTGGGTGGGAGGGATCTGTAGTTGTCCCCATTCCTCCCCATATTGGAACTCTTAATGGTTGGCAGTCACTAGGTATTAGGGAAATCAACCCTAGCATAGGTAGGAAGAGGGTAGGACTAATTCCCAGGGAAGCTTCGAGATTTATTAGAAGAGCCATAGGGAAGAGATGCCCACTCAGGCCCTACCTTTGAGCCCCCTCCACTCTTTGTGACAGAAAACACGGAGGCCCCTGGCTGGGTCCTGCCATGCATTTAGAGCACTGCATTAATACAGCCCATCTGTTACTAGAAACAGCAACCAGCCAACAGCAGTGTGATGCCTGCTGCTTTGCTATGGTTACACATAACTTCAGGGCTGCAATATGATCCACGTCACACGGTGGAAGGCGCATATACAGTACATGATACATACCCTAAGTCAAAACAGGGGCCTCAAAATTGGCTTTAAGAGAAACAGTTATGTATTTTCGTGAACATTCTCTTAGCTGTTCTCAGCTGACAGGGAGTTCTCTCACATGGGCTCATCTAGGGAAAGCTAAAGGTGATGGGACAGCTTGGTATCCACATCCCGAGAGGTCACACACATTCGATCTACTGGGAGAAGTGGGTGCAGACTCCTGGGGCACTTAGCCTCATGAGAACAAGAAAGTTCTTGACCTTCACAGCCATGACCTTGCATCTAGTGTGGTGCCTGATATGCAGTGGGAGAGAGTAAACATTGAAGACAGAAAAATCACTGAATGAATGAACCATCCCTCCCTCCCCCACCTCTTTTTCTCCCTGCCTCCCCCATCCCATTCCACCCACCTCCGTCTCTTTAGAAAAGCTAGGACAAACATCAGAGTATAAAATCTGGTCTTGAAACTGAAAGAGTCAACACTAAGTGACTAAGAGATACAGGCAGCATCCATATTAGTTAAGAAAGTGAACTTGGGAGCCAGGAGGACTTAAATTTAAGTTTTATCCTTCGCTACTTGTTAGCTGGGTGATCTTGGGCAAATTACTTAATATCTCTAAACCTATTTCCTCATCTAGAAAGTAGAGTTAATAATATCTACCCCATAAGTTTGTTATAAGGATTAGAGATAATGCATGTAAAGTGCTTGGCATACTACTTAGGACTCTAATATTCAATAAATGTTAGCTGCTTGTATTACCTTTCCTTTCGCTCATTAGCGCTATGCAAGAATCAACCCAGCTAAGTGGCCACAGCCAGACCTGCTCCTCTCTGAGGAAAATTGCTCTCTCATCCATCTCTGAAACAACTGGAATCTCCAGAATTATTCTTGGTACAGATCTGACCATTGAGTGGCTTGGTTTCCATGGTTACATTGGTTAACCTTTGGGGTTTAGCTTCTTCATTGTGAACAAAGATGGTTGCTCTATCCACACACAAAGATAATCACACGTGAAAATAACTGAAAAGGGTCCTGAACAGTAAATATGAATTTTTAGTTTATGGTAATTGTCATGATAGCTAATATTTGAGGATTAGGTTAGAGAGTGCAAAGGGATATAAAAGTCTAAGTGCACTGTGTAATGTACATCCAAAGGCATTTGGATGTCACTGACTCACAGGCAACAGTGAGTTGAAAGATTCATGATTCATAACAATTATGCCAACCATTCTAGCGATGTATAGATTGGTAAACATGTTTTCTTTGGAAAGCTAAAGATGTTACGTGGCCTCCATTTTCATTCCAGTGATGCTCCATGGCATTGAAAAAAAATTTTTTTTAGGTTTCAACATCATTATTATAAACAAAAAATTCAGGCTGTATGTCTACCAGTAGATAGTCCTTTCACTCATGCACAGTGAAGCAGTTTAGATATAAAGCAGAACCACAAGAATGAAAATGAAATGGCAAAGAAGGGAAAAGAAAATAGTGGATACAATCATCTTCATGACTCTGTTAATGTTCTTCGTGCATACCATGCTAAGCACTTGGATTTGTTATCTCAATTCCAGCCTGTAAGTAGGTACCGTTACCTCCATGGTACATAAATTTAGGCTTATAGAGGTTAAATAACTTGGCCAAGGTCGCACGGCTGTGAGGTGCAGAGCAGTGCCCCTTTTTTTAAAGGCCTGCTTTTCCTATTTTGTTTCCTAAAGGTTGATTGAGTAGAACCGGCCACAGTGGGTCACCCCCTCTGTGCCGACACCTTATGAGGTAGAGAGACATTGAGAGCACCGGATGACTCCGTTGCTGTCAGTTTCTTCTCAAACTAGCAAAAATTCAAAAATGAGCATGTGTCCTTGACACTCACGGTCTGTGGAATCCCACACACACACCTCCCTCGCTGTAGGTCAACCACCCTGCAGTGACGGAGTTCTACTCCCCTTACGTATGATCAGGGCACCTTACTCCCTCAGAGGATCAGTTGGGAGGCCTTTCATCAATTATCCTGCTGTGGAATTTCCTTCACCATGGTTTATGAAGCATGTGCTGTCAGTAAAGCCCATTCGTACTGGTCATGTAGGGGACAGAAAAGTGAAAAAAATTGTCACTGCTCCCCAAGAGTAACTGCTCTGGTGGAATTGACATGAATAACTAGGTAGACAGGGGGGGATGGATAAGGAGATAGTGACGAATATAAGAATAAATGCTAGAATAGTGTGTTATGTGAGCAGAGAAAGAGGGTGACGAATTCTAGCTTAAGGCTGGGGATCTGAAAAGCCATCTTAGAAGAGGTAGGATTTGATCTGGGCTTTGAAAGAAGGATGAGGGATGAAGGGTCAGGCTATCAAGCAGAGAAGACTGTCTTGACTATCAAACCCAGAGATGGCCATCTCATCCCTCTTGCTCACTGAGCCCAGAACTCATCTGAGCTCCCTTCACACAACAGCTGAAGGGATCACCACCAATTCAGTATAACTGATTGACATATGGAATGAATCTTCTTGACCATTCTTGACTTACCCCTTTAAGAGGCTCTATTAAGCCAAGTAACAGGAGAATGGCTGTACTCCATGTGCCCAAGTAGAGGGCCATTTGGGTTCAGAGAGGGTCTACCTTAAAATAAAGGACACAACACACATAAGTACCTATTTATAGACCTGTCCTTGGAACCTCTTATCTCATTCCCTACCTCTCTCTTGTCTACATCTCTCATGATGCTTTACTTGACAGAGACACCTGTTGTTCACCTACTTTGCACAGGACTCTTTGCTAGGTACCGTACATGGATACATACAAAGATGAGGCTTCTGTCCTCAAGGAGCCATCAATTAATACACATAATAAGACCAATGTTTAGAAAACTTGTATAGTCCATATAATCAAAAGGTCATGTGCATAGGCATTTTGAAATTCTTCATTCCTATCTACCAAAAAGTAAATTGGCTTGAAATAAAAAAAAAATCTGCCTCCAAAATGTAGTCTGGTTTTAGGAGAAAGTGATTCACACAAAAAGATGATGATTTTTTACTCTCATGCTTTCTCCGCTTTTTTCTATCTGTATAATCCCACATTTAAGTTACAGTTTTGAGATGTATCCACAGTTTCTCTTTGGATTGGGCAGCATTCTATGCTACTAATCCCAATTGATCTTCTTGCCTGGATAGAGGAAAAAACATGACAAGACAAAAATTCCTCTCAAATATTAATGTCGGGAGCCCAGTGGAATAAATGAGTTTTGTAACTCAGTGGTCCCCAAACTTTCTGACACCAGGGGCTGGTTTTGTGGAAGACAGTTTTTGCACAGTGGTGGTGGGGGGTGGGGGGCACGTGGACACCTGGGTTCCACTTCAGATCATAAGGCTTTGGGTTCTCATAGGGAACCTGCAACCTGGCTTGCAAGAACAAGCACAGTTTGCAGTGGGGGTTGCACTCCTAGGAGGGTCTGATGCCACTGCTGATCTGACGGGGGCGGGGCTCAGGCGATGATGCAAGCAATGGGGCGTGGCTGTGGGTGCAGGTGGGGCTTCACTCTTTCCCCTGTGCGGGCCCAGCTCCTGGCGTGCAGTGGCCCAGTGCCAGTCCATGACCAGGGGGTTGGGGACCACAGTTATACCTAACCCCGAGCATGTAGAAGAAAAATGCAGAATTTGTATTTTCAAATCATTTAAATAAAAGATGAAATTGAAACAGAAAGTCAATAACTAAATTAATCATCTTATTAGAAAGAAAATATAACCTGCTTCATTATTGCAATGGAAAACGTCAGTGGAGTAGAAAATTGACCAGCCCTTTTGTATTAGAAAAAATCTCATGCCTGGTTACCAAGGAAGCTCAGCTCGTATTAGCCTTTATTACGTCCTCTGTAATGGATTAAGGCCTGTAAGGTCTCATTAGCACATTACTAATATAAATTTTTAAAAGCCATATTAAATAAAATGTTTCAGTATTGTTAATGTAGTGAGGCTGAGTGTTAAAAAATCATATTTACATTCTACTGTTTTGATAGTGAACCCCTTTGGTCTCTCTCTCTCTTTTTTTTTTTTTTTGTCTGTTTGTTGTGAAGGTATCTGGCAATGAATGT
This sequence comes from Eulemur rufifrons, assembly GCF_041146395.1. Taxonomy (NCBI): domain Eukaryota; kingdom Metazoa; phylum Chordata; class Mammalia; order Primates; family Lemuridae; genus Eulemur; species Eulemur rufifrons. The sequence goes on along the minus strand of NC_090992.1, from coordinate 9,359,524 downwards.
GAAATCACAGAGAACTATATCCAAAATTAAATAGCAAATTGGAAAGTGAGGAATGTAAGTCAAAGAAAGAAATAGTTATCTTTTGTATCCAAAGCAAGACTTCCCAGATAAATCATGGATCCAGAAGTATGATCCTAGCTTCATCGAATTGGATTACAATTAAGGCTCTGATGTATAAAAATTGTATTTTAAAATACCTTCCTTGTCATATAATGTGCCATCATCATAGTCATTTGCTGTGATTTTAAGATCTTAGAGTGGAGTAACTTAAAGACAATGGCAAAAGTAAAGAAAAAAAGAAAATCGCAACATGGAGAAAAAGAATACTCACTAATAAGAGTGTGCATGAGGCTAAACACACAGAGTACATTCACTCAGATCGTTTCTGTTAAAATGCAATGTGTCCCCACAGCATTCCAGCCCCTTTTCTAATCTGTAATTAACGTGTGTCTCGTTTGTGGCATGAAACTAAAAATGTTCTGAGAAATGAGTTCCAGGCGTTTCAGAGTGTGGCAGAGGCAGCAGCACAGTGCTGTGAGGAGGATGGGAGAATACTACCGTGATACCATCATTTTCTTCCCTGTTCTCACCAAAATGTTGTGAGCTGAGCCACTTTCCAACAAGCAGTATTAGAGAGTGTGAAAGTGCATTTGGAGAAAGGCACTGCATGTATGTTGCGTATGATAGATGTTGATGAGTAGCATGTGTTACTGTCTCTTCTTTTAATTTGTTTCAGTCCTGGAATGTTCTATTATAATTAATGTGTTCATTTTCTGCACTCATGCCCAGGAGCACATTGCAGTAGGCATAATTTTAAAAACTGGAGAAATCCATTAAATAAATAAATTAGTTTGAGGTGATAAAATACATTAATTTAAATGATTGAGAACACCTAGTACTAGCTCTCAATAAAACAATTTGTTAAGAAAAAAGTCACGCTTTTAAAACTCCAGCTTCAGAGTGCCACTCGATTAGTCTAAAAATACAAGATTGGCACCAAGCCCAGGAGAGTGGCAAGTGGAGCTTTGATAAACCAAGGCAAGGGGATTCCAGAGCTGAAGCCCCCCTGGCAAACATGCCCTGCCTCCAGTTGCCCAGGGTCTAAATTGGGGATCCATTGGCAGAGACCCACAGTGCATTTTAGCTGTCACCATTTGTGTATACAGGCAGAGCTTAATTTTAGCCAGGAGGATGACTTAGTACCTGAGGCTTTCAACAGGTTGGAATTTTAGATAGAATTCCTGTTAAGTGGAGAAGTGAAAAAATTCCTTTTTGTTGGGAGTGGGTAAATATATATATGTGAGTGAGTAATACTATAGTTATTGTTCACTAATACTAAAAGCTTAAGGAATTGATTTCTCATAGGTCTGAGTCATATAAAATGTTGAAATGTGCATATCATTGATCTGTCTATAATCAAGTGGGCCTAACATAATTTTCACCAGTAGCTTATCATAGATTACTATGATACTATTCATTTGAAAAGCTTTGACTTTCCAGCTAAGTATGTCTCCTACACATCCCTGCCCATACCCTGACCAATAAGGTCTTTTGTAATCTGGTTCCCTCTTGATCCTGTGCTTCCCCCCCCCCCCCAGAAGTCTCAAGTCTGGATTTGGCAGTCACAATTGGTTTATGTAGATCAAAATTGGTATATTAATCTAAAAGTACAAAAATGTATTTCACTGCTGAAGTCCTACAAATATAAATTGGTACTGTGAGTTTCTAGTATTGGCTAATTTCTGACTTTGTACCTTCAGATTCTGATGACTACAGTTACATTTCATTCATTGCAAGGGAAGCATAAATGTCCTTTTTCTCCTCTTGTACTTATTTGTTTTTCCTTTGTTTATTTTCTAGATTGAATGTAGAACAGTAGACCAGTTCATAAAAACAGCGCCCTAGAATCTGTTGACCATTTTTTAAACAACCCTAATTGCCACAGAGAGGGTCGTCTTATTTAATTTATCCTATGACCTTGGCCCCCCAAACCCTTTCCTTATCCATAAATAGAGATAGAAATAACATTCTTGCTTTCTTGTTACAAATAATGTGAGATTCAGTCTTTTATCGGTCATGAAAAATTTTTTAAATATACAAAGTGTTATATGAATGTAAGGTGGTATTATCTATTGCTAGTCTTGCTTTAATGCCTTTCATGTGTTCGGGAGTTTTACCAAGAGTTATGTCTTACTTTCTAAATGGCTCTATTTCAGTAAAAAGAGCAACAGATCTAAATGCAACTAAATTAAATAAAACTTGGTTTTTGGCCATGCTCTGAGCCTGCATTCTTTCTTTAACCTCAAGATGCTATATAAGCTTCTGTACCCAATTAAAGGTTGGGTCTTCACTCTGAAGGCTCTCGTGTATACTCATTAAATAAGTTTGTGTGCCTTTTCTCCTAGTAGTCAATGTGCCTCATGTCAGTGATGTTTCAGAAAACCTCTAGCGGGACAGGGGCCTTGGTTCCTATAGTTGCATATTCTGGTTTGTCATGAGCTAGTTTGTGCTACAGAAACAAGCCCACCCACCCCCGAAATATCTGTTGCTGAGTATTTACAAGTTTATTTTTCACTCAAATTCCACCATAAGTCTAATGACTTTCTATGATATCTGTCTTCCAAGCAGTGATTCGGGGATACAGGCTGTGTCATCTTGTCACTATGCAACTGGAACACATGGTTTGCAAGGTCACCTGGAAAAGGGAAAAGAGAATATAGACAGTCATAACCAGGTCTGAAATGCTTTGGCAAAGTAGTGACACTATTACCTCCCAGTGGAGGGTTCGTTGACTTGGTGGATATCAAGTCAATAGACACAGCCGAGTTGGTTAGAGCACGGGGCTTTTCATTACTGGGCACCAGTGAAAAGCACACTGGGGACAGCTCCCAAACTGGTGTATCCCCAAACAAGAGGGCTGGGCTGGTTTTATAAGCGTAGGGCAATGAGGTGTAATCTGCCTGGATCCTGCCAGGGCTCGATCTGATTGGCTCTTGGATCCCTGCCAGTGTCTGCTTCTTAATTCAGTCCCCACTCCTTAGACCAAGTGCTTAGGTTGTACCCACAGTTGCATGCTTGGCTCTTCTGGGCACGCTCAGGTTACGTGACCTTCAACCTGGGGATCCATGGCAACTGAAAAACAACTCGCAACTTTGTTACATGAAAGTTGAGCCAGATTGGTCTGGTGCAGTGACAACACATGTCACTTCTGTTCACAGCCCTTGGCCTTGCCAAACAGTGCTTGCCTGTTCCACGAACAGTAAATATCTCTGGCACGCGTACTGGATCAAACTCTGAGGGCAGGGTATGGAATCCTCATTATAACACATAGCCTGGTGTTTGAGAACATTTGTTCTAGAATAGGTGGTGGTATTCCTACGCTATTCATAATAAAGTGAAACTTAGAAATGTTGCAAGTTACCCAAGATCACACAAATTTAGTGGCAAAGCTGTTTGTACCTCCTAGTTCAGGTCAATTCCAAATCACTAAAGTATAAAAACCCCATACTAAGACAAGACATGATCTTTATTTAAGATCACAGAATGAGGAACCATGCTTTGCTTTGCTTTTACTGGAGCCCTAGGAGTTGAAAGAAAGCAGATTTTAACAAGATCATACAAAAACCGAAAGGACAGAAGCAGAGGAGGGAAGAACATTTTCCCACAGGAGAGGAAACAACTTGGTCAAGTGTAAATTTGCTAATGCTTCGCACCCATAAGCTGAAATACAAGTGAAAACGTCTGATTAGATCTCCCTGGTCCTTAGCTGTACCGAATGACAGGGTTTGAAAAGATGTGTGATGTACCTGGATACCCACATGGTAATTACGAGGATTTGGGACCGTACTTCGCACGTCTGCAGAGCTAGCATCATCTGTGAGCTCCGTTCTCAAACAAAAACAGCCTCCCATGCATCTGCAGCAAGTGTTCGCGTTCGCTGGGAGTAAAAATACTCTGTCAAGGTGAAGGAATAAGCCTCAGAACTGAGGGAATTCGCTTCGAACTTGCAAATTTTATCCTTGGATCATACCAAATAAATAAATAAATAAATGTAGTTGCAGGAGAGGGAAATTCTTCCTTGCTAAAAAGACAGAAATAGCTTGAGCTAATTATATTAACCTAAAAAAGTGAGCGAACATTAATGAGAAATAAGAATCTTAACTCTGGAAATAGCCTCTCTTCTGTGCTATTGAAATCCTACACCCTTTGGTGAAATAAGCTCAGGTCAGGAGCTAACCTGCTAAAATGAAATTCTAGAAATAGGCAACGCTTCAGGCATCTTGAGTCCAGCTAAGTATCTTGCAGTATTTTCCCAACCAAACTTTTGGATTCAGTAAAATATGATTCCAATCTTGCCTCAGGCCTTACTTTTGGAAAACCATATGTATTTTTGAACGAATTCAATTTGGATGTTTCTTATTTTCTTGCCCTTTAACTCATTAAAATGTTATTTTGTAGGAGTCGTTGGTTTGGGAAGCAATCTGATTCTTGCAGCAAATCTTTGAGAGCCTTTATTGTTGGGATAATAAGCAGAATCTGTTCTGGAATCTATACATCCAAAGAGAACTGGAAAATGATGGAAAGTATCTGAATCAGGGGTTCTTAAGGTGTGGTCCCAAGGCCAGTAGCATCACTGGACATAAGGCCCTGTCACTCAGAAGGGCCTCATATGTGGTTCAATGATGTTACCATCTTGAAATTATTTATTTTATTTTATTTATTTTTTTTGAGACAGAGTCTCATTCTGTTGCCTGGGCTAGAGTGCTGTGCCATCAGCCTCGCTCACAGCAACCTCAAACTCCTGGGCTCAAGCAATCCTCCTGCCTCAGCCTCCCCAGTAGCTGGGACTATAGACATGCGCTACCACACCCAGCTAATTTTTTCTATATATTTTTAGCTGTCCAGTTAATTTCTTTCTATTTTTTAGTAGAGACAGGGTCCGCTCTTGCTCAGGCTGGTCTCAAACTCCTGACCTCAAACGATCCTCCTGCCTCGGCCTCCCAGAGTGCTAGGATTACAGGCGTGAGCCACCGCTCCCGGCCTGCGTCTTGAAATTCTTAATAATTTGTTCATTGTAAATAAAGTCCGATGGGACCCTGGGACACAGAGGAGACTAAGTGAAGCATGAGCGTGAGCAGAGATGTGTGCAATGTGTATGCCTTCAGTTCCTGCTGCCCCATTCACAGATAGCATGTGCCATGCCTTGTGAGCACGGAATTCCAGTGGCTCCATGTGCATGAGAGTTCCATGAGATTCAAAGCAGGTGTAAGGTACACATGTTACCTCTACAGCTGAATAAACTGGGGGGAGAGGGACCTGATAGCTCAGAGAGGTCACACTTTCCATTTGAACCAGAACTTTCTTTGCATACAGAAAGAAACAGCATGCTAAGGCACAGGAACCACCACGAAGCCTAGCGTGTCCTTTCGAACATGTGTCCTAGCCAGCTGCTTACACTTAAAGCAGGAAAGGGAAAGATAGGACAGGCCACAGTTCCTTGTCCTTTCAGCACTTGCTTACCCATCAGTAGGTGAGTGGTGGAGACATTTGTCAGAAAGTGTGCATATTACAAAGTGAAATAAAAACAAACGGGTCAGTTTCGGGCAGCAATTCTCTTGTAAGAGCGGAACCCCTATGTATGTACAAGCTATAAAAGATGAATTGTGTACGTTCACTGACTCCCCAGACAAGTTAAATGCTCTTTAAAATTGGCATTGTATAATCTACAGATGAATGGGAAAATTCTTAGGAATGATTTACTATTTTAATTTTTATGAGGACATTAAATAGCAAATAAAAAAACATCATGACTAGTTGAGAGAAACCATGGAAAATAGGAAACAGTTTTTACCTCTTAGTATCTTAATGATATTTTTTTCCCCGCCCTTTGAAGAAGGGACCCTGCATCTTCATTTTGCCGTGGGTCCCACAAATTAGGTAGTCCTGCCTGGGAACGTGTTAGAAATTCAAATTCTTGAGCCGATGTTCAAGTTTGAGAACCACTGGTCTGAATCATTTCAGCTGGAAGACTCCATGACTGTATTTATCCAGACATGTGGGGTCTGTCCAATTGCCTTATTTCTTTCACCTATGGACACAGACACATCTGTGCTCATGCTGAGGCAGCCGTGCTGCTCTGGGAAGGATTCTCAACCTCTCTGATCCTCAATTTTCTCAGCTGCAAAATAGGGGTATTAAGGCCTGCCTCATAATGTGGTTAGGGGAATGAAATGAGCTAATACATACAAAATGTTGAGTGCAATGTCTGGCACGTGGCAAACACTCAAGGAAAAGGGCATTACAATTAAATTGTTAACAATCATTATTATCTCTGTTTCTTATTGTTAGAGCTGTTAGCTGCACCCTGGACAAATCTCTGAGGCATCGCCGTTACTCAGTTCTCTCTGGGTTTCTCCCTCTGTCTTAGGTTGAGACATAAAACACAAAAGAATAGAACCTTTCTTTTTACCAGTAATGGGGACAGAATGAAAAACGGAATAGGCTACTTCATATATTGATTAATCCCTTTCTTGCCTAAAAGTGGTGTGTTCTGCCTTCTTAAATTATTTTGTTCTATGATACTAAAGTACACAAGGAAGTCCCTGTCCCCCTTGACTTCACATTGTGTAGTAGAAAGGAAGTTCATAACAGCTAAGAACATGAGCTTTGGAGTTGGACCCCCCTGTATCCCGACTGCCCCTCCCTGGCCAGCTCTGGGTCTGTTTTTGCAAATGCAAAAATGCCTAATTTGTAGTATTGTGGAGAGAATCAAATGAAACAATGTGCGTAAAGCACACAACTCGGTGTCTCGCTCTAGGTGCTTGATACATGTGTGCAGTTTGGTTACTCTGATTGTTATGAACCAAAGTTCAGACCAGCTCTGGTTCAAATAGATACTTTTTAAAATACTATTCTTTGATACCTTTGGTAATCTCACTATGAAAAGTGGCCAAGTCAACAAAATGATTGCTCTGAAATTTTTTTTAATCCAGATACACAACAAATGAGCTTAAAGAATATGGAGATTATTTAGAATTTGTTTTAAACTCAGCTGCCTGGAATCCAAAAATGTTTGATTTTTAAATATTTTTAATACAGAAAAACTAGAATTTGTCCAACAATTCCATATTGAACAGCTTTAAAAATAGGTGAACATTTTTAAATATTTTATAAAACAACTCTGATTTTTCAGCCTTTTTAGCTTTTGAGGCTCAGGAAACTATAGAAAATAAACTAGACTATTTATTCCAGGCACTTTGTAGGACACTGAGTGTGCGCAGACTGAGGCACACTCTGCCCTCAGTGAGATGAGGGGACGCTTTGCAGTGTATTGGAGCAGCTCCAAGCATTTGTACAAAACGGACGAAGATCTACCAAAGTCACGAGTAAAATATTATGGGAAGCTCATGTTTTCAGCCAGAGCCTTTGTTCTGTAGTCTTCATTCCACCTGTAGTCCAGGTGTTCTAATAATCTCAAAAAAATGAATAATGCAATGCTGAGATGTGAACAAATGCCCTTATATGTACAACCACATAAAAATGCCAAAGGAAGATAGGAAGTTGGGCAGGCTGCGGTGGGCTATTTCAGACCATTTCAGTGGCTCCCCACCTATGTTGCTTCTGAATCCATTCCAAGGCAATTACGGTTATTAAAAAGCAAGCAAGCCTTACCTTATGCCTGCAAGTGGAAAGACTTTGCTCTCATTACCAATAACTGGTTACCTGAGATTAACAATCCAAGACGGGTGAGTCTAACCGGGTGTTAGAGAGCAACACTCCCAGCCAAGAGATAGGCAACTCAGAAAGAAGGTGGTGCACAGGCTGGAACCCCAAAAGTAAAAGAGTAGAAGAAAGCTAGTGACTGACGGTTTCAGTTATCTGTATTTTCAAACATGTGGACATCCAATGGAATTCCTGTAGCTAGAACACCTTCGCCACCCAGCTGTCTGGGAAACAAACCAGGGGGTTGGTTCTTCATTGCTCTTTCCCCAAATTAAGCCAGCATTAGAAAGAATCTAGAGGACAGGGGGCGAGCCCAATTGTTCTTCTCTGTGGAACAGGTTGTATCTTGTGCCTTCCGCTTACCATTTTCATGGCAGCCCCGCAAGCCACGAAAGAACCACCCCTCCCCATGGCAGAGGGACCACAATACAGCAATTAATTTCTCTGATTAAATTCGCTTGCCTGTGAGTCAGTAGGGTGAGTATCCCATAAGGGAAGAAGAGAACATTCATTCTTTTTTTATTTTTAATATTAGCTCTGAGAAGTTTTATTACCAAGAATCTGGACAAGCGATACTAAATGAAAATAATAATCAAATCCAAAGCAGACCCATTTGTCATAGAAACATATCTGATCCCAGGGCCTGGTCTGAAAGAAAAATAATTTATATAAAGGAAGGCCAAGGAGCACCAAGAGCTGAAGAACCTGTGTTTTTATATAAAGAAGCATTTCTGCTTCCTTCCTTTTCATGTATTACTCAGTAGAAATTATTCAATGATATATTTTTATTTTTGAGGCTATTTTAGGAGAAGGGACCTTGTAATATTTATTACAAGGTAAAGATACAGCTACACGGCTACTGCCCTAACCTAGTTCATCATCATCTCTACCTGGACCACAGGACTGGCCTCCCACAGCCCATCCTGCTCCTTAACGTGCTGCCTCCTGATTTTCCCCATGACAGGCTCGGTCACAGCTGTCAGGTCTCGGGTTAAAAGCCACTTCCTTGGAGAGACCCCCATGTTAACTACCACACCCGCCATTTACTGTCTCTCTCATTGGATACTTCCCAACTGCTATTACAGCATATGATTTAATCTGGTTAATTTGCTGGAGGACCATGTCTACCTTAGTTCCTACTGCGTCCTTGGCACCTAGCACTCAGTGTTTGGCTAGTGAATAAATAGATGGATGATACAATGGACTAAACCCTAGGCTCAGTAATTTACAATTTTTTATTTAGTCTTATAGAAATCCTCTGCCAAAGAGGCTACTCCCTTTACTTATTGAACAAGGGAATGAATGAATGCACAGATAGGATTACACAGCTTGTAGGTAGAATGTGGGTATTTCCACCTACGCCTTTCTGACACCAAAGTCACTTTTGTTTCTGCCAACCCATATTCTAAGTAAGAATTTTTTCTCATAAAAGAGAAAGTTTTGAACTTTTTTAATATCTAAAGACTTTGGACCCTGGCCTACAGAGCTTTGTGTTTTTAGACCAAAGTTCTTATAATGATATCTTATTGAATGAAAAAAAAAATGAAAGAATAGCTTTCCATTGCTTGCGAAATGGATTTAACATCCTGAGCTGCTCCATCCACATAGTTGCCGACCAAAAACTGGCAGGAGGAATCTTTCATGCTAGTTAATAAATGTACATTGTTCAGCCAGATAATGACTATGACTGGCATTCCATTTATAATTGCTCATGAACTGGCTTTCTGTGCATCAGTCAAGACAATAGCCTGTACAAAAGTATAATTTATAGGATTGTTTTAGTTTAGGCATGCATAATCTCCAGGGGTACATGCACTGTATTGTATAAACAGAATGATACACATGTGTGTGCATGTATAAACATACATATATGCACACACACATGCATATGCTATTTTAACATACAAACTATATATTAGTTTATATATTAATATAAAAACTATATCTCACTGGAAAACTGAACACAGTCAAAATTTATCATCAAAAAATACAATTAGCCCATTCATTAAATCTCTATTTATGTCTGTTTTCTAATCTAGTTATTTAAACTAAACTTTTTTTATTTAAAAAAACTTATGCCTAATGTTAATAGTGTGTTTGCCAAAGTATAATCAAGATTTGGGCTGGGCGTGGTGGCTCAAGCCTGTAATCCTAGCACTCTGGGAGGCCGAGGCGGGTGGATCGTTTGAGCTCAGGAGTTCGAGACCAGCCTGAGCAAGAGCAAGACCCCGTCTCTACTAAAAATAGAAAGAAATTATATGGACAACTAAAAAAATTTATAGAAAAAATTAGCCGGGCATGGTGGCGCATGCCTGTAGTCCCAGCTACTTGGGAGGCTGAGGCAGGAGGATCCCTTAAGCCCTGGGGTTTGAGGTTGCCGTGAGCTAGGCTGATGTCACGGCACTCTAGCCCAGGCAACAGAGTGAGACTCTGTCTCAAAAAAAAAAAAAAAAAAAAAAAAGAGAGATTTGCTCTACTTCCATTTCATAGCACAGACCCGTGATCCAGCATATCTTCACCTACATGAAGCCTATCTGATGATACAGTATTGCCCAAAGTATGGGACTCACGGCACTGACGGCACATGAGATGATTTAGGTGCTGCACTCCCGTACCACCTAAACTAGGAGAGACTGTTCTAGAATCACTCTGCTCCATCAGAGTGGATCCAGTCTCAGGCTGAGGGGACCAAAATTTCCTTGTATTTATTTATATAGTTACCTTCTATTTGTGGCAAATGATACTGGTTTTTCATGTATTACAGTAATATTTATTTTCCTTTTGGGATGAATATAAAAAAATATCGATTTTTAACATATTACATAAATAATTATACAAGTGACACAAATTTTGCAAGTCTTATGCAAATGACTGATGAAAAAAACAGAGGTCTAGGAGTCAGAGTCTACTACTTAATAACTGAGTACACTTGAGTACGTTACTTAACCCCACTTAAAAATAGCAGCATTATCCTCAGGGCTTTTGTCTGTTTAAATGGGAAATATATCAAGTGGAATATAGCAGATGCCTAATAAATGATCTTTGTAATGATAACAACTACTTTTATGACTACTAACTACCATTAATGAAATGGCATATATGTAGCACACAGCGCAGAGCCTAGCGTATATAGTAGACGCTCAGCAAATAGGGATTAGCACTCCCCCGTCAAGATAGCTTCCTTCACAATAGACCTATACCCAGAAGCACGATTCGTGGGTTGGCTCTAGCTGGTACCTATCCAAGGTGTGAATGACCTGTTTTAAAATATGAGCTCAAAGACTGTGTTGTGTATGGCTGGTGTGGCACACCGAGTTCTAAATGAATAGTGAACAAGCTCACCGTGTCAGCAATGTCTAGGAAGAATGGCCACCACAAAAACAAAAACTTCTGTAGACAGAAAGCGGCTTTCTGTAACATGGAGCACATTCTCTTATTGCCACTGTGAAGAAGTGGGTTAAATATTGGTCATCTCTCAGTTGAGGGTTGCAAATTTAAAGGTTAAAACTATATCTTAAAGAGATTTCTGAAGTCCTTTTCTACGCAGAATTATATGTCGCAAAATTCAACCACAAATCTAGCACAAATTGAAAATGCTTCTCAGGAAGAAAAATAAGATAACCAACCTGAAATTATTAAGAAAATAGACACGAGGTCTTACGTTCTATTAGAAGCATGGGAAAGAATGGTTATTTTTATAGCATTCCACCTCAAGACCTCTATGAGGACAAGAGGAGATAAATGGAATTAGAAATTTGCTGGCTGAAAGGAAAATGAGTGAATCAAGAAAACAGGAGCTTAGCAAGACAGACACCACTCCTAGGAAAAAAAGTATAAGACAAAGAGCAAGTGCTAGGGGTAGTGGGAGCTTGGCTGAATATAGACATAATAGTAAGTCTTTCTGTAAAATGGATCAAAATTCTGCCAATCGTGTTTTGTTTAGTCTCGTATATGATTTGGGGAGGAAGGGGGAATGGGGCTGGAGCATTTAAAGCAAATCCTTGAACATTGTGTCACCTACAATGACATAAGTGCTTTAGTATGCATTTGTAAATGATAAAGAATATTTTACATAATTACCGTGCTCTTTTTCTCTCCTACCAGAATTAACAGACATTCCTTAATACTATCTAATACCTGATTTCCCCAGTTTTTCAAAGATGTCTCCACTGAAGGTTGATCTAAATCAGGATTAAAACATGGTCTACAAAACGCATCTGATTATTTTGTCTCCTAAGTTTCTTCTATGACAATTCTCCTCCCCGCTTTTTATACCATTGAATTGTTGGAAAAATTAAGCCGTCTGTCCTATAGAAGATTACACATTCTGGATTTGTCTGCTTGCCTTGTTGTGATGTCATTTAACTTGTTCCACTCCCATCTGTATTTCTTATAAATGGTGGTTAGATCTATAGGCTTGATTACATTCTAGTTTGTGGCTTTTAGGCAAGAATGCTTCATAGATGGCATTGTACACTTTCCGTTGTACCATATCCTGAGGCAGAAAATGTCCCATTTTTAGGGTTTGATTAGTAGGTTCATATGCTTTCAAGCTGGTCCCTTTTTTATGAACTTCCCCAATTAACTTTTCATATAACTTTAGAATTGCCTGTATTCATCATTTTATTAGGGTTGCAAAAGGGTGATTATGTCAATCCAGCATTCCTTATTAGCTGGAATTCTGATGGGAAAAAGAACTTTCTCTCATCAACCATTTAGTTTCCCTGAAACACAGTCTACATAAGAAATAAAAGATAAATTTTTCATTCTTTTCCTTTATCAGTTTTCAGAGCAGTAGTTGATACTCTAGAAACGTGGGGTTTTTGCTTTTAAATATCATTATATATCTGATGGGTTTTAATTCATTGTAATCATTATTCTTTTTGATATTCAAATTGTCCTATATTAGGTGGAACATCATATAATTGGATCCTCTGTCTTCGGATGTGCTCCCTGTTAGTCTTTATGGCTTCCTTGCTTTCTGTCCCAACAAGATATCCCAGGATTATTTCATTCATTTCTTGCTCCAGACCTGGAATCAGCTACTTTTCTAAAAACTCTGGTTCCTTTTAGAGAGAAATAGTAAGTAGAAACTACAATCTGGGTGCTAGGGTTGCTCATTGCTCCTGGATCATCGTTTCTAAGCCTTTTCAATAGACAAAGTAGGAGGAAACATTTTTAGAGGACAAAAATCATGATTTCATATTGATATTTCCAAATAACATTTACGAGAAAAAGGTTTATTTTTAACTTCTTTGATTTGATATTTATATCTTGTTTTTTGCTGAAAATCTAGGTTCTTACACCATTAATATAATTACTTGTTTTATTTTACAATATGCCTATAATAATTTCAAAATAAGATTATAATATTACTACTGACAATATGACTCTTGAATATAAAAATTTTGTCCTTTTTTTTCTTTTATTTTTAGAGAAAAGGAAACCATAGTGACATACATGGATAAATTTTAAAAGTTATTCATGTGTACTAGACTTGCCATGTCATATTAATGTGAAGTGTATCGGTTTCAAGGTTTGGATGCTTGGTGTACTAGTTTTTAGAACTTTACCAAGGTATTTGGAGCTAGAATTTAATGACCCATCTAATGCACACTAATTGTTTAGGACTCATCCCAGTGCTTTCTAGCCCCACCTGACAACACTACAATGTGAGCTCCACCAGGGTAGAAATCATGTCTTTTATTCACCAATATATTGTGCAGCACCTAGGACAGTGCTTATAGCGTGTTTCCTTGCATGCACATGTGAATCAATCACCCTACACATTTTAGAGTCACTGAAAAGGAGATGTGCTAAAATAGTCATAAATGACAACAGAGTGACCACCTATCTCTTCAGATTCTCTAATGTTGTATTAATACACACCTTACAGACAAAGGTCACAACAAATGTTATTTATAAAATATTTAATAATAAAAATGCTCTTAGAAGCCTAATTCAGTCCCTTCATTAGTCAAAAGAGAAATTGAGTTACCCAGAGATTCAGTAGTTGTCCCCATATCACCCAGATAACTCCTAGCAGAGCCAGAATTAGGACCTAGAACCCCCTCTTTCCAAGTCTAGCATGATTTCTACTTGGTACTCTGTGGCCAACTTTCTCAGCTATTCCTAACATCCCCTCTGGACTAACGTTGACAAGCAAAGCAGATGAAAGTAAAGCAATTTATTTTATTCCCTTTCAGAAGGTTTGGCTATGTTCTCTCTCATTAGGCTCAGATTATCAATAACTTCAACCTAATAGAGTATTTTATAACTGCAGACATTACAAGTGACCTAACAAGTTGCCACACACACAGTTCTGTCCATCTCTAAGTTCAATTTGTGTTAGAATGCAACATCCAATATTGCTAGAAACAGTAATAAATTATTGCTTTGTCTACCAAGGAAAATTCAGTGAATTAAAAAATCATTTGAGGAATATCAGCAGGCTTCATATTTAATTGAGTTCCTAATTTTATGCTTAGAAACAAATTGAAGTTTGCTTATGAATCTTTATTCTTGGTTACCAATTGTCATCTGACTTTACAGCATAATAGAGGACTGGCTGTTCTCCCTCTTCATTCCCTAAGTCCAAGTTAAAACATCTGATCATTATTAAGAGGACTCATAGGCATAATGACTCCATAGAGAGGTTCCATGCCCAGAGAAAGCTCAAAACTCCTCTTAAATCATGAGATTTTGAGCAATATGGTGACTGTGTTTTAGTACTGCACCTATTTTGCATTTGAATTTTTAAATTGCTTTGCTAGGACTCTAAGTACAGAAAAAATACCAAAAAATTTTAAGCCACTTTTACACCAAGATTACAGAGTAATTGTATGCTAATTGAATGGTACCAGTATTTGAATGATAATGAAAGTGGCTATAGTATACAAAAATATGGAATATTCTGTAAAAATCAAATTCTATCTGCAATACATCATATTCACAGGCTTGCTTTTATTTCCACTCCCTATAAAAGTCTCCACATCCTAACCATTTCTACATAACATACTATAATGGAAATTTTATCAGCTTCCTCAACTTGTCATTGTAACATTGCCTTTATTACTTACAGATCTTTACAGGTGTTTATTTTTTAAATTTATAACATGGACATATACAGTAAATTTGTCAGCAATATTACTTGTAATATATTTATCTTTTTTAAAAAACTGTATCTTGAAATTTATCCTGCTCTAGGGTTTTGCATTAAATCCTTTTGAAAAGAGTCTTTAAATACCAGCTTACCACTTAAATGTATTTCCTGAAGATTGGAGGTTGTTATGTTCAAATAAGTGAGGATTTAGATGGTAAATTGGACATTTTTAGCAAGTCAGTCTTTTTCTAAAACAATGCTCCTACTCATGTGATCCTTGTTTAGAAGTGCAGTGCAGCAAAGGAGGAAAAGCTCTTCTTTTTAGCATAAAAGTAATAACTGTACGCGGCCAAAGGAAAAAAAAACCCCATCTCAATATATAAAGATATAAAATGAAAGGTGAAAGGTTTTCTTCCATAACCCCCCAAAACCCCCATTTCTCAGAAATAACTATAGTAAACAGCTTTATCTATCTTATAGAAATAGTATGTGCATATACAAGGGTAGTTTTTTATTTTTAACAAATAGAATGTTAATTTATTTTTGCTTTTTAAACTCTATAATGTGTCTTGGACATTTTCCTGTGTTAACACATCTAAAGCTGTATGTATATTTATTGTCTCCTACTGATAAATATTTGGGTTTTCTGTTTGGGCTGAAATATTGAAATGTATGTGTTAAATAGATGCAGAATTCACTTTCCATAAGTGAATAAGTATATCCATAGAATAAATTTCTAGAAATATAATTGCTGGATCTAGGAATGTATGCATTTAATATTTGACACATATCCCCACGCTGCCCCCTGAAGTCTGTACCCATTTGTAGCTCTGCCAACAATATATAAAATGGCACTTTCCTCCATACCTGTGACCACATTATATATAATTCAACGTTCTCGTCTTTGCCAATCTGATAGGTGAAAAATTCTATTTGTCTCACCATTGGGTAAACTGAGTATCTTTTCATGATTATAACCCATTTGGGTTTCTTTTTTTTATAAACTGAAAGTTAATATTCTCCTTATTTCCATTATTCTTTGCATCATTGATCCTCATCGTCTTCCTTTATAAAAGTTCTTTTAACATTAAGAAAATTAGCTACATTTTATTATATGTTGGAAATATTTTCCCCAGTCAGTTCCAGTTTTTTCCATACAACATTTTTCATTGTTTATGGTTTTACATTTATTATTTATTTTCTGTCTGGCTTTTGTGTTCAGTGTCTTACTTAGAAAGAATTTCACCGTTCTAGAATGTTTTTTGTTTTCTTTTAGTACTTTATTATCTTTATTAGCTTCACTCTAAATCATTGAGCCATCTACAGAAAGGAACGATATGGCCTTATTTTTTTTCCAAAATGGTTAGTTGTTTTAAAACCATTTATTTGAATAATCTGTGTTTCCTCTCTAGTTTGAAAAATCATCTTTTATCATATACTAAATACCCATATAAGTCTACTTGGATACTTAAGCTTATTTCTGGACTGTGTGCCATTTCTTATTTTGTCTGTCTATGCTGGAGCAAAATTATTTAATTGCTATAGTTTTAAATTTTAATCTCTCATCACAACTCTTGTATGTTTTTAGCAGAGGAAATGGAGGTTTTTATTAGTGAGACAAGTCAATTTTTTATATTTTCAGTTTAGCCTTCAAAAATTATGTTTTATTCAGTTTATTTTTTCATATGGACGTTTTCTAAGAATCTTCTCAAATTCTGAAAAAAATGAAAAAGAAAGGGGGTAACCTTATTATTGTGATTAAGGTCACTTTTAAGTGATCAATTTAGGGTGAATTAATATCTCTGATAATATTAAATATTTCTACCCAAGCTGTTTTCTATTTATTAAGGTTTTATTTTTAGATGTAGAGTTTTAAAGTTTTCCTTATAAATCTTATACGTTTTTAACTAAGCTTATTTCAGGTATTTTATATATTTTTTATGGTTTTTGTAAGTGAGATATGTCTATATATTTACAGGACTGTTTTATTAGCAATTTTTATTGGATCTATCAAATGGATCTTTGGCATCTGTAAAAAAATGATCAAGTGGCTTTTCTTTGATCTATTACTATGGTTAATTATATTAATGTTAAATAGATTTGTGATTATTGAGCCATCCTTGCATTACTTGAATATATTCTACTGTGTTAGCATGTACCCTATTATGCTGTAAATATCCTGCTTGGTTCTATTTGCTAATGTTTTAATTAAAAGTAATCCCAAATTTTCAAAACAAGCAAGAGCCATATCTGTGTTATTCACTTTATACCCAGCATATAATACCTAGTTCTGTGCCTAAGGCAGAAAAAATTCTCTGTGGCTCTTTGTGAAAATCAGGGTGGTTCCATGAGTCACTTGATTTGGTTTTCTCTTAACTCTGGTCTGTTCTAGAAAGAGAATTTGTGACTAAGAGCAGCGTAAAGGTGAAAGAGTTGGTCATGTGAGGGTGCATCCAGGTTCTTTGAAAAATTTTTTGTTTTCACATGGTCTTTTTGATTACTCATAAACTTTTTGGGTCTTTCCTCCCCTGTTTTGACTAGACATGTTTTTCTCCTTGAGCAATCTTCCAGACATCAGCAAAGACATCTGACTTCAGTAAGATTAAGTTTTTAGAACAAGCTGTTTTGCATTACTGTGAGGCATAGCTAGGGTGTCTGGTCTGAACCAAACCCATTTGGAGCTTAGAGAAGAGCTTGAGCCTGACCTGGCAGATGCCTGGAGTTGGCTCAGTGGCTGCAGCTCCATTGGCACAGCTAAGTTACCTGGCCAGGGTTCCAGGCAGCCACCCAGGAGCCTACACGAACATGATTCCTAGTAGGCGCCTTTCTTCCCCTCTCACCCTGGAGCCTCTTGCAGTGGTGAATGGAATCCATGAGCATCTCCATTAACATCCCTGAAGAGCCCAACAGTCTGACTGTGTAGGCCAGTTCTCTAAACAAAGTTATGTGGAAACCAGGAGAGTAAAAGAAAGATTCAACCAAAGGTTACTTTGTCAAAAAAAAAAAAAAAAATTGGGATGACTGATGCTACAGATGAACAGTGACTAATTGCATCCACTCCACTCACCTGCAGTCGTTCTAATATGCCCTCAGTTTCTTGCATACAACTGTGTTTCTTTCCCCAAGTTTTCCCCAGGGCTCCTGTCTTGTGGTTGCACAATTGACTCAAAATCTTCAAAAACTTCCACATATCTCCTTTTTCCTCTTCCTAGTGTTTTCATATTCCTATCTATTATAATTAGCCTCTTTGGGCTTTTCTTGTGGCAAGTTATATCTACTATTTGATCTTAGGCAATACCCATGAGGCTCTTGTACCCAAACATATGATACTTCAATTACGCTGACTCTTCAGTTGAAAATCTTATGTCCAATTAAATCTAATATATGGTTTGGTATTCCTGATTTAGTAGATAGGAGCATACTATGGAAATCAGATCAAAACACTGGTTTATTGGGTTTCACATCAACTCTCTTATAGCCTAGTAAAGGGGAACTCAATACTGCTGATTAAATGAACAGGTTATTTGATAGCCTATAATACTAATTTCCATCCTAGGTAAAGAACCACATCAATTCTGACGTAAGCACCTTTATAACATAAAATGCTCTGAAATGTAACTGTGTTAACATCCATTTAGGGACTACAGAGGCTAAGTCTTTCTCTATATGGTCAGCGTTAAATGCATTATTGTTTATTGGAACAACTAAAGCTACAAATGACTCTTGCATGGAACATCTGATAAACTGATGAATATACAGCCAAACAGAGTAATTCAGTCTAAAATTATATTTTTGGACAAGAATTATCTACTTTGACTATTCTTGTGGATCATGGTAGCTGAAAAATTCCCAAAATTTTGCTTCACGTTGTGGTGTAGAGATTTGGCATGGGACCACATCAAAGACTTCCTCCAACATCTTCAGTTTAAGTGGGAGCCACAACCAGCAGATGATCCTTATTGAGGCACTCCTGCTTCAAAGATGAAGCCTTGCTGTGCAGTGCCAACTCTCACTTTTTCCACATTACGTAATCCTCTTCTGTTACCCGACGTTTCCATGCAGAAATCATATAAGTGGAACCAGGAGTGTGGTTTGGTTAATGCTTCGTGTTGATATTGATGGGCTACGGAATAGCAGGTCCATTGTTGCCTAGCAACAAGCAAAGTGCCTCAGCCCACTGACCTCAGCACGGATACCACTTGCACAAATGCAGTGCTGTGATTGCGTGGATTGTTGCCTTGTTCCCGATGATTCCCAGCCATATTTAGTGCCTTCAGCCCACCCTAATCAGGCTTCTCTTTAAATGCAATGACTGTGCTGGGTTTTTTTCTAGTAGTCTGAAGTTTAATCATAAAACAAGTGCTATACACTAGTCTAAATGCCCTTATTTACTAACTCTGTTGTCACGGACTCCAGGACCAGACAGCTTGATTGATGGAGAATGAGAGACCATTTGCTTGTCATCCTAAATAGAGGCATTAAAATTTACTTGGTACAGCTTTTCTTTTGTTATTAATTCTCATTTGTAATTTTCATCAAAGTTAAGTTTCAACAACAAGAGCAGTTAACTTGTGTACTACATGCCAGTTATCCCTTTTTAATCATCACAACACCACTACGGGGAAGATATCATTACCATTTTTATATAAGTGAGCTGAAGTTTAGTGAGATTTTGCTGTTGAGACAAGACCACAAACCTACTTAAATAACAGAGCTGTGATTCAATCCACGTCTACCTGATTCCAAAGCATATGTTCATTATAATACCACAGTAGATTAAGATCCAATGACAAAAATTCTATAATTATTTTTAAAATCTCATCTGGTTGCCCAAATCAAAATTGTTAGCATTAACAGTTTTCAAAATTGTCAACTACCAATGACAACTCACAATCACAAAATGTTGAAACATATCAGGTCTCTGATTAAACTAGAAGCAGATAGGGGGCCACTGCTAGGATGTTGTTTGCCTTGATTCAATCAAAGAAAAACGAATAGGTATTCAAATTTAGTTAGCAATAGTCATTAGTAACATTTCTTGGGTGTTTATTATGTAACTACTCATCAAAACTAGTCTCTGACGTGGGTACTTTGTTATTCATATTTAAGATGAATTCACTGAGATTTTACTTGGAAGAAACTGAGATTCAGAAAGCAGCTCTTCCTAAGTTACACTGCTGAGCAAGAAAATCAAGACTGAAGTCCAGGATTGTCAAACTCCAAGGATGGTCTTTGGATTGTTTGGATTTACATGTCGGAAAAGAAAACAAAACTACTGACAGAGCACTTTGACATTGTTCAAAGAGAGAACATTCCTAACACTCTTAAGTTACCTATGTAGATACAAGGTGTTGTAATAATCATAACAATTATAATAATAATGGTAGCACTTTCCCCGTATCATGTCACTTGAGCCTTTAAGCCATCCTGGGCTGTAGGTGCTAGTAATGTCCCCCTTTTATACCCAAGGAAAACTAAATTGGTGCAGGGTCATTAACAATGGAATTGGGCTTGGCATCTAAATCAGTACAGCCCAAACTCCAGCTTTCAACCTTGACATTCACTGCTGCTGAGTGGTCAGCAGATCCTTGGGGAACCAGTCTCCCTAAGGAAGTGCAAGAATGTTTTTGGTGCTTTCTGCTATTGAAAAGCCACTGCTCTCTCAAGAAGAGTTTTGTTCATGTTATGCCTACTTTGGCACTCAGCACTGTATTGGAAGAAAGAGAGTGCCTCTATCAATAGGGAACACCCAAAGAGACAATCCATGCTTGTTCACATTAAGCAAGGAGGGAGGGAGATTCCCATTGGGCAGTACTGTGACTTTCACCAGAGCATGGAGATGAGTGAGACTGAGAGCCAAGGACACAGTGGAAGTTAGACACTGTGCTGTCTACCCGACCCAACTACAAAACACAAGTTGGCAGGCACTCCCCTGATCCAGTTTTCCAGTTTAGCAGTGCCAAATAAAATATCCAAACTGCACAGCACTGACTGAGCATACTTATAGCTCTTGCAAACCCTTACGGTTTAAAGTGGAATGAAAATTATCCTGGGAATGCTGGCTCTGTTACTGGGAAATCATTTGTGCTTGACCTGCTGAAGGACCCTTAAAGGTCCCAGAGCTACATGACCAAGATTTATGTTCCAATCTTCCTGTCTTTCTATCCCTGTTCACTGGAGGTGAGAGACTAGAGCCGCAAACAGTGACATTATCTCCCAGGGGCCAGAGGATGCCCTTTGTTACTTTGGTTGGCTTGGGATGGGGTAACTGGATAGCCAAACTTATTAAGATTGTTTGAAACAAAACCAAAAATAGTTTCTGGGTGAGATCTAAGGAAGTCCCTTATTAATTAAGTGTCGAAGGTTCACTGTTTGGACTTGGTAACATCTGTTTTCTTGCTCAAGGAATTTTCATTCTTATTGCTGGATCCTCCTGCCTGGTTCAAGACCAGCACTTTCACATGTGCTCCTTGCTTCATAGGGGTTCCAGAGAGATGCTTATGGGGTTTCTTTGGGGTCAGGGGTGTAGTCTCCAAAGCAGCTCTTCTTCTCTATGTCTGCTATTGTTTCAACACCATTCTTCTGATAAGAGCACCCTGATTTTCTTCTAGAAATCCACCACTCCCTGTCTGAATGTTTCAGGTAGTGTAGACTCCTCCAACAGATGCAGGGCTGGGGTCTATAAGGGACACAGTCCTAACCAACTAGAGCCTCCAACCATCCGATCCCAGAGGCAGTTCAGGGAAGGGCAGTTGAACCCAGTCCAGCCCTCATCTCTTTCTAGGTCTATGATATGGCCAGAGCCTTGGTTTCTCATCTATAAACTAGTGATAATGCTACTTATGCTTAAAATGGTGCCCAGTGGATAGTACATATTTTATATAATATGAGCTATTATGTATGAACTGGTGAGGACAATTCATTGCTCCATTTTATTAGAATCTTTCTGATTTTTCCAGTTAACAATTACCCAAAATGCCCTTTAAAAACATCCCCTCCCTCTCAAACAAAAATAGAAGCACCTGTTCATTTTTAAGCCCGCCACCTTTTCTACCCACTCAAATTCCTACCCAATTTGTTTTCATTTCTATTCTAATCCTTCACATTCCTGGTCTTCACCTTGTGTGCATGAGGGGACTGGGGCAAGTTTGCCTCCTGCTGGGCATTTGGTGTTCACACAGCCCACTGCCCACTGTGACGATTCTGTGTTTTCATCCACCTCTACTCTCAGGACGAACTACTGCATGTGTAACACCATCTTGTGGGTATAAGAAAGGTTACAAGGCCTCCGTCCCTGGCTGAAACTCCACCTCTTTCTAGCATGACCTTGAACCCACTTCAATTTCCATCAGTTTTGTCCTCTGTCCATTCTCCAAATTCCACCCTTCCCTCCTTTTTTAATTCCAAGCAGGTCGATAGCCCTTAGTATTCCTTGTGTGAACAAAGCTTACTGGGTAGAAGAGGCAGAAGCTCTTTGAGGACAGGGGCTCCTGTTGTCTTGTAAAAGCTGAAGCTCCCTGAGGAGGTGCTGTTAGGTATCCTGACATAGGAAGGAAGGTGCAGGCAGGCCGTGGAATGCCTTTGATGATGAGACGAGAGAAGGGAGACATGTCTTTGAGCCTGGAAAGGGGGACGTCAGCTGGCCTTTGAAGAGCCAAGTTCAGTGCTACTCTCACGCTCCACTCTGAAAGGCTGGCAGGATTTAGAAGGGGAAGGCCCACCTCATACACCTGAGGAGGTAAGGCCCTGGGCAAAGTTTCTCTAGCTTCAGCAAAATTTCCATGCTCCAAGTGGAGCACGAAAGTAGAGAGGCTGCAGGACTTCAAGAGAACTCAAGGCCTGGATAACAAGGATGTCAGCAGCAACCATGATGAGTTTGTGACTGAGCGTGACAGTAACCTGCTGTGTCACCCAAGGAGGAGAGGGCCCCGGCAGTGACAGAGGCTGGCCTTCCTGCCATGCCAGCTAGTAGAATGGGCATGGAGACTCTGACTTCGATCAAAATAAAGCATAGTGAAGAGATGAGATCACCTTGTACACGGAAGTGTTCACTGAGATCGATACCCCACACACCAGCCACCACAGCTGGCCGTGAAGCACCCACGTGTGTGAACGTTCCAGTCCAGCATGGCATCGGAAAAGGGCCGGATCAGCAGTGTGGACGCCCAGGACCTCCAGAAAACACAACGTCTTCATCTGAGGTCACGGGTTTAGCCGTCGATGTGAATAGGAACGCTGATGGCCAAAATACAGCCTTTTAAAAAAATCACTTCCTTAACCTCAGGAAATTCATCCCACATCATCCATCTGGAATTTCTGAAGCCAAAGCCACCAATCAATGTCAAAACCAGAATGAGAGGAAACTTTTTGAAGAAGCACCCTCCCATCCTCTCATGTCATAGGTGAAAAATGGCTGGCTTTATTTTCTTTGCTTGCGAAGGGGAAAAAAAATCAAGGCAGATCCTAATGTTTAGACTCAAGTATCCTCACTTTCAGATTCCTTGATAGTTCCCAAGTCGACCCATCCACCTGAGTTACAGCCCCATTAAAATGCCACACTCAATATTTTTTGTCTAATCCCCTAATACTCCAATCCCTGGCTGTCAGCAGACAGTAAGGAAACTTCTGTAGCCAGAGGATTTGGTTCAGATTTATTTTGGCCAGGGAAGGACAGGAGAAGGAAGGGAAAGCAGAGAGAACCAGAAAGAATACAAGTGGCAGGCAACGGGAGATCCAAGCCTTATTGATTCCAGTGGCCTCTTGGGCAGCCCCCACAGTCACTGGCATGGCAGGCAGGCGGGCAGACGGGTGGCCCCGGTGAAGAGCCATTTTGAAGGAGAGATGTGACCAGACTGGAGGAGCGCCCATTAGTCACTGAGTGGAGGAAATGAAACCTGTTAACCGTTCAGTGGCTCGTCACTAGGGAGAGGGCAACATGGCCCCTGGTGACTCAGCCCAGCAGATCCAGCCCAAAGACGATTATGGAATGCAAATATTTAGAGACTGCGCGGTTGTTTAGCTCTCTTCAGAGCATGGAGCACACATACTGCGTCCCCAAACCAAGATGAATGGGTCCTGCTTCTGAAATTCCCTGACCTGCAAGGATGAAAGGAAAGAATCTGTCAGACGAGGGTCTTTTTTCCCCATGTTGTGTTAACAAATCTCCATCGACACGCGTTGTTTTCTGGTTGCAGATGCCTTCTTAACGGAGGCAGTGGCTTTGTGCATGGGGAGTTAGTCATCCGTGTTCTGGTAACTAATGGCATGGCTTTCCTCGGGAAGGAATTTGAGGAGGAGCAAGAGAAGAAGGGAAAGATTGGAAATTTTCCACTTGGTGTTCTCTCGCCTTCTAGACACTGCGCAACTCTCTACGCACAGGGGACAGGCTTCAGCCCCTGCATCTCCAGAAGAGAGCCCAGTAAACGTGAGCTGGGTGTCTGCCAGACCTCCCCGTGGCAGGGGGCATGTGGTAGGGTCATCGCAGCGGCCAGGCAGCAGCCCTCCCTGAGGTCACCAACTTTGCTCTGAGCACCGTGATTTTTTTTTAAAGGAAATACAGAATATTAAAACTCTGAATAATTAAGGGTTTACCAAAAGGACAAATAAGATTCTAATGCATAGCTAAAAACTACAGCAATTAATAACACAGCTAGCTGACTCTCTGGAGTCACAAGGAGATTTCTGGTTAGAGTGGAATGGGGAAGAAACGAGAAAATCAATCAGAACCCTTGAGTTGAAATCTTGAACTTGCACCAATTTGTGCCTCAGGCCGGAAGCTCGCCTCTTTGTGCCTAAGTGCGGCAGAGACAAAACAGAAGCAGAGGAAAATATCAGCTAGAGCACCTGGCCACACAGAGCTGGAAAACATGACAGACTTGTGGCTAGAGGAACTGTGGCTCCTTCCAAAAGTGACAAAGACTAAAATATTATGTGTTGAAACCAAACGGAATCCGTTCATGAGTTCAATAACAAGGTTCAGAGTAGGCAATTGTTTGTCAGACACAGTAATTGTGATAACTGCTCATGGCAATTACACCTCTACATCCTGCCCTGCGCACCCCTGTCCTCTAAGATCTCTGACAATAACTTCCCTTTTAGCCTGATCTGTAACTCGGTGTGCCTTCATTGAGACCCAGTGGGCACTGTGAGCCCTGTAGACATAAAATAAGAGAGGTTGAGATCATTGAGAATCAGTGTACAGGGTACTATGTGACAGTGTCACACTGCTTTATAAAAAAAAAAAAAAAAAAAAAAATCTCAGAACCGACAACCAAGCCATTACCTGACTTGATAGGACGCCTGACTTAGGTGTGACTAAAGCACAATTCTAAGTGTGGTCCTGGGACAACACCAGCATCCCCTGGGAAATTAGCAGAAATGCAAATTATCAGGCCCTGCCTGAGATGCACCGAATCAGAAGCTCTGGGGATGGGCCAGAAATCCATGCTCTTAACAAGTCCTGCAGGTGAATCTGATGCAGGCTGAAGTTTGAGAACCAACGGCCCAGAACTGAGGCTGATCCCCCAAAGAACATCATGTAACTCCACATCCCAGAGTGTGGCCTTCCCGTGAGGAGTTTGCTGCAGACTCGCTCGTGCTTCTGAGCGGATTAGCACTTCCCTTTTGAAATTGTCTTCAGAGACTAGGACCAGAGTGGCTCTTGTTTGTTCGTTGGAATCCTTATTTGGATGGTTTTTTTTATAAAAAAGCCAAATCACACAGCTTGACATCCAGACCCACCCCTAAATGATTTTTGTCGGGTTTTCAAACTCAGATTTAATCTCAGAGGACGAAGGTTGCTGTGTTGAGGGTGTTCAGAAGAACGTGCTTCAGGGTGATTGTGTGCAGACGTGTTTACTGTGACTTTGAGCTTCTGTTATGCCCTGTCTTTTCTCGGTGTTTGTTAAATATAGCGCCCATCTGGGACAGTCTGAGAATGTGGCTCTTCTAGGTAGGAATGAGGCCCAATTACAAAAGAACAAAGGACCCACCTGATATATACTCCGGGAGACACCAGGTTGGGCGTCAGGGGCCAGATGGCACCAAGAAAATAGACGCGTCAAGTTCTAGGACTGCTCAGGCCACGTGATTTGGAGTCAAAGGGTATTTTTGACAGCGAGGGGCCATGAAGCAGCTGCCGGATCCTGACAGAGACAGAGCGATGCGGTGCAGGCAAAATACCATGTCGAGTTACGGAGTCGTGTGAGGCGCAAGATGTCACAGCAGCTAATACAGCGAAATTCCTCCCCACTTACTATGCCCATAGACACCCAGTGTCCCCATTTGGCGAGCCAAGTGTCTCCCAGTGGGATGTAGCTTGTGCATAACTGAGGTTTGGGGCATAGAGATTATAATGACCCAAAGCATCCCCATGTGTGGGAGTCAGATAGTAGCTGGATTTAAGCACAACTCGGAGAGAGATGTTTTCACAAAGCTCCTGTAAAACAGTAACAATTGCCGTATTATTTTTTAAAAACTCCCTCATGTGGCTGCCCCCTCCCATTTTGGGGGCAGCCACGATGTTAAGAAGGGTAAGGGGAGAGGTTTCTATTCTGATACCGACCAGTGGTCTTGACTAATTTCTTTGATAGTCCAGTATTTACACCTTCACCAAAACTTTCCAGCAGATTTTTTCAAGCAGCAAGTTATCTAAATTTTATACGTCCCATGGCCCTATTTCTCACTGGGGGAATATTGGGAGTAGATGTTATTATAAATCAATTACTTAAGAAAATAGAAGGGAACAATCAAAAAGTCATTGTTCTAATACCCTATTGTAGTCCACCTTAAGGACCTTCAGCAAGGATTAGTAAAGACAGAATTCAAATTGGATTTGCCCATCTAAATAATCAGACACTGTGTTGATGAGAAAGGCATTTGGCTTGATTAACAGCAAACTGACGGTAGTGTAAACACATAGAGACATATTTGTCTCACGTAAGAAGTCTACAGAGAAGCAGTTTGGTACAGGGATCTAGGCTTTTCTCTTTTTGGTCGGCAGTCCTTGCCTTGTGCCTTTTGGCATCTGGTGGCAACAGAGCTGTCCCTCCAACATGGCATCCATATTTCAGGCAAAAGAAGAGAAAGTACTAGCAAACCGCTGCTTGTATCTGTCCAATGGCGGTATCTGGCTGTTAGGGAAGCTAGCAAATTAGGTTTTTAGCTTTTGAAACATCTTAAGGAGAGGAGGATGTTGGGTCAACTAATAAAGAGTATGTTTTTATAAACATCATAATAAATAGCAGGCCTCTGGAATAATATGTCCTAATGCATTTCAGCAAATATTGTCACAGGCCTACTCCCCTTAAAGGTTCACATGATACAATGTGCTGAAGACTAAAATAACACCAATGTGTGAGCAGTGTCTTTGGTTTTTCTGGAGGGGTGAAGGAAAGCTTTATAGACTAGGCCAGGGCTTCTCGAGCTTTCATGTACCTTTGAAACACCTTGGGATTTTGTTAAAATGCCAGTGTTGATTGGATGTATCTGGGGTGTGGCCTGAGATTCTGCATTTGTAAGAGGCTCTGAAGAGAGACCAGTGCTTCCAGCCCAGAGAGCATACCCTGATTAGTAAGGCTTAGAGAATATTTAAACAGGGCCCAAAGCACGAGCAGGAATTCACCTAGGGGAGAAAGGGAGGAGGATACCTGAGGCCGAGGGAGCAGCATGACTGGAGCTTGGGGTGATGGACTCATTGTGTGAACTCTGACTTGCAAGAGACTATGTCCAGAGGGATGTTTCGAGGATTCGAGGAAATTAGAAGAGCCATCACTAATGTATTATGCCAGGAGCAGCTCTCCAGGGAGATCATGCTGACATGACCCCCGGACGTGGTTAGCTGGGCAGCGTTTCCATTTCCGAGAGCCCGTCCACCATACTAAATGAGTAATGCCTTTATGGGCACATTGAGAAACTTGCAAGTAGTCTGATGTTCTAGAGCACAAGGCAAGAGGAGAGGAGTGGTAGCAGATGAGACTGGCACGTTAGGTTGGTTTAGCCTTGCTGAAACCCACCTTAGCCCATGGACAGTGGGGAACTGTCAAAGTTGGAAGTGAAGGAATGGCATAATCACATTCATGCTTTAGAAGGACAACTTTGTTGGCAGTACAATGGATGGATGCAGGAAAAGTGCGGTGTCTACACTGGAGTTAGAGAGGCCAGGTAAGAGGAGAGAAGATGAGAGCCTGAGTTAAAGCAGAGGCGCTAGGAAGGGGGGAAATGAGCAAGATTCAACAGTTACATTCACGGTAGGCTCTATCGGGCAGAGGAATTCGTACGCTATGTGGTTGCAAGAAAAAGAGAAGTCGAGGACGATTCTAAGACCGGGTAGCAGTTTGGATGAGCATGGTGTGGTGTTTTGGTTTTTGTTTTTTCGTTTACATTAGAAGCTCTTTCCTTGCTCACAGGCTCTCCACACCCATTTGCCTTATTCTCGGCCACTTGAGGTATCTGCGACACCTGCCAGAGTCTGAAAGCTTTTGAGAGTGAGCACAGGAATTCTATCATGGCCAATAGGATGGATGATAGTGCCTCTCCCTGAGAGAGTGGCTACAAGAGATCAAGTCTGCAGGAAGAGCTGCAGGAAAGAGCTTACCAATAAAGAAAAGAGAGTAGTTTGGCACTCATGGGTTGAGGACTAGCCTGGACCTTGATTCACTTTTTCTGTGACCTTGAGCCAGTTCCCTTGGCCTTCCAGTAGCTATAAAGCAGAAGAAAACATCCACCGCCCTGTGAATAACTCCCCAAAGCCGAGAGGCTCATAATATTGATCCTGGCCCAGTGCACATTAATCAGTGTCCTCTCTTCCTTTTTACAGGCAACTTTACGAGCCCTCATTTCTCTGTGCACTCGGCTCTCTAGACTCAGAAAGTATCTGCTGATAACCCACTCTCCCAGTGCTTCCCCAGAGCAGTGCTGCCCTGCGAAATCCAAACACATGGGGGCGGAAAGGCAAGTCTGGGTGTATCAAGTTTCTCTGGGACCCACCATCCAATTCTCAGTATGCAAGAATTTTTAGAAACAGTCCAGTGTTTATTTTCATGGTTGCACTAAAGACCTCTGGAAATACCATAGATAACCACAGCACCAATAATTATTTAATTTATTACATTTGCACATGCAGATGGAAAGAAACCCATCTTGGCCTACAGACAACTATAAACAAATGTAAATTATAATCAGACAGTCAAATTAGAAATTGAAGAAGAAAAGACTCAAAATCCATCTAATGTTTTTCCATTCGCATGTGGCATTATCAAGTCCTTTTATTTTTTATTTCTACTAATCTGATGTCCCTCTCCAGTAAATGAGTTTTTCTTTCTTCTCCTTATGCATTCAATTAAAAAAATCAGGCCCTGGGGCTGAGCCCAGGGAATGCAAAGATCAAATAAGGCCCTGCCCCTAGTTAAATCATAGTTTGTACCTTGTGCAAAGTTTAGATCTAAAACTTTTTTTTTTTTTTTTTTTTTTTTTTTTTTGTTGAGACAGAGTCTCACTTTGTTGCCCAGGCTAGAGTGAGTGCCGTGGTGTCAGCTTAGCTCACAGCAACCTCAGACTCCTCGGCTTAAGCGATCCTACTGCCTCAGCCTCCCGAGTAGCTCCCATGCAGGCATGCGCCACTATGCCCGGCTAATTTTTTTCTATATAGATTTTTAGTTGTCCATATAATGTCTTTCTATTTTTAGTAGAGACGGGGTCTCGCTCAGGCTGGTCTCGAACTCCTGACCTTGAGCAATCCACCTGCCTCGGCCTCCCAGAGTGCTAGGATTACAGGCGTGAGCCACCGCGCCCGGCCTAGATCTAAAACTTTTAATGGATGAATTTAACCTATTAAATGTCTCAAACCCCAACCCCCCCTTTTTTTTTTTTTTTTTAAAGAGTTTACACTTTTTAATGGGGAATTGTGAATAAGCTAAAGCTGAAAGTAGAAAGGCATCAAGTTTATACCCTGTACCTTTTGGTCCTTTTGGCATGATTACGCCTTTTGGTCCCTGCTTATCTCAAAAATCCATTTATTTCCTCAAGCTGAAGCATTTTGATTAGGTCAAATGCATACGTGTAAGTATCTAAACCAGAAGCCAACAGGTGATATTTTTCTTCTAAGTGGCACCGCTATAGTTTGCCTCCACCTGCTGATGAGTAGTAGCAGTAGATTCAGCTCAACTCATAGACCTCTGTTTGAAATCTAGTTCATTTTCAGCTTCCTGAGATCCTAAACCTCGTCCACATGACTACTTTCACTTAGACCAGCGTAAAAGCCATCTAATCCGTGTCTTTACAGTCTCTCTTGCCTCCTCCATCCCATTCTCTGCACTATAAACAAAGTGGTCTTTTGGAAGCACAAACTACGTTAACTCCGTGGTTAAAACTCTCTGTGGCTCTTGGGGTAAATATCAGAATCCTTAACACGATCACATACCCAACAAGATCTGCCTGCCCCGATGTCTCCACGCTCGGCTTACACCCTGCTTCTCTTTCCCCTGCGGTTTGCTCGCATAGCACCATAGAGCTCTCTTTGAAGCACTTATCACAGGCATAGTTTTAGTTGAATTACTTTATGGCCCTCATTTGGTAATAAACAGCAAGAGAGCAGAGACTGGGTCTATTTTGGCTTGTGGTTATATTCCTAATAGCTAGCTTAAAGACTTACATGCAAAAGGCGTTCAATATGTATTCGTTGCATGAATGAAGGAAGGCAGGAATAAAGCACCAATTGTTTTCTCAATCACCAGGTACTGTTTTTAATGGTCAGAAAATGTATTTGAGGGATGAAAACTCTGTCCATTTTGTTTAATTCTACAATAAATATTGTAGATAATATTCAATAAATATTGAAGGTAATAATTATTATCTTCTAAATGTCAAGGCCTTTATGGTAAGTTATCAAGGGGGTCTGTGAAAGGATTTGTATTTCTACCTTTCCAGAAGAATGGAGGGAGAGTGGAAACATAGTTATGATCTAATATCTCTGAAATTCTCTGTGATTGTCTACATTTACCAGG
This sequence comes from Eulemur rufifrons, assembly GCF_041146395.1. Classification (NCBI taxonomy): domain Eukaryota; kingdom Metazoa; phylum Chordata; class Mammalia; order Primates; family Lemuridae; genus Eulemur; species Eulemur rufifrons. Next base: position 9,328,699 of record NC_090992.1, on the reverse strand, counting down.
TGTGAAATGAATCGTTGTCTCCCTAAAAAAGTACTGTGTGTTTTGTTTGTAGAAATAATGAATTCTGTGGGGTTTTTTTTGATATCGTCAGTCATTTTACAAATGTTGTAGAAAAGATTTTTGCTTGCTTCAATTTCATGTATGCATTGGCCCACCTGTTATAGCTCGCTAGTCATGATTCCAAACATTGGACCACAAAAAGGAATGAGATACACACAATGTTCTGGAAAAGATCTGAGCTCAGCAAGGAGTGATTGACTCTTAAGCAATACAAAGCAATAAAAATCATAATAGAAATGTGCATACATCCTAAATGAGGAGGAATCGGTATGAGTGGAATTATCGAGAAATTTATTTGGAGGTTTATATGATCAGTATATCCAAGAAATTTATAACGCTTGGCCATGTACTATGGATACCAAGCGAAAATGAATGTTCTTTCCTTTGTGTGTGTAGTTAAGTCTTGTTTTCAATTAAAATTTTCTCTGAAGAAGATCTTGTGTAACCATTGCTTCCTGTGTAACTTCCATTACCCTGAGTGGTTTTCCTCATCTCTGACCCTTGACTCTTGGTACCAACTCTGTCAGTGGCAGTTGCCTTCAAGTGACCTCCAAATAATCAACCTTGACTATGCTAACAATTCTGCCTCCTGGATCATGGACAGAACCAGTAGATGGGCTTCTTACCAGCCCTATAGTCCATCCATCCCTCCAACCTAGGCATGGCTTGTACATGTGTATCATTTAGAGAGGGAGACAGAGGTGAACACAAATACAACACCAGGAAAAGCAAAGAGTATGGTGGTATAAGAGGCCAGGCCATGGTGCATGTGCTTGACAGCATGTGTTCTAGAGTAGGAAGACTGGGTTCAAATCCTGGTGCCATCCCTTATTAGCTGGATGACATGAAGAAAGGTAGCTGCATCAGTAAATGGGAATAGTATTGTCTAACTCATAAGGCTGTGGCAAGTATTAAATGAAGGAATTTATGTAATGTGCTTAATATGGTGCCCAGTACACAGAGAATGCACAATAAACAGTCATCACAATGATAAAAAAAAAAAGAACTTATAAAGACACAAATGCTGCAGGAATCAAATCAAGCCATGGGTGACTCTGCTGAAGAAGAAGTTCAGTGAAGAAGAGACATTTGAGCTAAATCTTGAAAGGTAGAAAGAAGCCAGGAGGGAGATTGGGAAAATGACATTTCAGAGAAAGGAAACATCATAAACTAAAAATAAATGGTAGATTTGAGGCTTAAGAGACTACAGAAAAAAAATAAATAATAGCTAGCTTGAATCAGAGGCTCAGCTATGGATAACAGAGAAGAATCTGCACTAAATCTTGGAGATATTTCCTAGAATGGGTTTCAAAGTGATGGCATAAATTATTTTGCATGTGAAGTATATACAATCAACAGCTTTGACAGCACAATCTGGGGTGGTTATTAAAGGCTCACCCTCTTTTCAGACATTTATATGGAACCCCTGTGTTTTACATTCACGTTTATTGGCCACTTCTGTTGTTGAAAACCCCCCTTACCATTTTGTTAATCAAAGTGCACATTTTCAGGGTCAGACTATGAATTCAAAGATATGGGCCATATGATTTTTCTCTTTACCTAGAGGCTACATTGTTCATCTGGGCTCTAGGGAGAGAAGTTCTTCCAAACTCTTCCAAAAAAATGTTTTTGGTCATTACGTTCAAATAAAGCATGCTCCTTAAAGCTGCTTTCTTATGTCAATATCTGTCTCTGCGTCCCCACAACCCCTCCTTTGCCCCTTCTTTTTGTCAGTCCAAGCTCTTTCATGATTGACACCCTCACTTGCGAGACTTTGAGCAATTTGGTATTTTGCTTATATTTGTTTTTAGCCTCACATACTCTATGAATCACCCAATACTTTCTACTCCATTACTACCGAGCTGACATTTGAGCAACACAGCTTGCTGTTTTATTTTCCTCTCCCATTATTCATCCAGCCCCTCCAAATGTATTTTTTATACATGAACCCAGTACTAAAAATACACATCAGTTGGAGGTTCTGCCAAAATACTTAGTGAATGAGTAATGCAACTCATCTAAGACCAAAAGAAGTGTGGGGGTCCTCGCAAATGAATGAACCAGTTTGTCTGGAACCTGACTTCATTAAGACATGAGAAGTGTGTGACTATCTGGGATATAAGTCACTGAGTCAGTGTGGCCTTCCATGTAGACCTCATGTCAGCCTCCGAGAACTGACATCCTTCCCCGAATATCACAGATTCAGCCACTGTTGTCATTCACAGCACAAACATGTTTTCTTGCTTAAATGTCTTCAGAGCGCTAATCCTTTAAAAGTATCATGGTTTTTGTTGACTTACTTACTGTCTGTATCTTCTGCCTGAAATGTAATTTCATGAAGGAAGAAGGGACTTTCTGTGTTGTTTTCCGTTGTGTTCCCCCCACTAAATCACTGCCTTGCACAGGGTAGGTGCTCAAATTTGTTGAATCAACTGTCAACCCCAAATTCTTCTCTGTTATCCGTAGCTGAGCCCCTCATTCAAGCCGGCTTATTATTTATTTTTTTCTGTAGTCTCTTAATAAGGCCAAATGAATAACTCCTTTTTTTTTTTTTAACTTGAATTACTCCTAAGAATAAAATAATAATGATGGCTGTAATGTATGAGTCCCTGCTATGTGGCCAGTACAGTGCTAGCATGCTAACAGAGACACTGCGGTAACCTATGTGATTCTCACAGCTGCCCTGAGGGACCTATGCTTGTGTCTCCTTCTGCAAATGAGACTGCTGAAGCTCAGAGAGGTTAGGTGACTCATCCAAGGTCACACAGTGCAGAAGCAAAAGCCTCAAGACTTAAACCTACGGCTGCGTTACCAGTTTATCACACTGCTACTCATTACCATCAAGTACCCTGTATCTTCTTCACATTACCAGGGTTTTTACTGATTCTGGATTAGATTGGATTTTTATTGATTCTGGATGGGAGCTAAAGAAAGCGGTTGTCAGTTTAAGTGGATCGCTGCCCCTTTTCTCATATGTTGCAGAGGATTGGGGGTGATTGGCCACCCTCCTGCTGCTTATACCTCTGGCTACTTCAGTCCACCAGACCCTGCAGGAATTGCAAAATAAAACTAACCCCTTTTCCAAAACTCATCCATCTTTTCCAGTTATATCTCTAGGCAAATGTGGGGGGACTCAAGCTTCACAGTAAATTCCTTCCATCAAACCAGTCCAGATGCTCCCCCTGCTCATAAAGGACCTCACAGTCCACCTGAAGTGCATGACCAACCTCGGCCAGAGGGGCAAACTCTCCATACAAGAGCAAACCAGGGGCAGGAACGCTCCTTGTATGCCCTTTGCCTGCCGACTGGCTTTTTTTCTTCTGGATGCAATTCCAAGCCTCTGCCTGGGATGTTTGACGAGCTCTGGCTCTGTTTACTCTCTCCACTTCACCCAGCGAGCCTTCAGTTACAGCCAGCCACCGTTCATCTGGATACTGCAACTGATCTTTATTTGTCTATTTATTGCCTTTTTAAAAAAAAAAAATAGGTCTCTTGAATTGATGTACATACTTTAAATGTGTCTTATCCCTTTAGTTTGCCATGGTAAGTGTCTTGCCTTTGTAGGATGGAGTAAATTCTAAAGAATTTTGGAGACTTTATAGTTCACTGAATTTCCCCTGCATGGATATTTTACTTTTCTGAAATACAAACTCCAGATCATTACTCAAGCTCCAGTAAATGTAGCTTCCATGCAGTACTCTTTGATTATCCAAAGCAGAATTAATATCTCCATAAAAGTTTGCACAAGCTCTACAATATCACTTCCCACACAGAATAAATAGCTAATTACCTATTGTTGACCTACGGTAGACTTCAAACGCCCTGTGGTCAGGGATTACATTGCACAAATCTTTGTATTCTCCTCCAATCCCCTGGCAATTAGTAGATCCTCAATAAATGTTGAAGGAATTCTGTGTACACACAGGTTCCAACATGCTTCCTCTGTTGGAACACTTCTAATGGCAGCTCACCGCTGCAATAGTTGGCCACCTTTATTTGTTGTGCAGATAATATTATTTATAAGGTCAAAGTTTTTTTTACATTGGACTGAGCTAAGTGTCTCTGACACTTTCACCTTTGAAAGTGGGCCCTCAGGACCCACCCAGATGAAGTCAGCTCCTGGTTAAGGATCTAAAGACAGCTAATGTGCCCTCCCTCGCTCCTCTCTCCTCCAGGCTAAATACCCCCACATACCTCTGTCAGGGGCATGTGATGGCTTGTAAGCCTCAGGCATCCTGGTTCCTCTTCCCAGTAGAATCTCTAATATCAATATTCCTCTGAAAGAGGGTTACCGTGCCATGTCCCGAGCATGGAAGCAACACTGAATACTATGGGATTCTACTGAGCTGGACATAATATTTTTACAAATAAGTTTAATAACATTACATGTTTTAGCATTCTAACAGTTCTTTTTCTGGTCTTTTAAACTGTGGGAAAATCAGATTTCTAATTAATCCTGCTACAATTAATTTCATAACCTTACAAGTAAAACTTTATATTTGTCATCGGTAAAAGACATCCTGTTTATTTGGGATTTTTAGAGTACTTACGTCTAGAAGACTGAGTTCTGAATATAATAGTGTATTTTGTAATTAACCTATACCCTCTCTCCTTGGATAAGCCTCTAACTAATTGGGTCCTTAAGGATCCAGATCCTTTCACCTTTGTGCCCTGCCATCCCCCAAGTATTCTTTGGCTGTCTTCCTGCCCACGGTCACAAGATGGTTACAGCAGTTTGGGAGTCATATCCGAGGATAACTGCATCCAGAGAAAGAAGAAGCCAACTCTCCCATGGGATCCCTTTTAAGATAAAGAAAACCTTTGCCAGAAGCTTCCTCAGCAGACTTGCCCTCATGTCTCTGTGGCCAGAGTTGTGTCACATGCTCATGCCTAGACCTGTCATTGGCGAGTGGAATAAGTCTGCTGTGATTGACTTAGACAATCAGACCCATCTCCAAGTTGTGGATGAAGTCACTTTCCTCTGAAGTTCATGGTGTGAGGAGGGTGGACCCCTGAATACAACTGGGATTTTGTTACCAAGAAAGAAGGAAAGAAGGGATGCTGGGTAGAGTGCATCAGAGTCTGCTGCAATCCCCAAATGTCTTCTGACATTTACTGCAACTCGCCACCTTAGCTTCGACCCCTCTGGCTTTCTAGTCTGTTGATGACCACCTGAGCTTTTCCTTCTTGTGTTTCATCCCCACCTCCACTGGCTTCAGTAAGTCACTTCATCAGAAGTGTAACATGACTGAGTTGGTTGGCTTCACAAGGACCAGACTCATTTTATATAGAATAACTTGATAGTAGCTGTGTAAAGTAAACCATTTAATATTTACAAGGCGTTAAATCAAATACAGTTTCTTCCAAGAATCGTTATAGACCACCAGTCTGCCAGCATTCATGTCACCTGGGCAGTTACCACCTGAGCAGGGAGAAATGACTCAGTGATGTGATAAAGAGCATTAGAGAAAAAGACAGGCACAAATTCTTCACCACATTAATCTAGAACTCTTGGCCACGTCTCATCTGTGCTGAGGTGAGCTTGCAGCCCAACTTCCAGACTGTTCTCCAATTATCTGTGTCTTTACCTAGAGCCTACCCCTCTGTCTCATTCCATACTTCTTCCACTTCTCCTGTCTCCCAATTACCCTTTGTGTCACCATTCAAACATCTGTGACCTCTGTAGGCACAGCAGTGACCCTGCTTTGAGCTTTCAGACCACTGGACAACTGCCCGTCACGGTGCGTATCACTCTGTAAGGCTGGTCTCCTTGTCAGTCTCTTCCGTCCATGGACAAGCTCATGAGCAGCAGGTACGATGTCTGTATTGCTCACCCTCCTACCCCATGTGCTCAGCACACTGACAATTTTTTTACTTAAGGGATGAATAACTAAATAGCATCTGTCAACATTACAGTGCTGCACTCTCTGTTAACATTGCCAGGTTTACTGGTTTTTTTAATTTTAACTGTATACTGCGGAATGTAACTTCTTGTTGTCATGGCATGATCCAGTTGTGACTGGGGAGGGTGTAAGTCCAGTCTTGCAGAACTGGCTTTTTTCTTGGCCAGTGGCTCCAAATACTCCATCATTTTCATCATATCTTGGTCTCACCTGCTTCCATAGCCTTCTGCTGGGGCCAGGGCTGGGGCTGAAAGAGAGGCTCATCTTCTTCCTGCAGGGACAGGGTTTCCCAAAGCATTAGGAAGCATTTATATGCCATTGGTGGTACTTGTGATGATTTTAAGTTATACAACTCTTTTATTGGTTTTGTGCTTTCTATGGTTAGCTTCTATTTATGGCAAATAATCCTTGTTTTCCATTTTCTGTAGTAATTTACTTTTTGTTTCCTTTTTTTTTTTAAAAAAAAAAAAAGCTTTTACAGTAAGCTTTGTTTGCAATAGTCAAAAAATGGAAATAATTCCAATGTTCATCAACACATGAATGGATAAACAAATTGTGGTACATCCACATAATGGAATATTGTATTAATAAGTTAATGAAAAGTGGTAAAAAGAACAAACTATATATGCAACAATATGGATAAATTTCAAAGTCACTATGCTGACTCAAAGAAGGCAGGCAACAAAGAGTACATAAATTTATAGAAAATTCTAGAAAATTCAAACTAATATATAGTGACAAAAAGCAGATCAATAGTCACTTGAGGATGGGGGTGAACTAAGACATGGATTAAAAGGGAGCATAACAAAATTTTAGGGAGTAATGTGTTTTTTCTTCATTATCTTGACTGTGGTGATGGTTTCATGGGTATAAATGTGTGTCAAAACTGATCAAATTGAATACTTCAAACATGTAGAGGTTATTGTATTTTAATAGTCAAAGTTGTTAGAAAAATAAACCAGATCATGTACAACTTTGGGAGCCACTGGCCCAAAGTTTTAATTAAGTTGAAAGTACAAAAGGAAGCTACTGATGGGTTCTAAATAAAGGAAAGACATGATTGGGTTACATATTTATCATGAGAGATATACTTAAAGCGTGTTCTTAAAAAATCTTATGTGACATATGCTCACAAATCTCAAAATCTCCCCAAATAAAGTAGGCACACATACTCAATTAATCCTTGCTTATACTGATTGCTACTATTTGGGATTGGTTTAGAGTATTTTCCCTCCTGAATGCATAGGAAGGTCAAAGCCGGACTGGGGAGACCATGTTGTTTTAGTGCAAACTGAGTGAGCAATGAGAAGAAAATGTTGAACCCCATCTCCCTCTTCCCGCAGTGGATTGAGGAAGAAATGATCACCAGAGACACAGAGCACGGCCACTAGGCATGTCCTACAGCAACTCCGCAGCACAGCATCTGTTCTAACAGTTCTTTGAAAAGAGTGGAAGTGCCCGGGAAGCTTGAGGAAGCAAATACACGTTCTCTTCCTTTCATAAGAGGATAAGAAAGGAGCCAGGAAATATTAGGCCAGGAAGTTTGACTTTGATAGTGAGCATCACAAAAGATGAATAAGAGATGAGATCACGTACCATGTGGTCCAGGCTTGGCAGGACCATCTGAGGGAGCGCAGCCTGCCTGAGAGCCTCCAGGTCCATTTTCTTAGGAGATAAAGCATGAAAAGAAGTCATATAACATAGAGGATAATAGAAATCTGGGGTTTAAAAACGACTAAAACCCGAAGACGTTATCTTAAAACTAGTGGCTTGTTTAGGCCTTGAATTTAACAATCAATGGCTAAGGATTGTGGAGAAAGGAGAGAACAACTCTCTATCAACTGTGCCTTGTTCCTAAGGTGCTTTAAAGCACTCAAGGCAGCACTTTTGAATTATCTGAAACTTACCAAGTTGTCACTGCCAGAGCCTTTTTCTAACACCTCAGAGCTAGGATACTGTTAGGACTGAGGTAGAAATTTTATGCACTGTTTTATCACTCACTTCATCGGGGCACTGTGTAATAAACAATTTGGCCAGCTATATGGTCAATGCTGGGAAATGCCTCTTGCCTCCTGCTCCGACAGGAAGTCACAGCTGTTGATTTAGCTGATAGAATTTCTTAAAAGTTCCTTTGACACACAGTGTTGGAAGTTATGCTTTGTTCTCTTCTGCTTTTGAAGAGTGAGACATTTTGTAAATGGCCACATGCCATGTATGTTTACGTAGTGCCACCCGCGTGCTGGGTCGGAAGCCCCTCTGTGGCGGGGGCTTGCTGGGTGCGGGAGCCGGGCTGCGCAGGGCTCGCTAGAGCATCTGCTGGCGGCTAACGGTTGATCAACCACAGAACAAGTGAAATTGCATTTCCATCTGTGCCTGCAAGACAGAGAAGAAAGAGGTACTTTTAAGTGAAGCCTAGCTTTGAGTTAAATACACTTCTAGGTGAAAGAGTAGACTTTTTGAGGACCTATTTCAAGCAAATTTAATAAAAAGTAAAGCATAGCTGCTTCTGACATTTCCAGACCCAGAAATTGCAACCTATGTTAATGCTACCTCCCTAAGATTGTAAGTTCCTAAAGATGAAGGAAGCTTCGAAGTTGTTCTTTGTTCAGTGCCCAGGAGACATTTATTCCTGGGAAGATAAAGACATAGACCCATCTGCAGAAGAAAGTTAAGGACTGCCCTTTAGCTCAGCAGTCTGCAAACTTTTTGGCACCAGGGACTGTTTTCATGGAAGAAAATTTTTCCCCAGACTGGGGAGCAGGAGGGGGACAGTTTGGGGATTCAAGCACTGTACATTTATTGTATACTTTATTTCTATTATTGTTATTACATTGTAATGTATAATGAAATAATTATACAACTCACCATAGATCGTGCTTTAGCTGTTTATTTGAAGTCCTTCCTAGGAGTGCTTTTCTCTCTTATTGAGGGAAGATTTAGATGCGAGAGGAGTTAATTAAAATATATGTCTTATGGGCTTCTGTATAAACGTAGTCAGGAAATGGGAAACCAATCTGTAGAATCTTAGGTCATTCTCTAGTTACAGAATCTTAAGTAAAAACAAGTACACAAACAAAAAAATACAAGACCCTTTAACTCACATTGCATTAGCTTTTATTTCCCATTGCTGTGTTATTAAAACCACTAATAAAAAATCTTGAGACCCATACCTCACTCCTTACACCAAGATAAATTCAAAATAGGTCAAAAATAAAAGCCAACAAAGTAACCAAAAGTAAGACAAAAACTTTTTTCTCATTTATTACATTGGAGGGGAGAAGACATGATATAAAACTAAAACTCATAAAGAAAAACATTAATAAATTAGGTTACGTAAAATTATACTTCTAGTCTGGAAAAAAATCTCTGCAGCGCGCGCACACACACACACAAACCATAAACAAAGTCATTTTACCTGTGAGGATTTGAAATACTGAGGGTAATGTTGGCTTTACATATGACAGAAAAAAATGAATCATTTCCTTAATATTCAAGTAGCCCTTACAAATCAATAAGAAATAGACTCAAAATTAAAGTGAGCAAAGAATGTGGTAAAAATATAAATGACTAATGAACATAAAAAGAGACACTCAATATCACTCATCATTAAAGAAATGAAAACTCAAAGCAAACTATCAATTTGGCAAAGAAAATGAAATTTAAAAAATCAATCCACAGTGTTGATAAGAATGTACAGAGATAGGCACTCCACGTAAATTGTTGATGAGAAGGTAATTTGGTACACATTTTTTGGAGGACAACTCTTTGGAGGGTATTTTAAAAGATATCACCTCTGGAAATATATCCCATGGACATACTTACAAAAGGGGGCCAATCTGTATGGACAAAGAATGTCCAATTACAGTATGGTTGCTGCAAAATCTTGCAAGCAAACTCTCAATAAAAACTGATTTTTGAAAATATGGTACATCTGCACCGTGTATTACCATATAGCTGGTTAAAAAAAAAAAAAGTGGTAGATTTAGATGTACTGATAAAAGATTCCTAGGATATAATGTTGAAAAAGAAGGCTGCGTAGGAGTATTTTCATCACGTGTAAAACCTAAGTCAGATCATGTCACTCTGGAGTATAAAACCTTCCAGTGCCTCCCCACCCTCCTCAGAGTGAAAGCCACAGTTCTAAGGATGGCTTACAGGGTCCTTTGGGACCTGGGCTCTCTCTCTTTTTATGATAACTTCATCTTCCATTACTCCCCCTTCACTCTACTCAGCCACACTGGTCTCCCTGCTGTTCTTCAAACATGCCAGCTATCTCCTGCTCCAGGACCTTTGAATTGGATCCTTCCCTCTTCCCAGAACATTTTCCCTCTTTGCTCACTCGTATTCTTCAAACATTTGCTCCAGAGCCCTTTTTGGAGGAGCCTTTCCTGATAACTTTATTGAAAATCCTGATACTCTAACACTCTCCATCCTCGTTCTCCCTTGCACTCATCACTTGCTAAAATGCTAGATAGACGTTTGTTATGTCTATTTTCTGTCTTTCCCCCCTGGAATAGAAGTTCTGCATCACAGTGGGGATCTTTGTCTATGCTATTCCCTGCTGTATCCACAGTGCCTGGCACTTTGTAGATGCTCACCAAATGTTTCTGAATGAATTCAAGAAAATATATGTTCCTGCTTTTATGAAAACAAAATACATGCATTGAGAATTTCTAGCAGGATGTGTAAGAAACAGTAATTATTTCTAGGAAGAAGCAATAGGAGAGAAGGATTTTATTTTATATCCTTTTTAATGTTTACATCTTTTACTGTGAGCTTGAATCACATTCTTAATTATGGGAAAGACAAGTTTAAAATAAGTAACTCTTGGGTTCCCTTTGAGAAGTGGCTTTAGCAGAAGCATAAAAAGGCCTTTCCCTCTGGCTTGAACAGCAGCCCTGCGGAAGGCCCTCGGGGACCTTGGTTCAGAACAGCGGTGAGACGGGGTATTTGTGTCAAGCCTTATGGTTCCTGATCCCAGCAAAACACTGAGGAGGGCTACTTTGAATGATATTTGAACCTTGTATAAATATATCTATCAAGGAGACCAAATAAAAAAATACAAGTTTAGCACATGACTAAGAACAGAGAATCCGGCCAGGCGCGGTGGCTCATGCCTGTAATCCTAGCACTCTGGGAGGCCGAGGCAGGAGGATTGCTTATGCTCAGGAGTTTGAGACCAGCCTGAGCATGAGTGAGACCCCATCTCTACTAAAAATAGAAAAATTAGCAGGGAGTCTTGGTGCGTGCCTATAGTCCCAGCTACTCAGGAGGCTGAGGCAAGAGGATTGCTTGAGCCCAGGAGTTTGAGGTTGCAGTGAGCTATGATGACATCACTCTACCTGGGGTGACAGAGGGAGACTCTACCAAAAAAAAACAAAAGAATCTGAAAACAAACTGCTAAAGTTTAAGCCTTGCTTCTTCGCTTACTAGCTTTGCAATTAATTTTCATCAATTATCTTGTTATGCCTCAGTCTTCCCATCTGTAAAATCGGGATAATAATAGTACTTTCTAAAATTGCTACAAGGAAGAAATGAGTCAATACAGTACTTTATGGCTGTGGTCCCCAAACCCCAGACCATAGATCAGCATGGGTATGTGGCCTGTTAGGAACTCGGCTGCACAGCAGGAGGTGAGCGGGGCAAGCATGGAAGGTTCATCTGTATTAATAGCTGCTCCCCATGCTTGCATCACCGCATAAGCTCCACCTCCTGTCAAACCAGTGGCAGAATTAGATTCCCATAGGAGAGCAAAGCCTACTGTAAAGTGCACATGCAAGGAATCTAGGTTTCACGCTCCTTATGAGAATCTAATGCCTGATGATCTAAGATGGAGCTGAGGCGGTGATGCTAGCGCTGGGGAGCAGCTGCAAATACAGATTATCACTAGCAGAGAGGTTTGACTGCACAATAAATGTAATGCATTCAAATCATCCTGAAACCATCCCTATCCTAGTCTGTGGAAAAATTGTCTTCCATGAAACTGGTCCCTGGTGCCAAAAAGGTTAGAGACCAATGCTTTATGGTACCTAAAATGATGTCTGGCATAATAATGCACACTCAGTGTGTATTAGCATTTATTAACGTAGAGGAACACAGAAAAACGCTAGGTATATTGATGTAAAATCACAAGCATCAGCCAGTCTGGATTCTTTTACAGTATACAACAATTTAATAATAACTTTATTTCTTTCCTTTTGTGCACATTAAATTGTTCTCGATTTTGATATATGCACAATTTCATTTTTCAACTGGTAGATATAAGGACAGGCCCAAAGGTGAAAAATAAAAGATCTGATGGTGAAGTTAACATCTTATGTAAATTATTATTGAAGTGTCTTCTCATTTTTATCTCCAAACACATTGAAGAGGAAAGACGGGAAAGCAAAAATCCAAACATGAAAAAATGGCTGTACTCACATTGTACGAATGACTTGGGGTGTGTTTTGTGAACACGCCTATGTTTGTTCACTAAAAGACAGATAATAATACAGATTTCAAAAGAAACTGCAGTGCTTATGCTGAATGTGGGTGGCTGAGTTGATTTTAGAGCATAAATCTTCAGTTTCTATGATCTGCCCACTTAGAGTAATTTGAAGTCTTAGCCCAATTTCCACAATAGTCTCTTAAAGGAAGTGACCAAAGACCAGGCAGTTTCATTCACTCGTCATCCTGAAGCAAAATGGCATTCTCCTTGAAGTTTTCTCTGGTTTTCTTCCATTAAATGTATTTTCTCTGCCTGCCATCCACCGTCCCCTTACACACACAAACACAGACACACACACACACACACACACACTCACTCACACACGGGCAACATGTTGCTGACACATCTTTGATTGATCCTTCTGCTCACTTCCCAATAAAAAGTAGTCACTATCATCTTCTACATAGCCCTCGACACTCTCTGACATTGTCTTGTTCATTTGTTTATTGTCTTCCCCACCATCAGCTCCCTCCACCCTAAAATGTAAATTTCCTGAGCACAGCAGTCTTGACTGTCTTGTCCACCCCTGTATCTGCAAAGCCTAGAATTGTCCCTGACTGCTGCTCAGTAAATATTTGTTAAATTAATTTTTTAATTAATGCCATATGTCCTCAGTACCATTTAAAGGGGTGATTTGAGCTCATTTGTCAGCAGAGGGAAAGAATCTAGGAGTGAGGGAAAGTCTGACGATGCCAGAGAGCAAGAGTTATTAGGAGCCTAGGATCAAAAGCACAGGTGGAGGGATGGAAGTGAGAAGGAGAGAGAATAGTTCTTGGCCTGGATATCAGATTTCATCTAGAGCTAATATCCCTCTAGCCTTCACTCCCAGACAGCTGGGCTCTGATGCTCATGTGATTAGGCACATGCTGTCATTAATCATCTTTATAAAATAGCTCAGAGAAGATTACATCCAGCAAGTAGCCATCCAACCTTGTTAATGGTCCTCACAGTCCTTCCTTTATGTGTTGGTGCTCTCTAAAATATGCAGACCTTATCTCACGCTTTCAGTAACCCTAAAAGATGCAGGAGTGGTTTATTCGAATCCTGTTTAGAAAGCTCCATACCCAAATGGAAAGAAGGCTTTGGCTAAGATAAAACAACGCATCTAAATGTAGTCAACAAGTGAGTACTCAAATCTCCAGAAAACGTTTAACTAGAAAGAAATCACCACCCATGGATAAGAAGTTACAGCTAGAGAAAGATTAGCAGAATGAGGAGAATTACCCTGACTTCTAAGCTTTAACACAAGTAAATCACCATGACATATATCACTGTGCTAAAAATAAAGACTACACAGTTTGCTCTGTATTTTAGTGCATGCACATAGGGATAAAACCTTTCTGGTGACATTTGTCCTTAATATAGTTATTTATCTTTGGGAAGAATTCTCGTGGGAGCACTTGGCAAAGGTAAAATTCAGTCTTTTCTGACCACTGATGCAAAAGTGCATACAGTTCTGGGACCCACTGCAACTGCACGCTAAGCAGAAAAGTCCGAACTACAAACATAATCAAAAGATATTTCTACAGACTTTCATAGTGGTAAAGAATATATTAATAAGTTGAATTTGCTTTTCACTGTAATTATTATTAATGGGTAAATCAGATAATTTGCTAAACAATAAAATATCATGAGTGTTTTCTCAGAAAAGTTAGTAGAAGACACCTGATTGAAATTTAAAAATCTCTAAAGACATCCCAACCCTACTAGGAGTGTTATTGAGTCATATCTAATGCAGAGGATCTGAGCTAACTTTCTCTTCTTTGCATTGTGATGCTATAATTTTTAAATATTTTAAACCAGCATGAGCATATATATGAAATATAATAACAGAAAATTTTCACTTCCTACATTTGTATATTTCCCAATATATATGTTTTAAGTTTATTAATTGTTGAATTAATGCATATAGCCTCAATTCCATTTAAGGAGCGTATTTGTCTACAAATGGGGAAAGCTTGCTGATACCAGACAGCAAGAATTCACTGGGAAGCCTCACTCCCAATACTTACACTCACTCATTTCACCAACATTCGTCAAACTCCTCCCCTGCTTTGGGCATTTTTTATAGACACTGGAGATAGAGGTGTGAATATCATGGAGATTGCCTTCCTGGAGCTAAATTCTGAGCAGATGATAAAGTAATAACTAAAGAAAAAGTGAAATCCAAGTGACAAGTGATGCACAGAGGACTAAACAGAAGGCTGTGGTAGCGAATGACTGGTGGCCCCTTTCAACAGATTGTCAGCAAAGGCCACTCAGAAAAGATAGCATTTAAGCTGTGGCCCAGATAGGCTATGCAGGCATCTGAACAAACAGACTCTTGGGCAGAGAGAACCCATGCAAAGATTCTGAAGAAGAAAAAAGCTTGTGATTTTCCAGGAATAGAAAGAAGGCTTGTGTGGCCAGGGCATGGTAGATAAAGTGGGGAGAGGTGTGAGATGAAGTGTAGAGATAGTCAGCAGCCCAGTCACATAGGGATTTTTATTTCAGGACAGAGCATTTGGATACTGCTATGGTCTGTGTCTCCCCAGAATTCCTATGTTGAAACCTAACCCCCAGTGTAATAGTATTAAGAGGTGGGGCTTTCAGAAGGTGATTGGGTCATTGAGAGTAGAGCCCTGATAAATGGGATTAGTACCCTTAGAAAGAGGCTTCAGGGAGCTTATTCTCCCCTTCCACTATGTGAGAATGCAGCAAGAAGCAGCCATCTATGAAACAGAGCTCAAGCCATCACCAGACACTCAATCTTGATTTTGGACTTCCCAGCCCCTAGAACTTTGAGCAATAAATTTCCCTTGTTTATAAGTTTCTTAGTCTAAGGTATTTTGTTAAAGTAGCCCATCTTGTTAAAGATGGATGCTAAATGTAATGATCAGCCATTGTGAGGGTTTTTTAAATATCTGATATGAATTTTTAAAATATTCTGGAAGCTGCATGGATAATGGATCATAGAGAGGCATAACAGAAGCAGGGGGACCATTTGGGGGACAAGAGATACTGGTTAAGGTGAGAGCTGAGGCAGTGAAGATGGTGAGAAGTATTTGGGGAGTATTTTAAAAGGAGAGCCACAACACTGGTGAATAGATTGGGCAGAAGTTTAATAGGAAAATAGGAGTCAAAGGTGAGTTTGACTTGAGCACCGGTGGATGGTTGATCCTGTTTACTGAGATGGAGAAGACAGGAGGGCAGGTTGGCGAAGCCTATCAGAAGTCTTGTTTTGCATGTCCTTCATTCCCAAAGTCAAAACCATGTTCTTCAACCAACCGTTATTGTGCCCTCCATGACTTTGTCACATCAGTGACTCCTTTCCCTTTGCCATATACCAGCTACCAACTTCCCTCTCACCTTATGAATTCTGGAGAATTTCCTCCAATCTTGAAAAAGCAGAACAAAAACTACCTCCATCTTGAATCTCTCCTTTCCTTTAATACTTGCTGTCATCTTTCATATCTCCTGAATGAACAGTTATTATATCTTATTGTGCTGATAAAACAGTTTCTTGATGCCCAGCAGTGACTTTTTCTGTAATATAAAATAAAGCAAAATAGAGAATGTGATAAGATATATTAAGAACTTCTTTGGTGATGTTTAATAAATACTTTATTGAACAAAAAAAAAGTCCTATTTTGGACAAGTTTAGTTTGAGATGCCTATTAGACATCCAAATGAAGCAGCCTGGGAAGCACAGCTAGCTTTTTCAGATCTGGATAGAGTTTAGGAGCAAGGTTAAAACAGACAGATTTAGGAGTCATCAGCAGTTGATATTTAAAGCAATGAAACTAGATAAGTTCATCTAGACAGAAGATAGAGAAGAGAAAAAAGCTGAGGACAGAGCTCTGGACTCTGGAGCACAATATTTAGAAGCTGCAGAGGAGTAAGAACAAGGAAAAGAAACCAAGGAGGTGCTTGTATGATTGAAAGGAAACAAGGGGACTGGCATCATGGAAGTTTTTAAGGTTAAGCTTTCAAGAAGGAGGAAATGGTCAACCCTTCACAACTCCTATACCAAGAGATCAAGTAGAATGAAGACAAAGCATGACCAAATATTTGGCAGGATTTCAATCAGCAAAGGCTTTGAAAAGAGCAGATTCATTGGAAAGGGATCAGGAAAAAAAGAGTAGGTGAGAAAGTGGAAACATTTTGTTTAAACAACTCTTTTAAGGAGTTTTGATATAAAGGAATTTTTAAAAGAGCAAAGCTAGGCTGGGAATTAAATGGGTTCAGTTCAAGACAATCAGTCACAAAGACAGTAATAAAACTGGAGCCCCAGCACGCCTCTGCTCAGCTTCAGCCTATTGTGTCCATAAAGAAATTGTAGCCCCATGTGTCCAATTTCAAATTTTTCAAGAAAATCTAGAGGGGTATATTTTTATTTAAAATCTCTCCATTGCTCCACGTTGACTCTATTTAAAAAACAAAAATCATGTGACAATCCAATAAATCCATCTGTAGACCAGATGCTTTGAGAAATGAAAACCCCTCGTCTAGTGATTAGAACTGGATGAGAAGGAGGATGCCTGTCTTCTCCTCTCAATTCTACCTCTGTTCTCGCTCTCAGTAACATCCACCTCACATGCTTATCGATACTCTGTTGTAAGAATTTTAACCACTTTATTTTTATCTAAATGATACCAAGTAATTAGTTTTACCTCTTCTCAATTGAATTGATGAGTCTTAAAATTATTTTTATAGATTTGAGGGTGTAAAAGTGCAGTTTGTTATATGGGTTTAGTGCATGGTGAAGTCTGCACTTGTAACCATCTCCCAAATAGTGTATGTTGTACCCATTATGTATTAATAATTTTTCATCCCTCACCCCCCTACCCTTTTGAGTCTCCAATGCCTATTACTCCACTCTGTATGTTGATGTGTACACATGCTTTAGCTCCCATTTATAAGTGAGAACATGCAGAATTTCACTTTTTGTCTTCAAGTTGTTTCACTAGCAATCTGATCCCTTGAGTTTGCCAAAAGCATCTGATAGTCTTGGTTTTGATTCCTTTTGGAGTGTTTTCCCACAATAACTTTCCTTACCCTCAGCCTGAATGCACCCTCAGCAAGCAATAGCTACTATAAGACCCCATGTCACTGGCCACTGTTGATTGGACAGGACTGGACACAAGCTGAGCTAATCAGAGATTCTTGGAATTAGGGTCAAGGGGAAGAGATTTTATCTCTCCTCTTGACTAGACTTGTGATATTTAGGTCTGAGAGCCATGGCATGTCAGAATCTTCCATGAAGGCTGGGGATCAAGAAAAAAAGTTCGTCTACAGAAAGTAAGAATGAGCTAGAAATAGGGAGAGAAACAGGCAAGAGATAGAAAGAGGCCATGCCTTGAGGTCACAGTGGCTTTCCACTTCCAAATGTTTCTGAGGCCAGGCTGTGCTTCCTGCCATTAGATACCCCGGTTATTTTATAAAAAGTGATTCCTTTATGTGTAGCTTAAGTTGGTTTTTGTTACTTATAACCAGGAAGCCTTGAGGAATACAAGTTCTCATTCTGCTGTCTTGGAGATGGGCATTAGAGGCTTCTAAATCTTCCTTGAGGCTAATCTAGTTTTAACTAATTTTGATATGTAAAAAGTAACCCATGATCATAGCATAAGTACATGAAATGAAAGTAAAAATATTCCCCTACCATCAGTCCCTAAGTAACTATCCTTAATAGTATCTTTTATGTTAATAGCTCTCTCAAGAAAGTTTTTTAAAAAATACAAGCAGATGTATTTATATTTATTTTACACCAATGGAATCATTTTATAAACATTCTGGAGTCTGTCTTTATACAGTAATACACCTACGATATGCCCCCTGTCAGAAAGTATATATCTACCTTATTATATATAAAGGCTGCATAATATTCCACTATATAGAAATACTATAATTTATTTAATACATCCCCTAGGACTTAGATTGTTTCAGTTCTTTAATATCAATGATCAATGCTGCAATGTCTTGGCCACGTGTCTCTGAGTGCTTTTATGAGTCTACTTGTAGTAAACATTCCTATTCCCTCACTGGGACTCATGATTTATGCATTTTAAATTCAATAAATAGTGTTTAATTGACTCCTTCCCTGAGTCTAACTTTGAAGAAAGGGGCATTAATACCTCCTGTAAGTGGAGCCAGGAAGGGTATGGAATAATGAGTCAGATAAAGCAAAGAAAAATGAAGTATGAAAGGGAATATCATTTGTATGACACGGGCCAAAAGATGCTCAACACTTCCTCATCTGCTAGAATGAAAGCCAAGGAGTTCTTAATGGCCCATACTGAGTCACCACGATATAAATTTATATTCACCCACATCCTGCCTGGTAGAGTGAGACGTGACTAGCAAAGCCCAGTCCCTCTGTGGTCAAGAATTCACGAATTCAGGAAAATCCTGGAGATGGAAATTCTTCATTCCTCCCCCGCTCTCTCCAAAAAGTTCCGAGCAAAATGGAAAATAGTAAAGCTTTTTCTACCGTTTAAAGCAGGGGTCCCCAACCTATGGTGAGTTGTATAATTATTTATATATGACAATGTAATAATAATAGAAATAAAGTGCACAATAAACATAATAAGCCTGAATCATCCCGGAACCATCCACCACTCCCTGGTCTATGGGAAAACTGTCTTCCATGGAAACAGTCCCTGGTGCCAAAAAGGTTGGGGACCACTGAGCTAAAGGTTTGTTTGGCACTTAGTGGTTTAGAGAGCAACATTTTACTCCTTGTAGGACTCTGGGGTAGCTATGACAATAATCCCCCTCTTACAGATGATAAAGCTATAGACAAAAAGTATCCAGTGACTTTCCCTCAGTAAAACCAGTAAGTTTTAAAGCTGGATTCAAATCCAGGGCCTCTGGCTGCAAAATAGGCCTTCTTCAAAGCAGTGCCACTTAGCTGAAATCGCTGATTTTGACCCCCAAAATAAACCATTTATTTGGAGCTAGTACAAGTCATTCGTTAAGCAGTAATTAGCTTTCCAGCTGGGCATTTGGGAGCCATGTAAATGCTGCTCCAGGGCATTCGCAGGGAGCTGCCAGGGTTTGAAGCTTCAAGGTTCCTCTCTCAGGTTCCTGGGTCAAACCCCAGCACATGTTAGAAAAGAATCAATCCACATAGCAGAGAGTTTTATTGAGCACAAACTCTTAGGAAAGAGATGAGTAAATACTTCTGATAATTAGTCAAAAAGTCCTAAATTAGCAAAGTTTTCTGAGAAATTTTGACATGTTAGGAAATCCTTACAACTATAGAACTGTTTTTCTGCAACCACTTACCGCCCCCCCCACCCCCAACACACACACACCCCTCGGGCAACCAAAGGTCATTCTCCAATGTCCTCGCCGTTTGCGTTCTGTTGCCAAATCAGCAGCAGTAAATGTTGGCACACGAGGGCCACTCTCGGTGTCCGGCCGCCTTGGGTCTCCGTTGGGAAACACAGTTCCCTCAAGTGACAAGATCTTTGCCTTGTAATCATGGCTGTTAAAAATAGATGTGTACATGCAAGAGGAACAACCATGGGAAGTGGGTTTTGGCATTTCCTGTGGTCATACGTGCATCTGTTACCCGCCAACTGATTTCTAGAATGTGATTACAGAGAGCTTACAGTAACAGTTTTTATACCAAATACCTGATGAACAAAAACATGCGTGACTCTTCAGAAGTCCAAGTGTGAAGTATGGTGAGGAATTGAAGAAACTGTCAGCATGATTCAGACCCCAAAATAAAGTGAATCAGCATAGATTACATGCTTAAATACTCAAGCTGTCCTCCTCCCTTCCCTCTACTCTCTTCATCTGCACATGTTCCGTCAGCGATCTCATTCGGAACCATGGGGTTAACTGTGGGGTTAAGCCAGTCGCCACAGTGATGAGCCAGAGCTCCACCTCCAGTCCTTGACCTCTGCACGGAGCTTGAAGCTTGTGCAGCCAACTCCTCCTCGCCGTCTTCAAACAACTGTCACATAAGCATCTCAAACTTAATATAAAAAAAAAACCCACAGTCCTTTGTGGGGGGTTCCCCGAGAACCTATTTCTTTTCTATCTTCCCCAAATGAGTAAATGGCACCATCATCCCTCCAGGCTCAAACCCATCTGGGAATCGTTGCCAAGATCCCACTCTCTCCCTCATCTCCAATCGGTCAGCAGGTCGGCACATACCTCTCCTCATCCACAGCCTCACTTCTAGTGCAAGCCACCTCCATTTCTCACCCGGATGACTTAAAATAGGCCTGCTTTTGCTCACGGTTCCCGACAGCCCATTTCTCCCTGCTAACACCCTCCACCTTCCATCCCACTTAGCATAAAGAAACGCCTTGCCAAGACCCGTGGTGCCATACAGAGTCCAGTCTAATGTCTGACTGATCTCATGCCACTGCCCGAATACTCAATATGCCTCGTTTCTGTTCCGCAAATACACAAGCTTATCCCCTAGGGCCTTCACTTCTTTCTCTTCCTGCAGTATTCCTCACCTGGATCTTCCTGCGGCCGGTCCCCTGTGTCATTCAGGCCTTCCCTGACCCTGCAAATCTATATTATTCCTTCCACCCCTCAATCACCATCACATATATCACATTACCAGGTGTTATTTTCAATAGCTTTCCCATTACCACCTGAAATTATCTTTTCTTAATTTTTTTGTCTCCTCCATTAGAAGATAAACTCTGAGGATCATGGGCCTTGTCTGTCTAGCTCTTTACTGAATTCCTAAAGCCTGGCCCATAGTTTGTTGAATGAATTCCTGATTAACTTAGTAGATATGGGTGAAGCCTACACTACTCCAAGTGAGAAACAACATTGTGTATTTGATCTCTGCTTCATTTGGGAATTTTTTCTAAAGAAAGAAATGAAGAGTCCGCCCAGGCCTGCCAGAGCAGTCACCACTTCTAATAGGTAGGGGCAGTTTTGTCACAGACTTGACCCAACTTGCTTCTTTATGTTCCCAGATATATTTAAAAAAAAAAAAAAAAACAAAACAGAAGGCCCATGACAAAGGCACCTTTTCACATTTTCTGCAAATATTTACTGAGAGCCTACTGTATGCAGGGACTATGGTAGTTGGTAAGAATTCAGTTGTGAATGAAGAAAGAGTCTCTGCTCTTATGGAATTCAGCATCTGATGGAGGAGACAGAAGGTTAACAAGTAGCAACACAAATAAATGTTTAATTATTTTGCAATAAGAGTCAGGATAAAAGCACAAGGAGATTTTTGTATCTTGGAAATTAAGAAAAGGGCTTCCTAAGAAACTGCCATGCTGAGTTGGTATTGAGGCAAACTCACTGAAAAGAAGAACCAACACAACGCTAACCCTTGGTCCTGTCGTTTCCCTTCCCCTTCCCTCTCCCCCCACTCCCTTTACCAGAACGGAGGTGATTCTGTCTATACAAACAGGACAAGGCTGGGTGAACCCACTGCATCTGGCAATTAGTCTTGCAGGACTTCCCCGAGGCAGCCCGAGTAAAAGCAGGTGACCCATTTGAGGCAGATTCTCTGTGATGTGCTTGCCTGTGTCCTTCCAGCTACCCACTAAAAATCAGTAGGTAGCCAAGAACTTATCCCGTCAGGAGCAATGCCTCCATGACTACTAGTATTACTACCTCACCATCACTGGTTAGCACTGACTTAAACTTCACCTATACCAGCTAGTGCCCTAACCATTTACTTTCCTGATCATCTCCTGTGTTCACTACTAATCTAGTAACTGCAACCATTCACGTCCCTTTACAGATGAGAAACTGCTACAGAGAGAATTTAACACAGACTGTTAATTTAACACATTAACACTAGAAGAAAAAAAATTTTCCTTGGAGCCATGGTGTTTTATTACAAAAACAGGATAAAAACTTTGAAAAAAAATAGTCCTTTATAATTTAATTAAAAACTTGTTATTTTTTATTGTTTTCCGTGCATGAATTATATGCAATTAAATTATCAGTATTAATTGTAACAATAAGAACACCAACAAGTAAGATTTTCACAAACCAACTGCAGGGTTTTGCCCAGGAGGCCACCCATCACGTAACACGTAGGCTACAGCAGGGCAGCGTGAGTTGCCTGTGCACCACGCGGCTCCCAAGGTAAAGAGCGAGTTACATATGCTTCATGAGGCCCTGGGCTCAAAATTAGCGTGAGTTAAATACAGGTCACCTGGCAGTTAATGCGTTAAGTAACTTGCCAAATGTCACATGAGAAAGTGACAACCCAGAGTTAAAACTCAGCTCTGTCAGCTACTCTTAAATGCCACACTTACGCCTCTTCTGTATGGCAGAAATCAACAACTGGAAACTTCCCTAGAGCAATCTTAATTGCTCGTGACGTTGAATTAGGCATGTCTGTAGCCCTATACACTTGAACATAATTCAGGATGGAAGGGGAAGCCTCACTTATATTCAAGGCTTTGTGTTGCTTGATTTTACCGGATGAGAACCCTCCAGGGTAACATGTCCCTAGTCACATTTTGTACTTTCAAGGCACAATGTACTTTGAAGATAAGACCTCATTCTTTCTGAGAACATTTGTTTGAGTCAGAAACCATTGCAACCACTTTGCATATAAGGCAACTGAGGCACAGGACTGGCAAACGAATATGGCCCAAGTTTTATAAGTTGTGTCAGAAGATGCCAAACTGCAGCTCCCATCTCTCGTGCCCCAGGCTGGATACCCAATACCTCCAAGCATCAGCCGCCTCATCTGCAGCGTGTGGGACCTAGGCCAGGGCCTCTCTAAGAACTTTCCTTCTCCCCAGATTCACATCAGTGTTGGGTGCGGTGGTCACCAGTTAGCTCTGCCTGCCCAACAAATGTGCTCTTTCCTTTTGGTGTCCCTTGTCAGTTTTCCTGTGAGGTCACCCTGCCTTGATGACCCAAGTACAGCTTTCTGGACAGGGTAGGGCAGGACCCATTGACTGATTGCTGCATGCACAGGAGGAGCAGTGGATTCCCAAAGGGGAATCAAGGTGTCACTAACCTGAACAGGGGCACAGGTGCTCAGCATGTGAACCCCCCCCCCATGTCCACCACAAGGGGCCATGTTCAGTGTGTGGAGAACTTAAGCTTCCTACACGCTTGGATGCAAGAGGCCCCAGACCTGGGTTCAGCAAGAGCAGAACCTTCAGGAAGGCCATTCCAGGGGAACAAAGGGTAAATGTGGAGTTGAGCAACTTGCACAAGGTCACTTGAGGCTCTGAGGAGGGAAAGCAGGCCACCTGGCTCTTACCCGAAATTTTCATCCAACCTCCCTCCCCCTGAGCACCAAAGTCTGCACCACATGGCTGTGTTCTCCCATTGCCAAAGAAAGTTTTGCTTTTTATTTTTTTTAACTTTCCAAACAACAGTTATTAATAAGGAAGATCTCTAATGTTTCCTCCTCCAGTAAGAAACGAAGGGAAAAAAAAAATCTGGACTAATTTAAGGCCATTTAGATGAGAGAAAGGAAAGATATGAAACAAATGTGGCATCAATAATAAAGAACAAATGAGATTACGGAAGAAAATAGCTGTGGTGTGTTACTCTAGACCAGACGTAGCAAAGGTGGCTGGAGAACTGACTCGTGTCCTCTGACATGTCTTATTCAGCTAATATAATGGGATTTTTTTAATGTTGAATCAATTGCCAACATTTGAAAACTGAAAGATTTTGTATAAAGAAAAATTTCACGTGTGAGCAATTAGCTAGAATTGAGGAGCAGGTGTTCTCTCTGGGTGCCATAAGAATTTTCTGTCCTCCATGTCCCTCAGAGCTTACTCTTCATTAACAT
Source organism: Eulemur rufifrons (assembly GCF_041146395.1). Lineage (NCBI taxonomy): Eukaryota > Metazoa > Chordata > Mammalia > Primates > Lemuridae > Eulemur > Eulemur rufifrons. Next base: position 9,304,506 of record NC_090992.1, on the reverse strand, counting down.
TTACTGCCAGCCCCCATAGCCGTCCGAATTTTGCAACCTCTGATCTAGATGGTTCTATAGCAGCAGCAGCACCCACTGTTAGGAACTGATGTAGACATTTCCCTGGGCTTTCATGCCCACCCCTGAAACTGAGCTACTCCAAAAAAATGTTGTGTAGAAACCTACGCTATTTGTCTTGCCATGCTTTGTCAGCCCTGGCTTTGAGGAACAGAACCTAAATCAACACCCAGACTAGTTGGAGAGAATGAGAATCATTATAGGTGGGTTTACACTTCGCTTAGGCTTCTGCTGTCAGAACTGGGGTTTAATGTGAACGGCATGAGTGAAGGTGAGTCAGTGACGTGGGGTTGGAATGAAAGAGTCACACACCTGCTGCACATCTGCCAGGCAGGGGACCCAGGCAGCTTCTAGAACCTGTCAAAGCCAAGAAGGGGCAAGGTGGAAGAAAAGGACCTGGTGGAAAATAATGAATCTCACACAGGAACCAGAGAATAATAGAGAAAAACACAAAATAGGTGTCTGAATGTTGGTACCAGGTCAAGTAAGGATTTAGCTATTCTATTAGTGCATGCAACAATTTTAGGTCCCAGAATTAATTTTATTTTTCATTAAATAAATTCTTCTTTCATCCATTTATTGATTTAACAAATATTTGTTGAACACCCCTGTGTGTCAGGCACTGTCCTAAGCATTGGAAAGGCTGAGCAGGGGAGATGAGAAGACATCTAGTTTTAACTTACTTTTTTGTATTTATTTGTTTTAATTTATTGGTATAAATTTTGGCCTCAGTCGTCCCTAAATCTCTGTAGTATGTGACAATAAAATCCTGGAATAGTAATTTCGGGGGTTGAGTCAGAGTCGCCTTTGACACAAATAACGGACTCATAGCATGGCAAGAAAAGCCACTCAATCGGTAAAAAGCTCTTTAGCACCACCCTACATTTGCTGGTTTATAAATTATACGCATAATGTACTTTGTGCATTATAAAATATACAAGGAAATGGGCAATTTGGAAAGAATGACATTTTTTACTTATTTGCTATTTTTAAAAATGGACGTCCTGCTATTTCTCTGCCACCCTGCAGTGAGTTGCGTTGTGCTCTTTCTGGGGTGTGTCAGCCCACGGTAGTAACCAGCGGATTAGGTCGTGGGCTCCTAAAACTGTTGTGGGGTTCTGTGTTGATCAGACATCAGCATCAGCAGGAACTCGGACCGTCTTCGTTGGTCCAGCTGAGGGGTGAGGGGTCGCCGGCTCAGGACCTTCCCAAGGCTGCTGGGTCCCGAAGCAGCTTGTGACTCACTGTACTCCCAGAGGACAGGGTGACCTTTCCAAATGTAGACCCGCTTGTGGCATGCCACTGCTTGCAGCCCTTGGGGGGCTGTCCTTGCATGTGACCGTGAGGCACAGAGCCCTCAGGGTATCCTCCGAGGCCTTGACTGGCCTGTCTGTGTGGCCGCACCCCCGCAGCCCACCCCCACGGCCTCTCTCCACGCCACACCTGCTCCAGGGGCTCCCTCCGCACAGGTTCCTGCTCGCCCTGGGCTCGCCAAGCAGCAGTGCGCTCTGCCCTGAGGGCTCTTTCTGCATTCTCCACCTTGGATGTCATTTCCTCAGGGACCCTTCCCTGAGCCTCCCATTCCAAATCCAGTCACCTGTCAATATCCTCTCACCATATTTTTTAAAATGTTGCCTTTATGGCACTTACTGTAACTTAGAATCACAAATTTACTTGTGTGCTTTCTCCTATAATACGTCTCCCCAGTAGACTCTAAGCTCTATGAAGAGAGGGTCCCTGGGGGGTTTGTTGCTGCTGTGTCCCTGTGGACGGCATTTAGCATGTGCTCAATAAAGATTTATTAGCAAGAGGAAGGGAAATGAAGGAAGGACAAAATTGATTCCTCTATTGCTATATAGGCACATACATATATATTTTCAGAGTACTGAGGAAGGAAGAAAAATTTCCTAGGAAACAGGCGGCAGAAATGTTGGCGAGGTTCCCTAAGAATACCTGCCAGTGAGACAGACCACTAAATGTGTCGTAGTTACGGGAAAGGGGAAACAATATATTAGCTGAGCTAGGCCAGCAATTTAAAAAAAAAAGAAAAGTACTCAAAAGAAGTAATTCAAGTGTTCTCATCAATTTTTTTAAAAAAAGAAAAGTACTCAAAAGAAGTAATTCAAATGTTCTCATGTTCTTACCTCATGATAAGTACTCAGAAGACGTTTATTGATAGACTGAATGAATGAACAAATGATTAACCAAAGTGTAAAAGGTCAGAAAATATGAGCTATCAAGCCATGAAAAGACAGGAAGGAAACCTAAAATGAATATTACTAAGTAAAAGAAGCTGATCTGAAAAGGCTACATATTATACAATCCCAACTATATGACATTCTGAAAAAGGCAAAACTAAGGAGATGATAAGAAAAATCGGTGGTTGCCAGGGTTTGGGGGAGGGAGGAATGAATAGGTAGACCTCACAGGATTTTTAGGGCAGTGAAACTACTCTATGTGAAGCTATTCATATAATGGTGGTCCATGACAATATAGTTTGTCCAAACTCATAGAACGTCCAACACCAAGAATGAACCCTAATGTAAACTGTGGACTCTGGATGATAAGGATGTGTTGATGTAGATTCATCAGTTGTAACAAATGTAGCCGCTGGGGGCATGTTGATGATGGGAGAGACTGTCTGTGGGCAGGAGGATACGTAGGAACTGTACTTTCTGTTCAATTTTGTTGTGAATCTAAAAGTGCTCTAGAAAAATAAATTCTAAGTAAAAGAAAATACTAAACAGTAAAAATAATATTCAGTAATGATAAACGAGATAAATAAAAATAGTAGGAAAAAATGGAAGTGATACCATAAAATAGTAGCACATTAGAAATATAATAGTAGTTAATATTTATATAATGGTTACCTCGTGCCAGGCACCATTTCAGAAACTTTACATATATTAATTCATTTAATTTCTCACAACCACTCTTATATGATAGGTTCTATTATTATCCCCATTTTGTAGACAAGGAAACTGAGGCACATGGAGTTCATAACATGGCCCCTGTCTCGCAGATGGTAAATGACAGGCTCAGAGTTCCAGCCCAGAGCACCTAGCTTCAGCCTCTGAGATCTTAACCACTGCACTGTACTACCATGTTTAATAAAATGAACATATGTGCACATACTATGACGTCTGTTGTTTCAAAGAACAAATTCATTCTCACCCATGATCTATAAGGAGCTTTATTCCAAACTTTGATTTTTATGATATTATGAAAGTGCTGCTAATCTCTGAGGTTTAAGGGGTGTCTTGAACAGGGATGACTGTCCCAACTTTCTAGAGACGTGTGGATGAATACCACCCAAACATTACAAATCTTTATAGAAGAGGATTCACTTACTCAGTCAATTTGTATTTTATATCTACCAGGCGGGCAGTGCTAAGACCTGGGGATTCAGCTATGATCCAAAGAAGCATAGTTCCTGTCTTCAGGAAGCTTATGATTGGGTAGAGAGAGGTGATAAGCAAATAACTTCTCATTAATTACCATAGTGAGAGGAGTTAAGGGAGAAACATCGGGGTGCTGTGAGCAGAGATAAGGACGCCTCCCGCACTCCCCTGGCGAGCAGCTCACTGAGTGCAGGAGGCTCTCACAACTTCAGTCCAGAGTCCCTCTGGCTAGAGACCAGATTTCTTTTGATCAGATCCTGCCGCCCCACAACAGCTGTGCTACCCTGGGCAAGTTACAGCATCTCCCAGTGCCTCCACTTTCACATCTGTGAAGGTGCATAACGTTACTCCCCATCTCGGGAATGTATCGTGAGGATTAAATGAGAAAATAATGGCGTAGTTCTTCAAGCTGTGCCTGGAAGGTAGTCAGCACTAAATAAGTATTAGCCATTCTCATTATTAGAAGTGGTGTGATAATATTATCTCAAAACTAGAGATCTGAATCTAATAAAATTGAAAAGATATTAAAGAAAGTATCAGGATGTGGGATTACTTTCAGCTCATGACTAAGATGAATTTTATAGCAAATCGCTAAGGTGTTTTCTGAAGCGCCTATAAGATCTGCCAAAAAGTCTCTCCTGAAAATGTTTCTGTCTCTCTTCAGGCTCATCTCAAGTCAGAGACCCCAGAGTCAGAGGGAAAAGAGTCGATGTTGGCTTTTCCCTGGAACTTAACCGAGTGTAGCTGGTATCTCAGACATTGTATCCTCATATGTTAGAGTTTAATGAAGTTACTTAAGGATTATAGACAGGGTCTTGGATTCTCCTCTGCCTTTTGCCAATTTTTGATGTATTTTTATTAAGTGATGGTAAACCACAATTATAATTCTATATCTTTATAAGCAAATTTAATTTTTTTTAACTTTGGTCCTAATTTAAAGCACAACAAAGCCATATACGAACCTATTCATATGATTTCAGTTTCACTGTGGCTAGATAATATTTGCCTTGAATTTTATCTTTCACTGGCCAGGTTTCTGGATTTCCAGTATCAGAGAATTAACTAGAGGTTTACATTTTCTACATCAAATAGAAAAAAATCACCCTGGAGTGAAACTTCCTGGGAGAGTCACCCTTCCTGCCGGTGTGGTTTCTCGGCAAGTTCTCAGGCCCAGCAAGGGGTAGGAGAGATGAGGAAATACCCACCTAAGGCGCTTGCAAGGAGATAAGGATGGGAAAGCGCAGGGAGTTGGTCCTTACCAGGCCTGAACAAAGGCAGAGAAATATTTACACCTCTCATGAGTCATTGAGTAAAGTCTCCAGCCTGCTCAGGGGGCCTCCTGAACTTTAAAACTTGGAGTCAGGCCAGACACGAAATATGGAAAGGCAGCCTATGCAATGCTTTCATCACCACCTCTGCTTTGCCTCTCTTTCATCTTGGCTAAGAGATACAAGAAAGGTTTTTGTAACCTCTGTCTGTGATTGCCAGGCTAACAAAACTGTTTACATGGAAATTAGGGAGATTTTGGAATCAAAGGGCTTGTGGACACTGTAATCAAGAAAATGTCTTTATAACCACAAGACTGAGCCCATATGGTAATGATTGCATCTAGATGCTCGTTTTAATTCCATTCATTGTCATTGACTGTGAGCAGTAGAATTAGACCTCCGTTTATAATGAGGCATGGCATTGGTCATCTGAGTCATCAGAAAGATCACTTACAGGGATTTTAGAAAACACACACACATGACCACATATACATACAAGTAGGTACTTGTCAGATAACTTTACAAATTACTTAAATTCCTGATGAAGAGACTACCAATTCTAAACCAATAATCCTGAGCTCTCCCCACGTGGACAGATGTCTGCTGAGCATCTGGGCTCATGCCATCCTCGCCCCAGGAAAAGGGGCTAGAATCCCACGGGCAGCAGACGATTTTGCTCTGGGAACTATCATCTGTCCTCCCAAGGTTCTTTTCCCTGTAAGCAAATGCTCCCCACAAAAGAAAGATACGTTTGTTTGTATTTTCAGTTAAGTTGCCTATTTATCCACATTTCCTGCTGATGAGTCATTTATGCAGTTTACTGGGGAAAAAAAAATAAATTGAGAACTAAAGCACTGCAAAATTAAGGATCAAAGACGCAAAACTGACGTAAACCTCAGATAGGTATGGGTGAAGAATTTAATCAGCAAACAGATCAGTCAGCACACCAGGACAGTACTGTCAGAGAGACTGGGTTTTGTTTTCTCCCCGTCACGCCCCCCACCCAAGGATCGGCACAGCCAGACCGTCTGGGGCACCTCTGTTGGTTTTGTTCATCAGATACTTGTAAACAGAGCAAGCACTGGTATTTGGTTGAGAAAGCAAACCACCCTTGCCTGGAGCCCATGCGAGGAGAGATCGTGGGCACGCCACGCATGATGCCTGCGTGAAAGGTGCATGTGTGTCTCTGTAAATAAAAGCCTGAGTTGAGCAGACAACCATAAGAAAGCTGAGCAATTGCCCCGTGTTTACAATGTGCAAAGGCAGGAAGAGGCCTCAGTCCTCAACGTGAGGCTGGTGGCTGTGCATCTGGGGAACCAGAGGGGGTCCCCATACTCATCTAAAGCGCCTGGTCTGCATTCCACACACAGACTCATTGGTCCTCCTCTACTCAAGACTCATTTGGCTGCAAGGCTGAAGGATAAGAATTACTTTCATTTCTTCTTCTGGATACATTTTTAACCAACATTTTAAAAACCAACATTTAAAAAAATCAGGGGGATGGATACCCGTATACACATAATGGCCTCACAAAAATATATCTAGAAGAGTTGAACACATCACTGGGGGACTAACATCACATGGATATTAACAGCATGTATTTAGTGAGCATGTGCTATGCACCACACATATTACCTGTGTTAATTAATCCTCAGAATAATCCGATCGAGGAGTTACCGTTATTATTGTCACTTGACAGACAGAGAAAATGAGACATAACTCTGCCAGTGTCCACAGCAAAAAAAGGGTGGCCCATCTTGACTGCAAGTTCAAGTTCTTAGGCACTACTGTGCTGTCTCCCCTTGGAGATGAATCAGGTACATCTGCACCATAGCCAGATGATTGTATTATCATACCAAATCCTTATTTCACAAAGAACCAACCAATTGTCCAAATTAAGAGTGTTTTAATACCACCCTAATCCACAATCAAGCACACCTTTGAATTGTCATGTACCTTTTCTTGACAATGAACAAAGAAAACTCTGAACTTTTTGTTCAGCTGATTGAAACACAGACAACCTCTACGTGTTGCCTAAACTAACAGACAAAGTTACACAATCATTTTACAGCCCCAGTCCTTTCTCTGCTATGATAGCCTCCAGGCTTTAAAGGACTGTCCTGATATAAAGCCCACACATTTCTCCGGCGCTCACACAGTTGTGTACCCCAAGCACTGAGCCATGTTTATTGGGTATGTTCTCACTGATCTCAGGTCTCCCAGGTGGTTTGGCTTCCCTAAAGAGAAGGGATATTCCTGCTTCATCCTCTTTCTTCTTTTATAAAAAATACTTTCAACTATCCCCTTTGCCCACCTGCCCTTATAGCCTCATTCTTCTCAGATCTGCATGCTTCAACAAGTGCTGCACTGTTGAACTCAAGTGAAAATTTCACTGTTTTACCAGGTCAGATGGTGCCTGTAACTTCACCAAGGCTGCAAAACATGGATCAGCTTTAAAAGTCAGACTCTGCATTTTCTTCCTTTCTTTGTCTCTGCTTGGGGGCTCCCCTAGTCTCCCACTATCTATAAATGATGACTAGTCCTGAAAGTGAGATAGTAGAATGACCCACATTAGCCTTTATTTTACAAAGCTCAGCTTAGAATATCTAGTATGGAATCAGTTAATGTGAACTTCTTATTTGCAATCCTGCAACCCACTCTTTTTAATGTATACTCACCCAAAACCATCCCTCCTCAGCAGAGCATCTGTTGAATCACTCATGGGATCACTCTTTTCTACTCATGGAGACCCAATTTGCTCGTCTATAAAATTAATGAAGTAGATCAAATCATTTCTGAGGGTACTTTCAGCTCTAAGGCTCTTTGATTCTAATGTAGGTTTCCATTTTCTTACACTAGGGTTTCCATCCATTCATCTGTCCACCCATTCATTCCTTCATCCATTCATTGAAAAAAATCTATAAATGAAGTGCCTACTATATTTAGGTATTGTTCAAAGCAGAAAAATTGAGTAATAACCAGGAGACGGATAATATCCCTACCCCATGTAGTTTGTAATCTTCTCTGTTTCCTCTCCTCCAAATAATTTGAAAGTGGAAAGAAAGCCCATGGTAGAGTTAATCCAACAGTGTGGCATAATGGACTGCAGCCCAAATCCAAATCCACTTACTGTATATGTACAACCATGTAGAAGTCCCTTAAGCATTCTGAGCTTTTCTTTATCTAGAAAAATAGAGATCAAAACCTATATCATGGAGTTGTTATAAAGAATAGAGACGGGTGCAAAGTGGTTAGTACATAGTAAGTGTTCAGTCATGGTATTAATAGATGATATTGTTATTATTGTGAGCAATAAGAGATATTGATGTTCCCATGTTCCCCTTAGGCTACTCTCCTTATTTAATTGATAAGATTTTTTTCATAAATCTACCCTAAGTTAGTCAAGATTCCCCTGCCCCACCATGCTTGTTGAATGACATGAAATTGCAATATGATAACCCAGTGGGTTGTTCTCTTGCATGAGTTTTCTATTGCTGCTATAACACATTACCACAAACTTAGTGGCTTAAAACAGCAAAAATTTATTGCACACTGGTGGAGGTCAGGAGTCTGCAGTGGGTCTCACTAGGCTGCAGCCAAGTGCCAGCAGAGCTGCGTTCTTTCTGGAGGCTCCGTCTGGGGCTGGATCTGTTTGTTGCCTTTTGCAGCTTCAAGAGGCCACTGACATTCCTTGGCTGGTGGCCCCTCCCTCCATCTTCATAGCCAGCTGTTTAACACCGTCAAATCTCTCTAACTCTGACTTGTCTTCTGCCTCCCCCCGCCCACACCGCCCCAGCACTCTAAAGGACCTGTGTAATTCCATGGGACCCAGCAGGATGATCCGAGATTCTGTCTGCCTGTTTTAGTGTCGGCTGATTAGCAGCCTTAATTCCATCTGCACCCTTATTCCCCATTGCTATGTAACCTAACACATGCACAGAGTCTGGAGATGAGGATGTGGACGTCTTTGGCCACTACAGCTCTCCTCAGGTTTCTCACATCTGTCTTCATCTTTGTCTTACTATCATTGTTCCTTCCCTAGAAGGAATTTTCAAATTCTGTTTCCCTCACCATTGGCTAATGCCCAGCTTCTTCCCTCCCCCTGGGGATGGATAAACTGTATCATCGGGACTCGGGAGCTAATCTAATCCCCTCGCAGCAGAGGGCCCCAGCTCTGCCACTTACTTTCTCCTCTGGGTAAGTCCCTTAGCGGCCCTGAGCCTCAGTTTCCTCCCTGAGGTATCCCCCATACCTCAGGTTGATCTTCTTCCAGACACAAGAAGCTGAATATTTTTTTTTTTACACCTGCCCTTATTCTGTCCTTCTAGAGAGCACCGAGAAGTGGGTGGGTCTTGCTGCAGCCCACAGAACTGCCATCTTTCCTGCCAGGGCTGGAGAATTGGGAGAGCTATAAAGTGAAATTGTCCCCAAGGATCAGACCAAATAGTGCCTACCTGGGTGTCTTCTCAGTAAATGGCCTGAAATCGTCTTTCCCCTGGGATTACTCACTCTTTGGCATTTGCTTTCAGTATTTGCCAGACAGTTTGAAGCCATGAATATGCTTCAGGAAAGGGAATCCCACTAGGACACCCCAAGGTAAGCTGGCCCTGTTTCACCTAAAATCCAAACCACCCTTCGACCTAAAACACGGAGCATTTCTCAAGCCAGAAGAGAGGGCTTTGCTAAATTTAAAAAGGCAAATGAGAAGAAAAGCTCTGGACCAAATAATCATTTCAGAAGGATTCTGCTTTAAAAGCAAACGCAAAAATGTTTTTTTTTTTTTACTATGCTTACAATAATATAGGGATTAAGTGGCTGGCGCGGTGCTAGGTGCTTCTCAAGTCATGTTTAATCCTTGCAGCAGGCAGCTGATGTTAATATTCTCTTCATCTGCAGATAAGGAAAATAAGGCCCAGAGTGGTCGAGGAACTGGCCCATAGTCACAGAGCCTGTGAGGAACAAAGACAGGACTCAGATCTGAGTGTGTCAAACCCTAAAGTCCCGTCTTCCTATATGCCTCCCTGAGAACGGATTGATTTTGTCTCTTGGGCTGAGAAGTCCCTGGGCCCCCTCCACATTCCTGCTAAGAAATGGCTTCAAAGATTGAACAAAGGAGAGGCCGACAATTTAAGTTAATAGCAAGAGAGCTCTGCACACGTTTTCAATTATGTCTGTACAAGGAGTGGCTACGGTGGAAAAGGGAACATTTCTGTCTAATAATTGGGCTTATTGTTTGAATGACAACAAGTATAACTGGTTGGGCTGACATTGTCAATGAGCTGTATGGGGGAGGAAGAGGCCTAGTTTGGTAATTAAAGCAACTAGTTAAATGGACCTAACTTTTCACTTTTCAAATTTGTCACTGTGGCACCGTATGGACAGAGCCAAGATGCTCAGCGTGGAAGTGTCCCACACTCACATAAGCACTGCTGTGTGGCTAACTCACTCCCTGGAATCCTAAGTTTGACATTTAAAAATCAAGTCTGAGGCCTTCTCCCTTATGGGAAGGAAAGTTCAGAATGTCAGAGGCCATTTCTAAGCAGCTGAAATTTGCCAACCATTCACCACTTCATTGGAGATGATATTCCTGCCTTATGACCAAGGTAGCATTTCAGATACCGTAGGAATGGAAAATGTAATTGTTATGTTTTAGCAAGAGTGATACATGAATATATACTGTGTTCAGGAACACTCAGTGATGCAGCAACATATGAAGTACAAGTTAATGTCCCTTTCACCCGTCCTGCTCCCTCTCCCAACCCTACTCCCCTCCCCAGGAATGGCTGCTGTTAACTGCTTGGTGCACGTCCTTCAGGGCTTTTCACTATATATTGAGATGGTAGGTAAGTAGGTAGGTAGGTAGATAGATATGTGTATTTGTGTAGCATTTTTAAAAACCGTAATTGGTATCAGACTATATAAATTATTGCAATGTTCTTTTCCCTTTCCATTCAGTATATACAGCTCTATATTCCTTAAAACTGCTGTATCGCATTCCATAGTCTACCGTCACGTATTTAACAATTCCCCTATAATTAGACATTTAGCTTATTTGCAACTTTTCACTATTACAAACAATGTTGTAATGAACAAACTTACACGTTTATCCTTCTACATTCTTCAGGATATATCTTAGAGCAGATGCCTAAAAATAGAATTGCTGAGTCCAAGGATGTGTATTTTTATATCTGTCTTCAATTTTTATAGAAAAAGTGCCACATCACCCCTCCCTAGGAAGAATAAAAGGTAATTTCCTCTCTAACCTACAGTATGTGAAAAAACAATGTGGAAATTTTGCAACATGAGCTCCTCAAACCACCGCAAGAGAGGATTTCTTTGCCATGTAAAATGTTATTCTTGGTGTCAGAACTCCCTGATCGCTGGTAAACTCTGGCGCCTGGCTCTCTGGAGGCATTTGGTGAGCTGCCCCCCAGCCCATCTTAACTGGAAGGGCATCAACACCCCCCTGCCAGGGAACGCCAGCTGGGGCTCAGACTCTCACAGCTCTGCATTCTTCAAAACGCTCAGCTTTCCCTCCTGTAACTTAGCGATTCATGTTTGGACTCTTCAGCTAGGGAGTAGCTCCTCTAGGGCAGGAAGCATGCCTTCGTCATCTTTGCATTCACAGCAGCTATCACAGCTCCTGACACCTGTCAGAGCTCTCTGGACCACTGTTGGAGTGGATGGTGGGAGGGCGGGCTGGAAGGTAAGTTGGTTCCCTGACAAAGCCTAGTGAGACTTGCTAACACTTTGCGCGAAGGGGACAGGGTCAAGGTTCCTAGTCCTGCCAGACCCTAGAAATCTGAATGTCTGGAACCTGAGAGAGAACGTCTTTCGTTGCTAAGACGTTACCCAACCACGTACCTGACATGGGTAACTCGGCCCGTCTCCGATCTCAGAATGGCAAGATTAAATGCAGGACTTTTGAGACAGATACGCATCACCTTTTGAGTTTTCCAAACACACTCATCCTTTTCTTTTCCTGAAGCTGTCTTAGTTACTAACAAAGTTGGATTTGGATAAACGAAAATCAGAGGTGTTTCTGGTTTCTCTGCGGCATTAACTCTTTCCCAGGATCTGTCCTCTTAGAGCGCAAAGGCCTTCCCACCACCACGCCGCCTTCTTCCCCACTTCATTTTCCAGACATTCTGCAAGCTGCCTGCCCACTCCATCCTGCCTTAACTTTCTTTCCTACGCAAAGGAACCCCCCAAAGGGAATCCTGTGCTCATTATTTAAACAGCTGGAAAATTGCTTTGTCTTTTCTCTGCCCACATGGGGCATTCAGGACTTACAGGATATGTTTTATCATTGAGTCTTGAGCTGACTCAGGCAATTTACAGGAAATACTAAAAATTTCCTGAATGCAGTCAAGTTCAAGGAACTGCCTAGAACCACTGAGGCTGAACTTGCGTAGACTCTATCTAAAGCCACCAGCATTAATGATCTCAATACACAAGGAAGATCTGTACATAAATGCCATCATCCACACAAAAGAGAAAGGAAGAAAAAAAGGAAAGAGGGAAAACAAGAAGGGAGAGAGGGAAAATAATCTTAAAAGGAAGACACAGAAGTTGTAGTCAAAGGACATGGCAAGAAGTGGTATGTCTCATTCGAATCAACAAAAATGATGGATCCATAGCAACTGCCTTCTCTGGAGGCCACTCTGACATGCTGGTTTAAATATTCTACATTCACACCAACTAGCTGCCTATATGCCTGGAAGACTTGTTTCTTTGTTGATGATCAAATATTTATTGCATCTACCAGTTGCTTTAATCCTTCAGGTGTCTGAGACTTTTGTACTATATAAGCAACTTTGGACATGAACGTCATTGGACTATTTTAGCATTTCTCATCCAAACCTACCACCTAATATCAACAGGGACCTTTTCTTCTAGCAATGCCACTATCGTTACTGTTTCCGAGTTTATATTAATAGCTTTCTCACTGGAAGCCCTCTAGAATAAGTCTATGTATTCTAGAGCCAATTAAGAAATAGTCATATAAGTATTTCCCTATCTGGAGTTTTCTTTTTCTGTTTTCTGTCTCCTTTGCTGTATTCCACAACTACTACCATCACCCTGACCCAAGGAAATCTTTCTACATGCTATCGCTCGCTTTCTGGTTTCAATATTATCGTTATTATTATTTACTTCATTTGTCAAACTAGTAACTTATTTAAACGTCCTCTAGACCAGAGGTTCTCAGCCACAGCGTTGAAAGGCTGTTTATACGGATGAGCGCTGTAGTGGCAAGTTCCCAAAACCCAGCTCAAACTGGGTTAGACAATAAACAGCTCTGGTATGAGCTCCTATCACTAACATATGTAAGTAAATAAAGATACATGTGTACACGCGCACACACACACACACACACACACACACACAGTGTTCTGTGAACTCCAGGCATGCTTTTATTTGGCTCAAGCTCCTTTGATCTGCAGCTCCCTTGGCTCTGCTGGCTTTATCTCAAGCTGACTTCACTCATGGCAGCAAAGCAGCAGCAGCAGTTCCAGGTTTCACGTCCACACTGCACCACATCTCGGAGAAAGAGCTTCTCTTTCCCACCCTGCCCCTCCGCCCCCAACTATCAAACCACAGTCCCGGTTTTCCCTCCAGGGAAACACAGGTCACATGCCTGCCCCCGAGCCAAGGGAATGGATAACTGGTTTGCTTAAGTCAGTCAGAGGCTACTCCTGGAGCTGGGGGTGGGTCAGTATCACCCCTCACGCCTTGACCACCGTTCACGGGAAGAGGGGAGGGACAGAGACAGGAGTTCAGCAGCAACATGCACAGCAGAGGGAAGCGGAGAAAGGGGAGGATTTGTAGCTCCTGAGCTCAGAATAGTACATGCTCTGCAGAGTATCTTATCGGTGAGGGCCACAGTCCAGAGGTGTTCTATTAATATTTCATATGTTTAGTCCACACACATTATTATCTATCAGGTATCACTCAAAACATTGAGAACCTCTGCTCTAAACCCTAAACTACTCAAAAGCAGGAATTGTGCATTTTTTTTTTATCTTTGCTGCTGCAGCTCATGGCAGGTGTGAACTGAATTTTCTCCTAGTTTCCCTGACCGCCCGACTGTCCACCGCTGTCCTACTATTAATATCCTCATATTTACCCTCCTCTTTCCTATACCTGGTTTCCATCTCAAAGGCCTACTACCATAAGACAAAGACAGGACCACCACTCACACTCACTACCCCTTTTCTGGAGAATATAATTTGGGAAAAAATACTATATGTGCTTGAACATGTGATAAGTGAAGTGACTTCCCTGAGAGGGTCGAATAGAGAATGATGTGTTTCCTGTGTGAACAGCAGGAAAAAGCACCCGTCCCTGGGCTTAAATGCCATTTGCCTGTGGGACAATGTGGGTCAGACCTGGAGCTGCTTCAGGCTTTGGTGCAGTGGTATTTCATCAAATAATAGGCTTTTTTTAGACGGAGCACGTGCCGTTTGTCACGTGCAGAGATGGGACTCTGGCCCGCGACAGCAGGATGTGTGTTTCCTATGTCGTTCCCTGAGAGACGGTGGGTTACACTGAGCCGCAGATGCTCTTTCTCAGTCCCCTGTGACAGACACTTGTAAGGGATCTGTTTGTATAGTCTGGGGCATAATCTCTGGCCATGGATCAAGATTTCTTCTACTCAGAGGAAACTGGTTTAAACAGGGCTGGATTATGATATTTAGACACCATAAGCATTGACAGATTATGCTGCTCTCTCTTCTGTAATTGAAGACAAAACAATGCCTAACTGTAAAACACAAAATTTATGGACGTGTAGAAATTCAAATAACATCATTTTGGCTTTATAGAGGGCAAAATTCTGAATATGTTTAATTGAATTCTTCTCTCCTCTCCCTCCCTGCATCTCTCTTTTAGTGTCCCTGCTTTGCTGGTGGGATTTTAAGTGCATACCTTTTCTGTCTTAAGAATAATTCAGCCCTGGGTTCCTAAGGGACTCAAACAGCTACCTTTGTCCAGTGAGCTTTGCTATTCTAACCTGCTGAGTGTACTTACCTGCCAAAAAAAACCAAACAGGTAGAAAGCTTTAGGGGGCAGCTTGGTGCTAACAAAAGCAATGTGAGATCAACTAAAGAATCCAGCCTCCCAGACACTGAAAGCTCCAGCTGCTTGGCACAATGACCACATGAAGAGAGAAGCACCTCTCTTTCACCAGGAAATATAAAAGCTACTTAAGAGTTTATTTCCCTCAGCCTCACTGATGGGCAGCACTCCTACCCCAGGCTCCTAACTAAAGCCGATCTTTCCTCTTATGTGCACTTGACCCAATCCCCTCTCACCAGTAAAAGACAGTACTGCAGCAATTCTGCCTCCCCCTCCCACATCGTTCCCATCAGCAAGTAAACATGGTGCTATTTCTCCAATCTGAAATAATAGTAAGCTCCAAACCCCCATGGCTACACCCATTTTCTCTGCTCTCCTTCACAATACGCAGAACGGTACTCAGAGACTCCAATTTCTCCCCTCCCATGATGTCCTAAACCCAGTCCAGCCAGATTGCCTCCATCCCATCAAAGTCATCAAAGTGCTCTGGCCACGGTCCCCAGTGTCTCCACATTACTAAACCTGATGGTCAGTCCCCAGCTTCAACACTGGTTTGCAGGACAACACTTGCTCTTGGTTTTCCTCCTGCCTCCAGCTCTCATCCCCAGTCTCCCTCGCTTGTTCCTCCTCTTCTCTGCACAGGTGGAGAGCCCCAGGAACTCCATCGATTTTCCTTTTGCACCCTCTCCCTTGGTGATCTCGGGGACCTCATGACTTTAATCTTAGGTTGGTAACTCTAAGAATTCTACCTCCAGCTCAGACCACTCTCCTGAACCCGGACTCATAACCCAGAGAATATGACCAATAGCCATTTACCCACCATCCAGACTTAACAGATGTAAATCGTTTCCCATCTTTGACTCAGATCTTTTCATTTTTTAATAAGAACAGAAGTGCCCCAGATACGCTGTAGGCCTACCTGTGTCTGGCCAGCACTTTCTCACAGGTAACCACTATTCCCAAGTGCTGTGACTCACCTCTGTCCAGGTTTCCGTAGTGTCGCTACATATGCATATACCCACATAATATGACATACTGGTGTCTCAACCCCACACAAATGGTAGTGTCTTGTACCTTTCGTTCTGCAACTTACCTTTTCTACTCCACATTACATTTTTGGTATTTATCCACATTGCTATATGTAGATCCAAATTATTTTTTTTCCCTGCTAAATAGCATTCTATTGAATGAATAAAGTATCGTTTATTTCCCCATTTGCATGTTGTGGACATTTAGCATGTTTCCAAGTTTTTGCTATTATGGAGACAGCTGTGATGAGCTCCCTTGTACATGGATCGTTATAGGCACATGGAGATTTTCTCTAGGACGTATATATGTGTGTATATATAAAATATATATGTGATATATAAAACATATTTTTATATAGATTGTATTTTATACCTGTATAAAATACATACCTAGGAGAGAAGTGCTGCCACGTGGGCTAAGCACACCTGTGCAGTTTCACCTCTCAGCATGGCCAGTCACCCCCAGAGAGCTTAGACCAGGTCATGTACCCACTGAGAGCACAGCAGAATTTCTCCACGTCCTCATGTACTTATTGTCAGACTGTACAAACTTTGCCTATCTGATATGTCTGAAATTGTTCTTTTAATTATAATTTCCTAATTACTAGTAAGGTTGACCATCTTTTCATATCTTTACTGGTCAGTTTCCCTCTTCTGGAAATGGCTTATTTATATCTTTTTGTCCATGTTTTTTTAACTGGAAGGTTTGTCTTTTGCTGGTTCATTTGCAAAATGTATTATATGACCCAGAAACAGATTCGCCTCTTTGTTTATAAGAGTTGCAAATATCTTTTCCCAGTTGATTGCTCATTTATTAAATTTCACTTAGGGTGCTTTTTAAAAACATAGAGAAACTGATTGAACATAATCAAACGTGTCCGTCTTTTCTTTCATGGTATATGGTTTCTGGATCTTGTTTGAGAAACCCTCCATTGACCTATGAGGGTTCTTAGAGGTGACTTAGAGCCCACCAAGGAAGGTGGGTAGTGAGAAGGGGCCAGACCTGAAGGCCTTTCTGTCTCTGCCTCACTTAGCATATCACCTCGTGGAGCTGCTTTATATAGTGAACTCCTGCATAGGATTTACATGGAAGAAAAAATCTTGCTTAAAAAAAAAAAAAAAGAACACTATGAATGTTATTAAAATTTTTTATACAAAAAATTTTTTATAAATTTTTTGTTTGCTGGTATACAGAAAAGACTGCCAGTCTGCTGGGAGAGGAACACCCTTGGCACCAAGTCCTAGGCACATGGCCTGTCGTATCAAGGACGAGCACAGTGAGCTAGTATAGGTCAGAAGATTCAGAATGATTCTCCGATGGCCTCGCTTATGGGACTAGGAGGAGACAAGGAGTTCATCTCAGACTACAGGGTCCTTTCAGGGCTCTATTGAAAGCAGATGTGTTCTGGCCAGGTCCCAAGTCCCAGATCTCCTGGGAGCTGCACCTAAGAGCTCCGCCTGGTATCTCAGCATCCGGCGAGTCAAAGCATCTTGTTGTGAGAGCAATTCTGCCTTCATCAGGCGTTCATCCTCCTTCTCAGCCTCTGCTCTCTTTCTCCCCTCTCTAGTAGGAATAAGAAGGCTTATTTAGTGGACTCAGTTTCTTCATGCTTTGTAGAATGCACATGTTCAGCATCCTACAAAGGTGAAATAAATAGACACATGTCACTGCTACCTTCCGGTTTATAAAACCTTTCCCATCCACAACTCTACATTTGTAAATTTAGTGCCTTTCATGATATGGGGACATCTAGCTTGTTCTTTATTGTGATGATGCCTGGATAGCCCAGATTAGCCAAAAAATTTTTTTGAAACACATGTATCTTCCGAGATATGTTTCTATCCCCAGCAAAAAGGCAAAGGAATAAAATATTTTACTTCATTATTAACAAGGCTGCTTCTTCAACTTTTGTCCTTCCCCACATATTCACATTCTTTCCTTTTTTTTCTTTTTCCTTTTTTTTCCTCAGTTTGTATTGGAGTCTCATTTTACGTTCTCTCCGCGAGGGCCCCTTGGTTATGCTTCACTTCGTTTTTCATGTAACCTGCTTGAGTTTGAAATGATCTGTTTTCTTAAACAGGGTTAGCACACAGGATAATATGTTTCCTGGCCCTGTGCCACTGCCCTGTCACCCAGCTCTCTGGATTTTAGGCTTGTTTCTTCAAGAATGTGAAGAACTGTTCTGAATAAAGATAAAGAAAAGAATTCAAAACTCTTCTCCCCAGAAAGGCATGCACAGCGATTTTTCATACCTGTACCATGCAGAGGTTGAGTAAAGTATTTCCTCTGGGCAGTAAGAATATTAAAATTAAGTGACACCCAGCCAGATCTTTCCACCCCCAGTCTAAGCTATGTACCAGTGGAACTTCCACTATGTGTTAATCCACGGAAGTTTCCCTGACAAAGTCTTTGTTTCATGCGTCTGGAATTGAACCAAGTAAAAAGAACTCACTTATTTCTCCCCAGATTGTGAAAGATCTCTAGGTCCAGCTCTCAACAACTGTATGGCCAACACACACGTAGGCTCGAGTGTTTACTCAGCAAACCTTGCCTCTCCCACCTTACACGCCTTTCAAAATACAAAGGAATAGACTCCCTCACTGTCAATGCCCTGGCAGCCAGAAAACGGAATTCCGCTCATAGGCTTTAACTGAAGAGACGCAAATGAAGGAATCGTTGATAAGGTCAATGGAGCCAATGAGGGCTGCTGAAGCTTCAACGGCTAGCGCCAGCAAGAAGACATTTGCACCTCCTGAGCCAATAAGAGAGGGGAGCAAAGAGTGGGTAAGAGCCCCGTGGGGGCTGGAGCTAGGAAAGGAGACTGTCTGGCTGGGGCTGGGCTCTCGGAGTACGTGGCCAGATGGCAGCAGTGAGACAGAGAGGGAGTGGGGACAACACGCTCTAGCCCCTCTCTGTTCCTGCCGTTCATCTCCTGTTTCCATTGGCCAGACCCAGCCACAAAGCTGGCAGGTGAGGGAGCCAGGAGAAGCAGTCGTGGATCAGCCTCCCGAGGTGCAGGGAAGGGCGGGCAGCAGATGGGTCAGGGAAGGGGTGCTTGCAGTCGCAAATGGAAAGTAACAAGAGCTGGGGTTAAAAGCGAGCATATTTAACATTTACTCAAGACTATCTTTTTAAAGACGATCTGATTCTGTTCATGAGACTTTGGGTGTTGGCAGCGGGTGGTAAATGCTTTAATTTACTGTGAAGAAGCATTCCAGTCTCTGAGTGGTCTGGCCTTGCTCAGAGATACATGCTGAGACTGGTGCATGAGAATTCGACTGACCTGATGGAGTCATAAGATGTTTAAGCTAGAAGGGACTGTTCACAGAGCATCGAACTCAGCCACTGCTGTTTAGAGGTAGGAAAAATGAGGCTCATGATGAGCCAGCCTTCCTTCTTTCCTTCCTTTCTTCATTCATTTGATTGCATGCCACGTGCCAGGCACTATTCTGATGATGCAAATGCAACAGCAAAACAAAATCCTGTTCTCAGGGAGCTTACGTGCCAGTAGGGGAGAGAGGCAGCAAACGTCAATGACAAAAATGTATGATAGGTCAGAGGGGTACGTGCTATGAAAAGAAATCAGGCAAGATAACAAGCGAGCAGAGGAGGACACAGGGTGGGGTTCGTCCTCTGCAGTAGACATGGAAGACCTCTCTGGCGCCATCTGAGCAGGGACCTGACGGAGATGAGGGCTGAGCCACGTGGACGTCCAGGGCAGGAGCACTCCAGGCTGAAGGGGGACAGGAAGTGAAGGGCCCTGGGGGGAGCACCCTTGGTGCCGAGCTCAATGGGAGAGGGTCAGGGTGCCAGGGGAGCCCAGGCGGGAGGGCCTGGCAGGCTTTGGGGAACGTTGCGTTTCATTCTCGGGGTGATAAGAAGCATTGCGGCACACTGAGCAGAGCAGCAACGTGGACTGACTGACGTTTTAACGAGGTGCCCCCGGCCGCCGCGGGAGAGTAGGCTCGAGGAGGTAAGGGCAGAAGCGGGGAGACCAGGGAAGGAGGGCTGGGACTGCGGGGAGGCGAGAGAGGAGGGGAGAAGTCATCAGGTCCTGGGTGTATTTGAACACGGAGCAGGAGCTGGAGGGAAACAAGACAGAGGAGTCAAGGATGAGTCCAAGCTTCAGGCTGGAGGATTAGGAAAGGTGAAGCCAACATTCCTGAGCTGGGAAAGGAGGAGGTTTGGCGGAGCAGGGGGATAAACAGGAATGAGCGAGGGACTTGTAGAGTTGCAGAGGCCTATTAGCTGTCTGTGCAAAAAAACATATAAAAATACACACAGACAGATACATTCATAGATCCACATTCACGTGTATGTGATGAAGCTCGGGAGAGGAGTTGACACTTGAGGTACAAATTTGGAGATGGTATTTAAAGCCATGAGAGGATGGCGTCATCTACGGAGCGAGTGTAGCTATAAAAGAGGACCAGACTGAGCACTGAGCCCTGAAACACGCTAATTATAAAATTTTAACATTTATGGATTTTTAATATTATTTTTATAGCTAACATGTATTCAGCACTATGTGCCAGGCAGAGTGTTAAGCACTTTCCATACATTATCTTATTTCATTCTTATAACAACTCTGTGAGAAAGTTACTATTATCCCCATTTTGCGGAAAATAAAACTGAGGCCCAGAGGAATTCGCCAGTCTGCTCAAGCTACACAGTGAGCGTGTGGCGGGGCTGGGAAGCGAGCCCAGATGACCTGACTCGAGATGAAGCAGCAAGCCCAAGCTTACGTAGCAAGTCTGTGGCAGGAGATGACTGATAAACTTCTCGCTGTGCTGCGCCGTCGCTGCTGATTCAGTTTTTTCACTTCCATGCGGAGTCCCTCAAAAGTACAGAATGACACTGGAACAAAGGGCAGCCAGATAGCAAGCTTACGAATTTCCCAATTTGATCTCCTCTCTGCCTCCAACCTAGGAGGATTCTGACTCCTGCCTCTTTAGCGTTGCTGTGGCACTGGGCAGAGGGCCTTACTCACGGTAGCTGCTCATCCCAGTGGACCCACCGACTGGAAGGGCTCTGGGGCTTAGCTGGCTGGTCTTGGCGGTGGGCAGAGCGAGAAGGGAAGTCCCGTCCACACGGCTGAGATTGTAAATCAGGGCTAGGAAGAAACTCACCTTTTTGAAGTCACGCAAGACAAAGGACTTCCTAGCTACATCTGTGACACATTGACCTGCCTAGGAGAATGAACCACGACAATGGACGTGAACTGGAAGGTGGCCAGCGTCCATTCTGGAGGTCATGTTCATAGTGACCTCTCTTGGGGCACGGGTGTCTCTGTCCCCATCAGGGCCTCCTCTGAAAGAATGACCTTTTGCTGTGTTTTGTGCCCGAGCAGCAGCGCAGATAGCATGGCTTCGGCTTTCCACCACTAGCCTTCAGAGATGCGGCAAAACCATAATTGGAACCTTTCAACGAGCTATTTGGATAAACAGACTGTCAGTTCTCGGTTATAAATAAACTGCTATCAGCCATCTGAAAAAGACAAAATGATAGCAATGTACCAAAATGCAAAGGGACGCGTACCTCGGAACGCCAAACTATCCAAGACCAGTTGCGTAATCTGTAACTTCCACCACCTCCATTTCCCAAATTGCTCGGGAGCACGGTGTGAGGAAAACAGCGCAGGCTTTGTGGTCGGGCAGGTCTGGGTCTGAATTCTGTCTCCGGTGTTCTTCAGCGGTGGCCTTGGGCTAGGTGTTTAACTCCTTAGAACCTCATCATCCTCACTCATAAAGTGGGGAGAGAAAGGAATCGATCCTAGTTCCTAGGGTTGCCGTGAGAATATAAACAGAGCAAGGAACCAGCACAGGAACCGGGACATAATGATACCCAGTGAACGAAAGATCTAACTGTGCCCAGAACTCTGGAATATAAACCAGAAGTCTAAGCGAGAGAGTTGCTGCTTTCAAGATGAATGTTGAGTGAGATTAAACTAAAATGCTTTTAAAAACTAACTGCTCAACTGTTATTAACAACAGTGAAAATATTTAACATTGATTGAATATTTGCTATGTGCCTGGCATGGCCATAGGTAGTTTGCATATATATTTCATGTCAGATTAGAAAGCCATGGCTCACATAGGCTGAGTGTCTGATTTGGGGTCAGACAGCTGGGAAAAGCGAAAGCAGGAATCCGAGCCCAGGGCTGTCTAACTCCAGGGCCCGAGCTCCTAACCACTGGACCTCACTGCCTGTGTCCCAGCGGATGTTCAGTAACCACTCTCGGAGGAAACAGGCCAGGGTGCTCTGAGACAGTGAAGACATAGGGCTCGTGCCGATGGCTCTTATGAGAAATTCACACAAATTGATAAAAGCACGTTTGAGATACATGTGAGGGTCTAAGCCAGGGAGGGCAAACGAGTAAATCAAGGAGATATTTCAGTGGCTCCACAGGGCGTTTCTAACATTTAAGATCAGGAAGTTTCACTTTAAAAAATCCATATTTCTTCCTTGCCTTCAAAAGTTCATCATCTAGAAAAACGGAACCGAGTAACAGACAGCTTTAATTAACTGGAGCCGTTGCTGCCCGTAGCTCAGGTGTGTGTTCTTGAGCTTGCCCAGGTCCCAGAACTCCCCGTCTCTTTGGCCTGCAAACCTCGCTTGTTTATACACCTTGCCTGACCCCGTGGATATTTGAAGAGTGACCTCCTGTGGACGCTCACCGACAGGACTAGGGCACAGCTCAGGTTGCAGTTAGCAGAGCAGGGGTCCTTGCCCGGTAAGTGCCAGCACTGAAGAAAGGGAGGAGAAGCTGGAGCTCATGCAGACCCGGCCGTCTGCACCCCGGGGAGGTCAGTCTGTTGCTGGGTCAGCGGGGCTATGCCCTGATTGGCGTCCGCCCACCTTGGCCTCCTGACCGCCCACCGCCTGCCCTTCCTGCCCTCCTTGCTGGCTATTGGTCCTTAGTTCCTTTCTCTCCCTTTTACAACAATATTCTTACCTCTCACCACCCATTGTTCTTACTGTGGGCTTCCTGCTAAAGGT
This sequence comes from Eulemur rufifrons, assembly GCF_041146395.1. Taxonomy (NCBI): domain Eukaryota; kingdom Metazoa; phylum Chordata; class Mammalia; order Primates; family Lemuridae; genus Eulemur; species Eulemur rufifrons. The sequence goes on along the minus strand of NC_090992.1, from coordinate 9,281,675 downwards.
GTTCAGAAAGGTTCGTTGTTTATTTTTTCTTGTTTGAAAATACCTTGTTTTCAACTTTCCGCAGTAGTTCTCCAAGTTCACGAGACAGCAGGATCCTAGCAAGTGATCAAAATAAATATGACCCCCTTTGAGCCTTTTGTTGAAAAGTTTAGTGTTAGACAGTTTTAAATAAAAATTGAAGAAAATATCTTTTCCGTATTGCACGTCACAATTTTCAAGGCACAGCCACAGCTACTATCTAGTTTGATCCTCAGAACAGCCCAGTGAAGTGGGCAGAGCAGAGGAATCGTGTTCATTCTTCAGGGGAGGACTTCAGAACCAGAGTACTCTTTCAGTGATCGATGGTCAGTGGGCAAGAGAATGTGGGCTACTGCCCAGCCTGACCCAGCACGAAGCACCACGGGCACAGCTCAGCTCTTGTCTACACAGTAGTTCATTACCTTATCGCAGACCTTTGCTCCGGAAGAACTGAAACGCAGGCGCCAGGGATTTACTCATTGGACTGCCCTTCCTCCCTTCTTACCACCTTTCCTTCCTTCCACAAATGGCTACTGAGCACCCACTGTGTGTCAAGCACTGTGCTAAACACAGGCCACACAATGATGTCCTCGTGAATAATGCCAAGAGAACGTAGCCCCAACACTGTGATAACGCCACCTTATACTTGCATGGCTCTTCAGGATTTTCAAAGCCATTTGGCAGCAACCCTGTGTGCTGAGTGTGCACCCATTTTACAGATAGAATTTAAGCTCTGCGAAGCAAAGCAACCTACAGCTGCAAAGCTATAGAGCTAAGACTCAAACCAAGGTCTTAATACATTGGGTCCAATGCTCTTTTCACTACTGGTACTACTAGCACCCAACAGTGCTTAGCACACAGTAGGTGCTCAATAAATGCTTGCTGAACATAAACTAACTTCGCCTTGCCTTTCAGAATGACTGGAAACATATAACATTGTTCTTTCAAGGCCAAGAAAACGGGCCTCTCAGGAATCTTTCAAACCTATTGCTCTGTAAAAGCCAACAATGCCTGAAATTAATCACTATTATTTTCACCTAAAGCAACATATGAAGCTAGAAAGATATAAAAACAAACACCTCTGCTGAGGCAGATAACTGCAGACAAAGCTTTTTTCTTAAGTTTGTTGACATTCTTCTTTGCCCAAGGACAATCTGTTAAGAAGGAAATATTTGTCCCTATCTACTTCAAACCAAATTCCAGACCCAAAGTCCAATATTGGGTAGTAAGTAGCAAAGCAATTGCTTAACCTTCTCATGGTCCCTTTGTGCAGGTGAGTTTCCAAGTCTATCCTGACAAGGGTCCAAAGGGTCCCCTCTTCAGTTTTTCTTCTGTTTTGCAGTTTGGTGAGGCCAGAGGGGTGCATGGGGAGCTGTTTGATGAGAAAATTTTGGCTTGACTTGCTCCAAATATCAGAACAGAAACACAAGTGAGTGACTCGAGGGCCAATTCTGCAGTTTGAACGCTCCCTGTTAGAGGCCTGGCTGTCCACACCCCTCACCTTGGAAGTGTCCAAGAGGATCTGCCACCTGCCATGGCTCTAATCTTGTCCACTGCTCCCTGCAGAGAGCAGGCGGAGTCTGTTCTCTCTCTGGAAAGGGCAACCTGGATGCTGGCAGGAAACAGAGGTGCTGTCTGACTCACCCAATCCACAGCTGCCTCATGCCTTCTCCGCCACTTGGCCGTCGCTGCCCATACCCTGGCCAGCCACATCTCCAGCACTCCCAGAACCAGTGGGCACACTGGAGTGGTGATGGAAGGGACAGGCAAGAGCAAGGATCCTGTAAAACGTAGGATGTGGCGCTGTAGGACAGCCAGGCTCTCACTGCTCGCGAACACTCTGGCCCGTTGTCTTTCCCATTCTTGTTTCCTGCAGTCTCTTTCTCTCTCCTATTTAGATCAGCCAGTGCTTCTCCAAGTGTAGTCTCTGGAGTGGTAGCATCAGTGCCTGCTGTGAATTTGTCAGAAACGCAAATTCTCAGGCCCCAGCCCGGACCCACTGTCTGTGCTGTGGCCAGCCCTGTGCATCAACACACACTCAAGTCTGTGAGCCACTGGTTCAAATAGGTCATTTCCTGCTAGCTGTCATTCTTCTGGGTCTCATCGCAGATGTCCATCTTCTCATATTTAAATCAATGGACCAAGATTTTGTGATCGTACTAATAGATAGAGAATCTTCAATCTGTGATCTTTGATATGAGGTCAGAAGAAATGTCAACCTCTGAAAATTCAGCTAAAAGTAGCCAGTAAGTAAGGTATCGTGGAGGGAGCATGTACTCTGATATCACATGGCTCTGGGTTCAAATCCACCACCTGCTAGCTGTAGGGTCTTAGGCTAGTTATTCACACCTTCTGGACACTGCCCATAACATGTGGGTAAGAATATCCAGGTTACAGGGTTGTTATGAAAATGAAGTGAGATGGCATGTGTGAAGTCCTTGTAACATGCTGGAGACATTCACATCTTCCTTTTCACCCCATCTCTGGTAAAATCGCAATAAAAATGCACACACCTGCACTTTGGTGTTCCTCCTTGCCTCTCTTAAGGCTTATCAAGGACGGCGGGGAATCTCTTGTGGCCAAAAGACCAAATTCTCTCTCTGTCTGTTGTCTAAGCAAGATGGCCAGCCTCCATCCTCAGGGTTAAAACATGACCAATATAAATGTTAGTACCTGGTCCTTTTATTCTATCTAATGATGGTGACTGGTTTTAGAAGAGGATGGAAGTGGGCACTAAATCCAGACAATGGCGAGTCATTGTTTACGAATTTGTTAGCATTCATTTAAAACTATCCGACAGAAGAAAGTGACAGATAATTTATCAGACGAACCCTATGATTTTGGCATCTAAGGAGGAGCTGGGGAGTTCAAAGATGTTTCCATAGTCTGGACAAAACATCCCTTAAAAATATCCTATTCCCTTGTGCTGAGTCTATACTAATAGTTGAACATTTGTTGACGGTTTACTCTGTGCCTGACTCTAAGCCATTAAATGGTGTGTATGCATTATTGCGCGGAATCTTCGGAAGGAATTCCTGTTAGCCCTCCCCCAATATAAAGATGGGGAAACTGAGATTTAGAAGCTAAATCACCATGGTAACCATGACTGGGATTCTGAGGTCCTGCTCCAGACTGTGTGCTCTGAACCACTACACCTCCAGTTGCTAATTCAGTCTTGCAGGTAGCTCTATACAAGAGAGTGAGTCTCCTGAGTAGTGGAAACCAGTATTCTACCCTTTGGCAAGTTTTGTGCCCCCGCCCTCGCACCCCACAAATCAGGCAATTGGCATTCTGATTTATAAATATTTCTCCTGTTAGTTTCCTTTTGAGTCAGTGCCTGGGAGCTTGATAAACTCAGGGACAGCTGGTTGAATGAAGCTTTATAAGCTGCAAAGGTGAAGTCTAGGTCCTGTCCTGAGCTTACCTCACCAAGGAATTGCCTACCAAGCAGGCCTGCTGGAGGCAGCCAGCCAGCCAGCCAGTTGTCGTCTTTGATACCACTCTAAATGCAGTATGATTCAATCACAGCTCACATGCTATAGACAGCTCAGAGAAAAATTTAGGATGATTATGTCGGAAGGAGCAAGATTCTGGGAGCTTTAAGGATATAGTGGAGGTAAATGCAGCCAGAAATTGTAAGTTAACAATGACAAATAGGTTTCATTTTATGTGACAAATCTAATTAATTAGTGGTAGTGATGGCCTGAGGCCCTACATTGAGAAGGATTCTGAGGCCACTTCTGGGCTGTATGGTAGAAAATGTCATGATTGACTAGTAATGTCTTCTGTGACCACAGGAGGTGGCCTTGGGGCCCGTGTGTCATGTATTTACCATCCCTTCTCTAAGTGCTGGAATCTCAGTTGATACTGATGATTATATTGAACATAGTATCCAATTACATTTAGATAGAAATAACATGTTTTGAAAAATACTTATCAATTATTAATATTACTTGTATGAAATCATTTCACTATGGGCGGATTCCTGCTGGTACATGTACAAACTTGTAATTACTTTTTCAGTACATCTGCCCTTGGAGATTAGTTTCCACCTCAGCATGGTAAAAAGAAAAAGAAAAAAATTCTTCCAGTGTAAGAAATTCGGGAGTTCATTTGGAGTCTGAATTTTCTGATGAACAGAAGTAGGTGTTGCTTTTGGGACACGGATCTGTTTACTCAAAATCACAAGTTAAACATTTTAAGGGAGTAAAAATCACAGTTTGTTTTATTATAAATGTTGTAATAAGAGACACATCTGTTCCAGAAATTGGAAATGTAAGTAAATTTGTCTCCCAGTACTGCACTTGAATTGTCTTGCAATCATCTTGCAAATGATTTCATTGTGTACACAGAACATTTTAAATTTACATATAGGCTATTAAAATTAATAACTGAATTTAGTGACATTGGTGGATACAATGTCAATATACAAACACAATTGTCTTTCTATATGCCAGGGAAAATTACACAATGAAAATTTTAAACTATCATATATAATAGCATCAAACAAGCATAAGTAGGAGTAAATCTAGTGAAAGATGCGTAAGACTTCTATACTGATGACTACAAAACATTACTGAAAAAAATTAAAACCTAAATAAAAGAAGGGCTCTACCATGTTCATTGATTAAAAGACTCAGTATCTTTCCCCCAAAATTGGTCCACAGATTCAATGCAATCTGAATTGAAATCTCAAAAGTGGGGTGTATGTGTGTGTATGTAAAAATTGTCAAGTTGTTAGTGAAGACAACTTTGAAGAAAAAGAAACCTGGAAGACTTATACCACCAAATCCTAAGATTTATTATAAAGCTACAGTAATTAAGAAAATGCAATAATGGCATGAGAACAGATAAATAAACCAATGGATTAAAATCCAGAGAAGACCCCCACACGTATGGTCACCAGATTTCTGACAATAGTGTTATTACTCTGCAGTGTGGGAAGGAGCCTTTATAACAAATGGTGCTGAGTCCATTGGATTTCTATGTGAGAAAAAGAAAAGAAAAAAGAATCATGACCCTTACCTCACACCATTTACAAAAATCAACTTCAGGTGTGAAAAAATGAACTGCTCTTTTAAAAGAAAGAAAACATAGGAAAGTACTTTCATCACATTGAGATAAGCAATGATTTCTTAAACAGGATATTGAAAGTATCAACCACAAGAAAAATATTGATAAATTGGACTATATTAAAATTTAAAACTTCTCTTTATCAAAAAAAAATATTGTCAGGAGAATGAAAAGGCAAGCTGGGAAAAGATATTTCTCTATATGTTTCTAACATAGGATATGTATCCAGAATATTTTTTTTAAAAAACTCACACAATCAGTCAAAGAGACAGATTGTCCCATAGAAAAAATGGGCACAAACACTTGAGAAGGCACTTCATAAAAGAGAATGTGAAAATGGCCAATAGAAGAGATCAACATCTTACCAATGAAATGCAAATGAGAACGATGAGCTACCACTATGTACCCACCAGAATAGCTAAACTTTTTAAAAGGAACTTGTAATCACAAGTGCTGATGACAGTGTAGAGCAATTGGAACTCTTGTATACTGCTGTCACATAAATTGGTACAATGTTGAAACTGTTTGGCATTATCTACTAAAACTGAACACATACGGATCCTATGATACAGCCAGTTTCACTATTAAATGTATAAAACAACAGGAAGGTGCACATGTATGCACCAAAAGTCATGTACAATAATGTTCATAGCATTATTTGTAAAAGCAAAAGTCTGGGAACAACACAAATATTTATCGACAATAAAATGGACAAATGTATTATGGAATATTCATACAATGCTACACTTAGAGCAATGAGAAGAAATGAGTGTGCTCCACACAGCAATGTGGATGAATCTGACGAGGATATGGTTGAGTAAGAGAAGCCAGACACACAAAGCACATACTATATCAGCTGTATAATTCCACTTATAGAAACTCAAAAGCAAAATTTATTATAAGAGAAGTCAAAAGAGCAGTTCTCTTTCGATGGGATGGAGATTGAACTGAGTCGCTGAAAATGTTTTGTCTTTATTTGGGTGGTGATTAGGGCAATGATTTCACTTAAAAAATTAATCTACAGGAATAGAAGTCAGAACCGTGGGAATCATGAATATAAAGGGGTATAATGTGGCTTCTGTGAGCTGCTGGTGCTACACATCTTGATGTCGGTGGTGGTTACATGGGGGCCCTGACTCCGCACACATTCATCAAGCTGCTTGCTTATGGTTTCTGCCCTGTTCAGTGTGGATTTTTAACCCCAAAAAAGCTTTTACTTAAAAAAAAAAAAAAAAAGCAAGTATTTGAGGGAGAAATGGCACTAAAAGCCCTAAATAATATAGACTGACCGTCTTAATTGGTGATGAAAATAATAGAAAACCTTTATTGCATGTGCTATGCATCAAGCACTGTGCTAAGCGCTTCACGTGGATGCTCTTAACTCCCACGTGTCGCAGGAAGACTGGCCCTACTGTGATCCTCATTTTGCAGGTGAAGACACCCAGGCTCAGCACGCTAAGGGGACTCGTCCGGGCCCAGACAGCCAGTAAGGAGCAGAGCTGGGGTTGCAACCCCGGTAGTCTGGCAGGTAGAAAAACATGGAATTCAAATAAAAGAGAGAAGGACAAAGATAGGGGCGTGTGTCCCTGACACCTGGCCACGTGCGCCCTCAGACAGCTGCCCGTCGTCCGCCCAGCAGGTTCGCCCGTCCTCTCTGAATTGGCTTTTCCTTGACATGTCGTCAGCCTCCAAGACCGAGGGGAGGCGGGCTTGTTTGCGTTGGATCTCGGGGAAACACTGTGGCTGGAAGGGTTTCCTGTAGCCGGAAAAGAGTGATGTCACGGCACTCGCTGAGGCTGGAAAACAGAAACCACCCGTGTCGTGACGTTCCGCCGTGCGCCTCGGGGACACACGCCCCTTCAGGCCTCCTCTCCCGCCCCCGGGGACCGCTCTCTTCTAAAAACCCCCTGATGGAAACTACTAAGGTTTGCTTCATGCCGGAGCATTCGCGCCTTTCTCTGAGGACTTAGAGTCGCTTCTCAGCCAGAAACGTCCCCCTGGTCGCAGTTGGAAGGAGAGATGGGGTGTTTCGCTCAGAGAAGTTCTGCAGAGACTTTTCAGAGACCTCATCATGGCGGGTGACTGAGTTCTGTCATCTCTTCAAGACTGTCAACAATCCCAAGTGAACAGCAGGCAGTGAGGTGCTGGGACTCGGGGGACAGTCCTGCATTCGCAGACCAGCCTCTTGCTAAGCACACGGAGAAGCAGGAGCCAGACTCCAGTGGACCCGGCCGCTCCCCTCAGAAAGGTGAGCATGAGGTTGGAGCCGCAGGGAAGACGTGACAATAAATGAAGAGACCCAGAGCTCTGCCATCAGCCAGCCACCCAGCTGAAGGGTTCGGTCCCCTTCCTCCCCCTGCAGCCCAGAGTGAGTCTGTGACTTTCTACTCTTCCTGCCAAGAAGGCCGCAAGTGCCTAGAAAAATCACCAAGACTCAAGGATTCTCCTCGGCCAGAAATTTCCCCTGGGGTTCCTCTGCGTTTGTGCTACATTGACCCATTCTCATCATCTGTCTACTCATTCATGTTTGATCAGTTCATCCGTTGGTTCACTCTCTCATTCAACAAGTGTTTACTAAGTACCTACTATGTGCTCTGAGGAGTTAGCTGTGAACAGGTGGCATTCTTCTTTTCTTTCACAAGTCACACAGTTAATTTTTATTACATAATTATATATCTAGATAGTATTTACTGAGCACCTACTATGCGCTGGACACTGTTCTAACCATTTTATATGCATTATCTCCTTCATCCTCACAATACTCCAAGAAGATTTCTGTTTTATAGATGAGGAAACTGAGGCAGAGAAGCTAAAAATAATTCTCTCAGGTTCCATAGCTAATAAGCAGCACAGCTGGGATGTAAGCCAGGCAGTCTTTTCCCATAGTCCACGTTCTTAACTACTTAATACGGCTATGTAGAGGAATAGAAAAACATCTGGACAGCTATAACTAAATGTTAGTCAAACTTGTATTGTTTGGAGGTAGGGAGAGAGTAGAATGACTAGTGATCTTTATTTTACTCTTTATTCTTGCTATATGTTCTGTAACCACCCCCTGTTCCCCACCCCTCCCCGCATTCTATTTTATAAGAAAAAGTCGATAAAGTTATAAAAGCATCTACCGAGCAGGTGTGTAGGAGTGAGGCAGCTGAAGGTTAGTGTGGGCACTAGCTTGCATCCACGTCAAGGTCTGATGGATAAAGACATCCTTCTCTGGGTAAGCCCCGTGTGAAAAGGAGGTGCATCTTCACCTCAAGATCCATTCGGCTCCTCTTCCCAGCCTGTAAGCCTTTTGGGTGACGTTGCCTGGTATTTACGAATAGGAAGATTCTAAAGCAGGTAGGATTTTTAGTGACCCTGCCAGCCGCGTGAGAACAATGTGTGCTCAGGGAACAAACATGTTGCATAATCACCAGCCCAGAGAAGGTTAACAGCACAAAAATACCTGCTTTGGAGCAAGGCTTGGTGTCAGCTCAGTCACCATGACAGGCTACCAATGACCCATGCTGCAGATGCCTCTTTGCCCCAACCGTTACCCTGCCGGGAAGTAAACAATTGTGTTATTTTTATTTCAGTGACATTTTCTTATTCCCGTGTCAGTACGTTTGTTTATTTACAGCAGTAAGTGATGAGTGCTGTTTCATTTGCTCAAAGGGAAGAACATCTAATTAAACATTTATTTTGTGGCAGGTTTTGTGCCCTTTAGTTCATTTAATCTCCAAAGCAAACGTATGATGTAAAATATGACCATCCCCATTTTATAGATGAAAAAAACTGAAGCTTGGAGAGGTCAAATAACCTGTCAAATGGCAGTTTTCCAGGAGATGGTCTGATGATCAAAAGGAAACCAACCTTTTTAAAAATTATTCATTTGAATACAAATGGAGGAAAAATGCAGCTCACCCATTGCAGATGTCAAAAATGAAGGCGTTAAGGAAGACGCCCATTCTTCTGACAATTTATTTGATTTTCATATAGTAGACTCAATACCTTATTTGTTCACCTAATGACATTTTCAAACCAAAATACTATCTTCTATGGCTCAACATGGTTAGGTTATGTTTGGAGATTGTACTGTATTCTAAGTGCAATGGGAAGCCATTGAAAGGATTTCGGCAGAGACTAACCTGGTCTCATTTGTATTTGAAGCTCATTCTGGGTGCTGAGGGGATGATGGATAGAATGTCTTTCCTTCCAAGTAATAGACAGTAGGTATTATTATTATTATTTTTTTTTTTTTGAAACAGAGTCTCTCTCTGGCTAGAGTGCAGTGACATCATCAAAGCTCACTGCAACCTCAAACTCCTGGGCTCAAGCAGTCCTGCCTCAGCCTCCCGAGTAGCTGGGACTACAGGTGCATGCCTTTATGCCCAGCTAATTTTTCTATTTTTAGCAGAGACAAGGTCTCGCTCTTTCTCAGGCTGGTCTCAAACTCCTGAGCTCAAGCAATCCTCCCACCTTGGCCTCCCAGAGTGCTAGGGTTGCAGGCGTGAGCCACTACACCCAGCCAAATAGGCACTATTCTTATTTGTTACTTACTCACTTATACCTGTCTGTGCCCATTCAAATGTCAGCTTATGAGCGTAGGGACTTTATTTTTTTTTCACCACTGTGTAACTAGTGGCTGGAACAGTGTCTGGCCCAGACTAGGCCCTCAATAAATATTTGTTGGATGAATAAGTGAATGAATGAATAAAACAAATGAATGATGTAAGTAATCACACAAATGAACTTGAAATGCGGCGAGTGCTATGAAAAAAAAAGCAAAGAGTGCCATAAAAGCACTTAGGAGGGGATTTTGACTGGGGATGGGCAGGGTGATAAACATTGTAGCTTGGAGGTAAAGGTAAAGAGAAGTAGATTCGAGATATTAATATATTTATGACATAAAATTAATGGGACTTGCTGATGGTACTAGGTGTGGAGGCTGGCAGAATGCATTAGATACAAAGGTGAACTTCATTTCCTCAGTCCTCCACATTGAACATCTGACTCAATTCAATTTAAGATGAGTGAGTGTTTTCCAAGTTGTATGTTACTTATCTGTACAGAGAGGCTGCAGAATAGCAAGCATGATTTTGAAAATAGTGAGATTTTTCTCACCGAGAATAGGAAGATAAAAGAGGTTATTTTTATAGTATTTATGGGAGTCAGTTAGTAGCAATCTCTCTATGGTGCTTTCTTCAACACTCTCTCCCTTAATCTCCTGATATTTCTATAAGGTTTCCATGGCTAGGTTTCCATGACACCACAGCAGTCAGTTTTGTCCATTCAGTCAAAAAAATAAGTGGTCAAGAAAAAAAAAAAAAAGACTTTTCCTGCACTGAATGAATGCACCATTCTCCACCCACCAGCACACAACATTTCTCCTAGCACAGAGTTAGGTACACAGATATTTACAGATATCAGTTGACTTGCCTACATGGGTTAAAACAGCTTTAATATCTTACAGACTTTTGTGAACCAACTGATTAATATTTGTATTTTCCAAGTTAAGTGTTCTTCCACTCTGGACTCTGAAAGCAATTCTCTTGAGATTAGCTGCTAAAGGCAGACATTATTGGTTCACAAATTACAAATAAAATTCACTTTATCTTGTACTCAAAGACCTGCTGTTAATTTAATATCTTGATTTCAAAAGCTACAGCAAAGTTTATTTTCATACATGTGTATATGAAGCATATATTTTCCTTTTTTCCCTCAACCTCCTTGTTCAGAACATGTTTGCTAGCCAGCTCTCCTGACCTTGGCCTGGGATGGGTTTTATTTGGGATTTCCATTTCTTTGACATGAATGTTTTGGCTAAGCTCACAAAGAGTTCTTTCACAAGTTTTGGAAAGTCTTTGCTTTCTACATCCAAGATGTGCCCTTCTGGGGTACAGTGGGCTATTGAATCCCTGCCATGGTGACTGGGGGATGCAAGTCTCTGTCAACATTTTCAAGTCACAAAGCTACGATGACTAAATAAACCACACGTGGACTCTATCACACCAGGCTTTCTCCTTTGGAGCATGTCGGCTTTCTTTGGGTGGTTGCATGTAAGCAACTCCAGTGACAGCAAAGGAGAGACTGGGATATCTTCTCAGGCCAGATGTTACTGCAGGGCAGTATGCACATAAGACACATCTTAATCACCAGAATTCTTTAGGAGTTAATTAACAGGGTAAGGTGGTTCTGGGGGTCCCAGCAATGCCCACGTTAATTACCATTGCTCTAACTCACTGTCCTACACATCCAGTTTCTATCGATTTTCCCATTTGTCTCCCTGAATGTGAGGTTCAGGAGCCTTAGAAATAGAATGAAAGCCCAAACCAAGCACTGAGCTAGGACAGCTTGATGGGTCTGGCTGGAAATTTTGCGCCTTCCTGATATCTGCAGGGTGGTCATATACATTTAAGTGTCTCAGTGTCATAAAGGGCTCGATGAAGGAGCTCTGTGATAACCAGATCACAAAAATAAATGAGTATTTTATTTTTCAAAAATCTCTTCGGGAGTTGTTCTGCCATGATCATACATAGGATTCTGAACAAGATTATGTGACAATTTTATTAGACTATTGTTTGAAATAATATAAGAGTTCCCCCCTCCAATGTCTTTTGGACATATACTTCCTTTTTGTTTATTTTGTGTATACTGTATCTTAGGGACGAGAAAAGGAGGCTATATTGGATCATGTTTGTCATTCTTCGAAGTTGTCCCATTGTGTGTATTTCTTGCCTGGCTTCCAATGTCCTGCATGTTCTGGGCCCTGCTTGTTTTAGTTCTATGCTGAATCACTGGACCCTGTCTCTCTGGAGTCCAGCCACCTGTCATTTTTTCAACTCCTTGACACCTTTGTCTTCCCTTCCACCCCAGAGCCTTCATATGTGTAGTCCTCAGTGTTGGACAACTCAGACCACACACTGACACCCACACATACTGACCAATCACACACCTGCTTCTACCCAGTTCACTACAGATCTCCATTCAGGTACCCCCTCTGCAGGAAAGCCCACCCAGACCCTCCCACGTCAGAGCAGGTTCTTGTGTTACACATTTTCAAATAACTTATTCTTTTCCTTCAGAGCGCTTGACTCATTGGCAGTTATATAATCATTTGGGTAATTTTGTATTAATGGCGTTATCCATCCCAGCTTTTGTAAACCGTGTAAGAACAGAGAGCGGGTCTATTTTTGCTCACCCTCGTGTCCTCAGCTTGGCACACAGAGCCTGGTATGTAGATGACTTGCAATAAATACTGGCTGAATGAATGAATGGGTGCGTGCATGCACATGTGAATTAAGGAATGAGCACACGTGAGTGTGTGTCTTTCAGGGAATGCAAATGTTACTAACGTAACTTGCAAAGGATATTTTTGGTTTGCTTTTCAAACTATTCTGATAAACAGAAAATAGAAATGGCAGTATTCTTCACATGAATCAACTTCTTTTCTAATTCTGCTTAAGGAATCAACATTCATTCAGCCACATAAACACCATGAATGATTCATGTGCCTCTGGTTAGCATTCAAGGAAAAATCTATTTATATGACTTATAAATATCATATAAATACCGTGTCTTGTTAATTATGTGTCTGTGTTCATTTCAACTTAATCACGGAAACAGCAATTACTCCTCTCTAAGACCATTAACAACCTCCTAATGTGGCAGAGATAAATTACTCAATAAACAAATGTTTGAATTCATTAGCAGTAACCAATTGAGCGTTAGGTTACACACCCCGGACACTCCGCAGCAGTTGCCCGCCTTCGTTTTCCCCTTGCACTCTACCTCCCCACACTGGAACCGCCTGTGGAATCTGGGAGAGCTCCAGATAGATAGGGTGAAGACTGCAGATACATATGCTGAGGCTTAAGGAGAAATGATATGGGAAGGCTCCGTCACCCACTACTGCCTGGTACAATACAGCTGGGAATGCATTTTTGATCATGTACCAGATAATTCAAATAGTTGCAGAATGGAGAAAGGTTGATAAAAAGCATATGGGGAATCAGAGAGCTTAAAATAGTCAAGAGTGCATACCAAGGCCAAATTTGAGTTCTAGCAACTAGTGGTTTATGCCCACCCAAAAGCTGGCTTAGGGAGAAATGGTCAAAGCATAATTCTGCTAGTAAAACTATATTCATAATATAGAAACCAAGACCTTTTAGAATAACCTTATGCTTTGGCTTCCGAGTATGTAGTCCAGTCTTGCCTACGGGCTCCAGCAATCCGTGGAATCATGGAAATATGTTTTGTGGTTCATGAACAATGTCCTCTTACGGGAGATAGTCTCTGAGGATTGTAATGATGAGTTCTGTGGCAATAGGCATCAAGTGCTCCTAAGACAGTCCTGCCTTGTAACTTTCATTTTCTTTTAAAGTCTGTCAAACTGAGAATAACTAAGTTTTTATAGCCTGAATTAATTTGCATAGATTTGCCATTATAGAAATCATTCTCCTAAATATATATGAGATATTTTTAAAAACAAAAGTAATACATTCTCCTTGGAGTATATATCCATATCTGCATGTAGCTAAGCAGACATCTACATAAACATACAGATATAGATAGCTACATTAATACTACAGATATTTATAAATTAAAAAGTAAAATCCCACCTTTTTTCCTTTTCCTGCTTCACGTTATGTCTTATTTCACAGAGATATCCAGTGCTAACAATTTGATATATTTACTTTTATTTTGACACATATGGAATCCTACCATATAAACACCTTTCTGCAACCTACTGTGTTTTACTTTAAGACATATTTTAAATGTACCATTAGAGGAACCCAGGTGAAAGGTGCATTGTATGACTTTTTCCAGCATCTAGTGAGTCCATAAATATTTAAAAATAAAATTTTTTAAAGCAATAAACTGTTTACTTTTTTTTTTTTTTTTTTGAGACAGCATCTCGGTTTTTTGCCCGGGCTAGAGTGAGTGCCATGGCGTCAGCCGAGCTCACAGCAACCTCAAACTCCTGGGCTCAAGTGATCCTACTGCCTCAGCCTCCCGGGTAGCTGGGACTACAGGCATGCGCCACCATGCCCGGCTAATTTTTTTTCTATATACATTTTAGTTGGCCAGATAATTTCTTTCTATTTTTAGTAGAGATGGGGTCTCGCTCTTGCTCAGGCTGGTCTCGAACTCCTGACCTCGAGCAATCCACCCACCTCGGCCTCCCAGAGTGCTAGGATTACAGGCATGAGCCACCGCGTCCGGCCGATAAACTGTTTACTTTTAAAAAATTTTATCTTATAATATCACTTTAGCACATCACATTATCTCATTCTGTTGAATGGATTACTCATATTTTGTTAGGATATATGATAACTCTTTAATAAGTCTCCTATTGATGGACACTTAGGTTGGTTTCTAGTTTTTCAATATTATAATGATGCAGTGGACAACCTTGCACTTTTACCTCCAGTTGTGATACAATTTGACAGGCCGATCTCACCTGATTCAGTTATTCTTATGTAAGAGGCATGTATCTAAACTATCTTAAACCTCAGTCGCATCAGGAAAGTTTTAGTATTGGAATATTTGCATTTGTGTGAGAAACATCTAATCAGAACAGACATAAGCAAATTATTGAACGGTTTGTGTGCTACTCCTCCAAATTGGCCTCTGCATGTCAGCCGTGCCCTCTCCTGGAGGGTACACATGTCCACCAGATCCTTTCCATGTGCTCAGAAAAGAGTCTGTAGGAGGCCTGAAGACTGAGCAGCCTTCAGCCTTGGCACAGTCAAACAAACAAAACCATCTGCAAGTTCAACAAAGGGAAAAGGAGAGGCTTCCCCAAGTTGGTTGAAAACACAAGCAAAGAAATAATGAACTTCCAAAAAAACAATTTCTTATAACTTACAACTGCAGTAGCCAGGCCTTGTAAATTTGGTATTTTTTCCTATTTGACAGTCAATGACAGACTTCATCAGAATTCAATGTTTCAGCCCCAGGATGAGGCCAGACTTATTTTGAATGTTAATATCTGCCATCATAACATATATCCATTATGATATTTATTAATGTAACACATTTAAGAACCCTTACTATGCGCATGGCACTATGCCATTAAGTATTGGGATACAAAGCTAAATAAGACAGCCTCTACACCCCTAAAAAACACTCTGTCTACACCAGCAGTTTTAGCCTCTTTTGTAGCCATAAAGCCCTTTGAGAATCTGATGAAAACTGAAGAGCTAGAAAAATATGCAGGAGCAAACACACTCAAAACTTTATAAATTATCTTTGTTAGTACCCTAAACTTGGAAGCCAACTGTGAATCCATGGATCTAGGTCAAGACTGCTTGGGCCACTGGAAGTGCAAGATGAGCAACTGGAAAAATGAGAGATCATCCAGCTGCCACACCCACTTTGAAGAATGTAGTCCTATCTTACAGCACTTCTTGTCGTATAAAGTGGTTTCTCATAGCAACATTCTCCTATTGCAGACCTACTCCGTTTTTGCCAGATGAGGCAATGCACTCAGAGAGAGAGTGTGACTAGCCAAAGGCCGCTCAGCCAGAAGTTGGCAGAACTCTGACCAGAGTCCAGCTCTATGACTTGTGTGCTGCGCTTTGCCAAATGGAGTGGATGACTAATATAAAATGCCATCGGCAAGGTTAAAAAGAAAATCCTCGTGTCCATAAATGAGAGATGAAAAGTTCTGACCAGTCATCCCCAGTATTCCCTTTGCATATGGACATTTGTAAGTTTCAGAAGTCTCTCTCGGCCCCCCTCTGTATATATTTGTTTATACAATTAAATAAAGTTCCCTTTATTAAATGATATATTACTTGAAGACAGGGACAGCAGCTGGTTTATTTCTATGTCCTCAATGCCATAATGAAGAGCCTGGCACACAGTCAGCACTCATCGTCTGCTGAGTGAATAAAAGGTCATTATACAAAGAAAAAGATTAAAGAGATTAGCTTCCACTGAATGAGTTCCTCAGCTCATGTTCTGCCTTCAAAGATTGTCTCTGGGACATGAGAAGTGTCATCGGTTCGTTCACATATTACTCATTGTTTCACCTGCATTTTTGATTCTTCCTCTACCCTCCCTTTGATTAACTGTTTGTGATGTTTGAGAAGTGAAACCAAGCTGGGCTGAGTCTAGTTTAAACATTTGACACTAAGCAGTCTCTCAGTACACATAATAAAACAGATGTCCATGTTATATGCTAAAATAGAAGAAACCTTAAAGAATAATTTAATTATTTAAATTAGTTGGAAGCTTTGGATATTTTTTAGTTGAAAGCTTATTGAAAAAATAAAATAGGGAAAAGCCAGACTGTAGCTTACCACTCAACCCAAGTCAAACGACAACTTTGTAAAGCAGTGTGGTTGTTGAAGCAATAAATGGATAGTTTAACCCCTCTTGGGTCTTGGAAACTGTACCCACTCTTACCAGGAAGAAGTTGGGGAATAAGTCTGTATGTCACTTAACCATACCAAAATGTTTGAGAGCAAGGTCTATTCCGGATCCATCTTTGTAGTCTAGAAAAGTATATGGCACATAGTGGATGCTCAGTACATTTGTATTAAATTAAATTGGATTTTTGAAAAATGTACACATATCTATAACACAGGTTTATGTGTGTGTACATATTGTATAAATACCCCATGTAGGTGGACATCCTGAAAGGGCAGGTTATGTATGCCCCATATCTTTGCATTATACAAACCATAAAAAACCCATAGTGCTTATTTGTATGTGACCACAAGTAAGGTTAGTTGTGTTATAGAATTCCATCTAGCATGTGCTTATTCTGGTTAAAGCCACCCTGTATAGTACCAGTTCTGTATAATACTGTCTCTGAAACATCTTCCTAAATAAACAGCTAAAATGATCCACTATGATACATAGCTTATAACTTATAGCTTATACTTTTAACCTCAAGCTAGGACTGGAGACCGTACTCCCCAGCCTCAGCCAGTAAGTTCATATACCACACAGCCCACCTTCTCAGCCACGGGGTGCTTCACTGTGCCCCACTGAGCTGAATATGGTTCTCCATTGGGGGTTGTTACCCCACACGAATGGCCTCTTCCTGCTATTCATTTTAGCCTTGGTGAACAATGCTGATCCACAGTAGCTGATGAAGATGGCAGGTGGCTCAAACCTGATGGTTTCACTGATGAATTCTACCAAGCATTCAAAGAACAACTAATGCTAATCTTACTTAAACTATTCTAAAAAATCAAGGAGGAGGAGGTACTTCCAAACTTATTCAATGAGGCCTGTATCACCCTGATACCAAAACCAGATAAAGATGCAACAAAAAAAGAAAACTATAGGTCAATATCTCCGATGAACATAGGTGTAAAAATCCTCAATAAAATACTACCAAACTGAATTCAACAGCACATTAAAGAGATTATTTATTGTGTTCAGGTGGGATTCATCACAGGGATGCAAGGATGATTCAACATATGCAAATCAATCAATGTGATACACCATATCAACAGAACAAAGGACAAAAACTATATGATTGTTTCAATTGATACTGAGAAAGCATTTGACAAAATTCAACATCCTTTGATGATAAAAACTCTCAAAAAGCTGGGTACAGAAGGAACTTACCTCAACATGATAAAAGCCATATATGACAAACCCACAGCTAGTATCATAATGAATGGAGAAAAACTGAAAGCCTTTCCTCTAAGATCTGGAACAAGACAAGAATGCCCACTTTCTCCATTGTTACTCAACATAGTACTAGAAGTTCTAGCTAGAGCAATCAGACAAGAGAAAGAAAGGCATCCAAACTGGAAAGGAAGAAGTCAAATTATCCGTGTTTGCAGATGATATAATCTTATATCTAGAGAAATCTAAAGACTCTACCCAAAAACTGTTAGAACAGATAAACAAATTCAGTAAAGTTTCAGGATACAAAATCAACAAAAATCAGTAGCACTTCTGTGTGTTAACAGCAAACAATATTAAAAAGAAACCAAGAAAATAATCCCATTTACAATAGCTACAAATAAAATAAAATAAAATAAAATCCCCGGGTATAAACTTAACCAAAGAAGTGAAAGATCACTACAATGAAACTATAAAACACTGATGGAAGAAATTGAAGAGGACACACAAAAAAAATGGAAAGATATTCCATGATCATAAATTAGAAGAATCAATATTGTTAAAATGTCCATACCACCCAAAGCAATCTACAGGTTCAATGCAATCCTCACCAAAATATCTATGACATTCTTCACAGAAATAGAAAAAAATAATCCCTAAATTTATATGGAACCACAAAAGACCCAGAATAGCCAATGCCATCCTAAGCAAAAAGAACAAAACTGGAAGAATCACCCTACCTGACTTCAAATTATACCACAGGCTGTAGTAATGAAAACAGTATGGTACTGGCATAAAGAGACTCATAGACCAATGGAACAGAATAGAGAACCCAGAAATAAATCCACACATCTGTAGTGAACTTATCTTCAACAAAGATGCCAAAAACATGCAGTGGGGAAAGGACAGTCTCTTCATTAAATGGTGCTGAGAAAACTGGATATCCACTTGCAGAAGAATGAAACTAGACCCTTATCTCTTTGGCATATACCAAAATCAAATCAAAATGGATAAAAGACTTAAGTGTAAGGGCTGAAACTGTGAAACTACTAAAAGAAAACATTAGGAAAATGCTTCAGGACATTGATCTGGGCAAGGACTTCTTGAGTAATACCCCAAAGCACAGGAAACCGAAGCAAAATTGGACAAAGTAGGATCACGTCAAACTAAAAAGCTCCTTCACAGCAAAGGAAATAATCAACGAAGTGAAGAGATAACCCACAGAATGGGAGAAAATATTTGCAAACTACCCATCTGACAAGGGATTAATAGCTAGAATATATAAAGAGGCCCAACAATTCAATAGGAAAAAAATCAAATAATCTGATTTAAAAAATAGGCAAAGGATCTAATCGACATTTCTCAAAAGAAGATACAAATGGCCAATAGGTATATGAAAAAAATGCTCAAAATCATTAGTCATTAGAGAAATGCAAATCAAAACTACAATGAGATATCATCTCATTGCAGTTCAAATGGTTTTAACAAATCTTGATGAAAAATGTGGAGAAAGGGAAACCCTTGTAAACTGTTAGTGGGAATATAAATTAGTGTAATCACTATGGAAAACAGTATGGAGGTTCCTCAAAAGACTAAAAATAGAACTATCATATGACCAAGCAATCCCTCTGCTGGGTATATATCCAAAGGAGGGGAATTCAATATATCAAAAATATATCTGCATCCCCATGTTTATTGCAGCACTATTCACAATAGCCAAAATATGGAATCAACCTAAATGTCCATCAGCAAATGAATGGATAAAGAAATTGTGGTACATATACATGGTGGAATATTACATAGCCATAAAAAGAATGAAAGCTTGTTAATTGCAACAACGTGGATATAATTGGAGAAAATTATGTTAAGTGAAATGTGCCAGCATAGAAAAACAAATCTTGGATGTTCTAACTTACCTGTGGGAGCTATTAATAAATATTTTTTAAAAATTGATCTCATGGAGACAGAGAATAGAATGATGGTTACCAGAGGCTGAGAAGGACAGTGGGGAGTGGGGGATAAAGTGAGGATAGTTAATGGGTGCAAAAATATAGTTAGATAGTTAGATAAAATGAATAATATTTGATAGCACTACAAAATGACCATAATGAACAATAAGTTAGGGTATACTTTAAAGTAACTAAAAGAGTGGAATTGGAATGTTCCTAACACAAAGAAATGATAAATTCCTGAGGTGATGGATACTCCAATTACCCTTATTTGATTAATTCACATTGTATGCCTATATCAAAACATCACATGTACCCCTATAAAAATATGCAACTATCATGTACCCTTAATAATTAAAAATAAATATATATATTTTTTAAATGGCAGGTGGTAGAGCTGGTTTTATCACAAAGAAGCAAAGGATGATGCTAAAACACCAGTTTTAGTTCAAACATGATGCTAAAACACCAGTTTTATGAAGGCTCAGTGTGTTTTTAAAGAAATGGTTGAAAAAACAGAGGACTAAGATCAGCTGGTAAATGGAGGTTTATGGAAGTTTTGCAATAATAGCAAGAGTATAAGAAATGTCAGTGTAGACTGGGACAATGACCTATACCTAGAGGCAACCGAGGCCCAATGTGAGTCAGGACTTAGAGAAATTATAAGAAATGCAAGAGCAATTGTCAAAGCCCAGCCCCAGGAACATACTTTAAAAAGGCCTTGTTGAGCTGATTCAGTTAAAATTCCCATTTTCAAGAATATATGGCTTGCTTCTAACATGAAGCTCTTAAATTTCCTACTACTTAGAAGCACCCAGTCATTTCAGGAACAACAAGATATAATACAGGAGAAGATCTCCTCCTACCTTCTTATCTAAATTACCTTTGCAGCAAGAAAAGCTAAATTGGGGGAAACACTTGGGATCACTGTAGCACTTAACACATAATAACTCTACTTTCTTTAAAATCACCTCCCCACATCTGGGGAGTGAATCCTGAAGGTTCTGAGGAAGGGGACCAGGCCAACTTCACATCTCTCTTCCTTGTGCTCTCTGGACCCAAATACTGGCTGGACTGAAATGTGGTCACTCTCTACCAGCACCTGATTTAGCACACTAGCACTTAATAAATATTTAGCACTATCAAATGCACTTGCAGGAAACAGCTTGGAAATGAGTTGCCTCATTTTTAACCAGTTGCTCGGGAATTGTGCATTTTGCAAAAACTAAATTGACTACTTAATAAAAATAAATGATTCCATGAGTTACATTCTTTTAGTGTTAGTTTCAAAGCCACATGCTCCAGAAAATAGCTCCCTTAATAAGAGGGAATAACTTAATTTCTTAATTAAAATGATGGTGAAATACATCTATACATTCAACAAATATTTGAGCACCTATAATGTGTCCAGTACTGTTGTAATCACTAGAAATGCACCAATGAACAAGGCAGACAACCTTTAATGGTGTGATTACATTCTAGAATGCAACAGTGAATATACATTTAAACAAATGGACATGTAGTATGTTATGTGCTATGAAGAAAAAGAAAACAGAGAAAGGGGGTAGAGGGTGATGAGGGATGCAATTTTACAAAGGGTAGAAGACATCTCAGAAGAGATGATGTTTGCGTAAGAGACCAAAGTGGATTGAGAGTGCAAGGCATATGAATATCTGTAAGAGAGTTCCAGGTAGATGGAAGCGTAAGCACAAAGGTCCTGAGGCATAAACATGCTTGTCTGGCCATAGTCAAGGAACAGCAAGGAAGTCAGAACATTTGATGAGGTTGGAGAGGTAGCAGGAAGTCAGATTTTGTCAGGCTTTACAGGCCATGATGAGAACTTGGGATATCATTGTACGTGTGATGGAAAGTTACTGGAGGCTTTGACTAAAGCATGATTGGGTGAAACTTTGGATTAAATAATCCCAAACAGTATTAAAGCAATCCAAGTAAAGACTTCTGTTTTAAGTCAAAAGTGGATTAGGTATTTAAAGAACCCCTTCCTGGTAGAGCACACCTAAAAGTGCTGGACACACACACACACACACACACACACAAAAATAAATGTATGTATATTGAGCTGGCAGAAATGTAAGGGAATTCTTTGGAAGATAAAACTGTAAGTCCAGAGAGGTTAGCAACCACTAGAGTAGTATTTGCCATAGGATTATCTGCCAATTTCTGGTGACTTAGAATTTAAATTATAAAAGCACTTTCCTCTAGAAGATAGGAGGCAATTTTTGAGATCCAAGTCTCTGAAAACTGTATCAGATTCTACTCATAAAGTCATGGCCCTCATACTTGACACCTCATTGGTTGAAAAAGAAAAGAAACATCCTACAGAGGGAGCTTATAGGAAAAATGTCTATGTGGGTTAAGGCTTGATGGGGTGTATTAAAAAAAAAAATCTGAGAATTCCTAAATATAAAACTGCAATGATAGAGATTTGGGGTCATAATTTATAAAAAGTTTTGTGGCAAGAAGAAGAAAAAAGGAAGAGGAGGAGGAGGGAAAAAAGGACAGAATTTAAAAGAGTATTGGATCAAGAGTTCCCCCAGAAGCCTGCTTCTGCCAACACAAATTCTCTTGGTAAAAATGTATTTTAAAATTAGACCTCAAAAATATCTCACAAAGTTTATAATAAACATGAGTTCACCACCAAAAATCAATAAAAATATGAGTAAACATGCCACAATGAGTAAAAGATGACCAAAATTACAAATTATAAAATCAGACCAAAAGTGTGCCTATGTTCAATGTATCAGCTACAAAATATGAACATGTTTTGATAAAGAAATAGATGGCACAGAAATATAACAAATAAGAACTTATTAGGCATATATGAAAAATATATTTTCTAGAAATTAAAATATAAAAATTAAAATTAGAAATTCAATGCAGAGATTAAAAAGCAGATTAGACACAACTGAAGAGACAATTAATGAAGTGGAAGATAGAACAGAAAAAAATATCCAGAATGAAGTACAAAGAGGAAAAAAAGGATATAAAATTAAAAGAGAATGCAAGGGAAAAAGTAAACAGTGATAAAGTCTAATATACATTTTATTAGACTTATAGAAAGAGATCATAGAATGAGAAAGTGAAAATACTTGAAGAGGAAAAGAACTTAGAATTTTCTGGAATTGATTAAACAACTTAGAAATCACAAACATGAGTTAGGAGGAGGAGAAGCAATAGGGATGAGGAGAAAGAACAAATGAAAAGAAATACATGCTTAGACATATAATGATACTGTATAACTGAAAGGAAAGAGAAAATGTGTAGTTTGTGAAGTTTAAAAACTGAGGGTGGGAAACTAAAATCTTTGACAACAGTATATGTGTCACTGCTGCTAAAGCAGCAGTTAAAGTTTATACTTACATTATAAAAATAAGAAAGGCTCTAAATTATCCAGCTAAGTAACTGCATGGGTTGCTAGGGAAATAAAAGAAAGTATAGACAAAGGACATAAATAATAAAGATAAGAGTATTTTTTCAAAAAGATATACAAATGGCCAAGAGGTGCATGAAAAAGTACTCAACATCACTAATTATCAGGGAAATGCAAATCAAAACCAAAATGAGATATCACATAATACCTGTTTGGATGACTATTACCAAAAAGACAAAAGCTAACAAATGTTGGCAAGGATATAGAAAAGAGGGAACCCTTGTACATTGTTGGTAGAAATGTATATTGGTACAGTCATTATGAAAAATAATATGGAGGTTCCTCAAAAAACTAAACTACTGTATGATCTAGCAATCCCACTTCTGGGAATATATCTGAAGGAAACAAAATCAGTATCTCCAAGAGGTATCTGAACTCCCATGTTTTATTGCAGTATTATTCACAAGAGCAAAGATACAGAAACTATCAAAGTGTCCCTCAGTGGATGAATGTATGAAGAAAATGTGGTATACATAAAATGGAACATTATTCAGCCAAAAAAAGGAAGATACATGAACAAATAGAGGAGACAATACTCAATATCATTGTTCATTGAAACCACAATGACATATGCCTATATATATATTAGAATGGCCAAAATTCTACAAAACTGTATTAAAAAAATCTGATGATACCAAGTGTTGACAAAGATGGGGAGCAACTAGAACTCTCATATACAGCCACTTTGGAGAAAAGTTTGACACTTAAACATATAAAATAAAACTCTAGCATTCACAATTTATTTAATTACCTACATAGGACAAAAACATCTTCAGACACATTTTTAAAATTAAGAGAATTTAGAAATAGTTTTGGTTAAAGAATAATATTCAGAAGTCAATTGCAAATCTAGTTATCAGCCATGCTCAGTGAGAAAATTGATATATTAACAAGATATATTTTATTACCACTATAATGACAACTAAAAATATAAAGTATTAAGGGAAAAATCCTACAAAAGAGATATAAATCTTTTTGTAGAAAAATATAAAAACTATAAACAGCGTTTATTAAGTGCTGGCAGTGTGCCAGGCACTGTGCTAGGTAGTAGAATACAAAGGCTGGTAAGACATTGTGTTCCTCCTCTCAGCGCTGAGAGGCTGGTAGTAGAGACCGGTGCTCAAGCAAATTGTTGCTACACAGTGGGACAAGTGCAGTGGAGGTGTGTCTAGATACAGTGTCAGGGATGAGTCACGTTTGGGAGGGCACACTAAGTTGGAGATACTTGTGTTGAGTCTTGAGTATAAGTAGGAATGTTCCAGGACCGCGCGGAGGAAGGAGAGGGAGTAAGCAACGCTCACCAAGCAGAAGGAACAGGAGGGGGCTAGGAAACGAAGTAAGACATACCAGCTCAACAGGGATGTGCTGAAAACGCCATCAATTGCACCACCTCCCACCTCTTGGGCTGTCGTATCCATCCCATCCCATCCTATCCCCTCCCTCCATATCTGTTAAACTATTTTCTGGTCTTAAAGGTCCAATTCAAATCACACTCCCTGCTCTTCTACCCTAACACTGTGATCTGTCTCTCCCCTATGTTCTGAGAGCACCTTGCACCTCTAATTGTAGTGGAATGCCAGCTGCATTCTCTGGTTTACCGGATAGCAATTCAAATATTTCTACTACTTTTGCAAAATAACAAGCTGATAATTGAGTGATCACACAACACATGTGTTTCAAATGGATGGTCATTTGAGCAGTTCACTTTAAGGTCTTCTACAGAGCTGTTCCTTGCAGCAGATTGTGATCTGAAGGAAATTTGCATTGTTGTCAGTTTTGTTTTATTACAGGACGTCACAGTGAGTGGCTTTTGTCTAACCCACAGAGAAACCAGAAGACAATACATATAAAACTTGACCTCTCTATAAACTTCATCCTGTGTACTTCAAAACAATGTGGATACCCCTCCCTCTCCCACCTCTCCCTCCTCTCTAACCAAAATTCCCCGTGTAGGAAGGAAAGCAGGTTGTTGACGACTGGGCAGCCCTGTGCTGGTTACAACACTGGTTTGCACATCAGCCTGTGCACGACAAAGCAAGCTCATCTGGACGTGCATGAAAACCAGTTCTGATATTTACTGCAGCTGTACTCTTTCTGCATCATAAAAAAATTAATAATTTTGTACAATTCAGTGTAAGGAATGTGGTTTTCCTCCAAGCTCAGAGGAAATATGGAGTAGTACGAAGAGAACTGGACTTGGAATTCCCAGGAAGATACTACTTTGAACTTGGGGAAATCTCCTAAATCTTTAGAGCCTGGGTTTCCTTATCTTTAAGGAGGTAATAATGTCACTTACCCAATCTAGCTCATTTGGCATCAGGAGGATCACATGGGCCAGTGGCTCTGTTAGCAGTTGGAGAAGTGTAAAGCTCCGTCCCAATGCCATGTGCTGTCACTATTACTGAGAGGAACCAGCGCAAGCTCATAAACACTTCCCTTCTCATGAGCTTAAACCTTTTGAAGCTGTTGTTATCTTCTTGAGAAGAGTGAGCTCTTGTGACATATTCCCAGAGAGTTCATTGAGGAATCAATGAGTTTGCTCAAACCCCTTTGAAAGCTGAGATAGGTGATGATGCACCAGCTGGGAGAAAGAAGACCCTGACTCAGTCTCTTTCAAAATCTCTGCTAATATTTGAAACATGTCAAAAAATACCAATGTTCACTCATCTCCCCAATAATTCCCCTTTATCTGCCAACTTGAACACAGTTGTCATTCTCCCCTGAAGTGACTTATTGAGTTCATTGAACAGGTTGAATATATCACACAAGTAAGCAAGTTTTGCTACCCATTCTGTGTCACTGAAATGTGCTGCCAGTGGTGACTGTTTTTCTGAAAGAAATCTCTGGAGCGCCTCTCATAACTTGAAAACTCTGGCCAGTGATCTACTTTTAGAAAGTCATCTCACTTCTGTGTATAAGGGAAAATGTGTGTTCTGCGTTCATCTCCTCATGGAGCTGTGCGAACAGACATGAGTTAAGGGCATGTACTTGAATGTGGTTGATAATTTTAATCACATCCTGCAAAACACCGTTTAGTTCAGGTGACATTTTCTGTCTAGTCAGCATTTCTCTGCGGATGACACAGTGTGTAGACTCATATTCAGAAGCGACCTCCTTGACCTGGTTAGTAAAACCAGAAAGCCATCCAGTCATGGCAGCTGCTCTGTCTGTGCATATACCGACACAAAACGACCAATTCAGTTTTCCTGATATGTAATCATTCAAAGAGTTGAGTAGTTCTGCAATTGTGGTGTTGGTTGGCAAAAAAAGTGCACGTAACATGCCCTTATGCACATTCTCCTTGAAAATATATTGCACAAAAACAAGCATTGTTGCCTCATTGTCAGCATCAGTAGACTGGTCAGCCTGGATTGCATACCATGGTGACTCATTAATCCTAACAATTGTGCCTCAGCATCCTGTACTATTTCATCAATTCATCTGGTTATGGTGCGAGCCGAAAGAGGAACACGTGATACTTTTTGAACTGCAGCCTCTCCTAAAAGTTCATGGCAAATGTCCTTAGCAGCAGGCAGGATCAACTCTTCACCAATAGTATAGGGCTTTTTGCTTTAGCAATGCAATTAGCCACTAAGAGTGATGCTCTCAGTGCAGACACATTTGCTGAAATGGTAGCCTTCAATAATTGCTTCTGTTCTTTGTGTTCACATTTAAAAAAATAAATAAATAAAACCCAAAGCCTTGTCTTTTAATGCAGGGTGCTTGGTCTCCATATGGCGAAGCAGTTTTGAAGTTCTCATGGCTTCGTTGGATAGCCAGTTGCCACATATTGTACAAAGCGGGCTTAGAGAATGTGAATCCCTGTTGCAATCAACTCATGATTTAAGTAGGACTCCTGGTATTTTCTTTTAAATGCAGCTTTCATTTTCTTGGCAGTCTTAGAGTCTTCTGCTGTCTCATCATTGGGTCTTTCCCCCCTTTCAAAGAAGCTCTCCAGCAATGTTTGTTTTTTAATCATTTTTGCTAGGGTTAAGCTTGTGGGCTTACTAAAACTGTGACTGAGACAAGTGCTCGGTGCGGGAAAGAGGTATGGACAGAAGTGGTAAATGAAATAATGGGTAGGCCACTCATGGACTGAAATAAGTGTCAGATTCTGCCTTAAAGTCTGCCACCAGATGCAGCTGTACAATTGAAGTATATCAATTTGCTTGCCACTATAAAGCTTGCTACCTGATGCAGCTTAATTGTCACTTGCCACTCACTGATAGGATTTTGATATGAGCCTGCAAGCAATTGATTTATTATGGTGTCTGTGCAGTCAAACCTCTCTGCTAATGATAATTGTATTTGTAGCCACTCCCCAGTGCTAGCATCACAGCTCCACCTCAGATCATCAAGTATTAGTTTATCATAAGGAGCACTCAACCTAGATCCCTCGCATGCGCAGTTTACAGTAGGGTTTGTGCTCCTGTGAGAATGTAATGTTGCTGCTGATCTGACAGGAGGCGGAGCTCAGGCGGTGATGCAAGTGATGGGGAGCAACTGTAAATACAGATGAAGCTTCGCTCAATCACCTGCAGTTCATCTCCTGCTGTGCAGCCTGGTTCCTAACAGGCCACAGACCAGCACCAGTCGGCAGCCTGGGGCTGGGGACTGCAGTCCTACATCATGCTCCACTAACTGTGTAGTCATACCTTTTTCTTTTAGGTCTTTCATTCAAGTGGAGTTCACATTTGCATGTTATATAAGACAAGGATACAATTTACTCTTTGTATAGTAAGCCAATTTCCCCAATGTAAGCTGCTGGTACTGACTCTTGATAAACTTCCTTACCATACTTAACTTTCCACCTAGACATATGGGTCTGTGTCTGAGCTCTCTGTTCCATTTTATGTTTATCTGGGTTGTTTTCTTTCTTTCTTTTTTTTTTTGCACCAATGCACCGCTGTTTTTATTACTATGCCTTTGTCAGTGTGTTTTCATATCTAGTTTTTTAAGCTTGACTTAGCAGTTCGTAAACTTTTATTCCTCCAAATAAATTTTAGAGTATGTTTTATCATGTTCATCAAAAATATCTAAGAAGAATTTTTGATGGGATTATATCAGATTTATAGACAGGAATTACTATTCCTTAAAAATTTAGTGGAACTTTCTAATAAAACCATCTGAGCCTGGAGCTCTTTGAGAAAGGCAGGTCTTTGTCTATCATTTCAAATTATTTAAAATACATTGATATGCTCAAATTCTATATTTCTTATTTATACCAGTTTTGGCATTTCATTTTTTTTTCTGGGAATTTATCTATTTTAACTAGGTCTTCAAACTTCCTATTCTATAACTGTCGGGGGTAATCATATCCTGTACATGGCCCTGAAGCTCCCTGTGCACTTTCAATATTTTATAAATAGTAATAATTAAAAGGCACTATCCAATGGATGGAAATCTACCAAAGTGTTAGATTATCTTCAGGAATAGGATTAAGGGCAATTTCTAAATTCTGTGTGGTTTTTCTGTTGTTGTTGTTATACTTCGAATGTTTTACACTGACAACATACTGCTTTTATATAATCAGGAACAACTTAAATTATTTCTCTTTTGTAAAAATTTACTTCATTCCAGAAGTTACCTTCAAACACTCATGCCCCATTGAGATGCAATATTTGGTGAATCCACAGACAGACCTGCGTGCTCGGGCTCTGAATTCATCTGTAAACAAACAGAGCTTCTCAAGAGGGAAACCATTACCTGTACATGGCCCTGAAGCTCTCTGTGCACTTCCTATTATTTATAAAAAATAGTAATTAACAGGCACTATCTGGCTCTCTGGGTTTTATACCAATTTATTTTATATAAAAGAACATTTTAACATGGCCAGCTATGGGTACTTTTTTTTTAATTTGCAATTGAACTCTTGGAACATGAGTTGTTTGTTCTGCTTGTCTTTTTTACTGCCTTTCCTCTCCACTCCAGTATGGGTTTTATTAAGCAGCGTATATTTCACCTAAGGCCTTGAAAATGTACTTTTGGAGAAAGAGGCCTTTCTTGGTATTTTGTGGTGCTCGGGGCCTTATTTCTATTTGGTCTCTAGTGCGCGTGATGTGTGAGCCCTGAGAATTCAAATTAAGCTGTTTTCTTTTGAAAAGCTATCAGACAACACAAATTAAATCCAGTAATGGAACAGACACAGCCAAACAAGTTCAGCTAGTTCACATACATTTTAAAACAAATGAAAGAGAGAGGTAAAGAGAGTATGTGTAGGGAGAGATTTTTACCATCTGCCTGTCTCTACTAAGTGTTTTCAGTTCTCCAGAGAAATGTCTAATGTGTACATCAGGTTGTTGAGAGATTCTAATTAATTGACATAAGTTGGAAACACTTAGCACAGTCCGTGTGCATACAGTAGATACTCAATAAATGTAAGGCATTTTTGTCTGCACACATATGGATGTGGTTTCTACATACACTGCCCTGTGCTTGGCTTTCCTTGCAGCACTAAGCGACATTCCTCTGAGTGACCATGTTGAGCGCTAACTCTGTAACGGCTGAGAATATTCTACAACAGCGTGAGCGCGTCCCCATTGAGTAAACCATTCCCCTGTTGATGGGTGTTTCCAGGGTGACACCACTACAAATGCTACAGCGACACCCTCGTCTCCCTCAGAACTGCAAATCAGCCAGTTCTGCCCGTCCCCAGACCCCGCAGCAGATAGGGCTGTCCTCGCAGGCCACCTCCACATTCTCGCCTCTTCCTCAGTCCTTCCCCTGTCAGGCTGGCCAAGCCAGAGCAGACGCCACTCCAAGTGACAAGGAGGACTGGCTGGCAGCTGAGATGCTGAAGCCAAAGCCGCTGAGATACGTCATCCCCAAGGCACGCTGCAGTCGTGACTCCTGGCTCATGAATTAAGAGGCAACTGGCAGAAATATGCCAGGAAGCCATTTTGACCGAGATGAGAAGGCAGAAAACACCCAGGCAGTTTGTGGATGTTTCAATCCACCACCTCAAGGACAACTCTGGTGGGGACCCCAGGGAGCCACAGATGTGGCCTGTTTTAGGAATTAGCCACTAATAATGATACCTCCTATTGACAAAGTGACTTATATGTTCTCAGAAGATTCTCTTGGCTCTGTTGTATCGTTATGGGTTTTTCTGTTGAGTTTAAGTGACACTGTGGCTCACAGCAACAGAGCTGTGATTTTGCTGTGCCGTTTGGGTTAACTGAAATACTAGATCCAGCCACCTCTTAGCTGAGTGGTTTGTGCTGGAAAAACAGTTTAAAATGCTCTCTTGAAGCTTGTGTGAGTTTGGCCCCTTCTCCCTGGATATGGGAACTGTTCCTGAACTTGCATGTGCCTGATGCTGTTCAAATGTTATCTGACACTTAATCCTTCCTGAAACCCAAGAATTATTATTCCCATTTTGTAGATAAGACCACTGAGGCTCATAGAGGTAAAGCACATTGCCTGAGGTCACTCCACCTGGTCAGGAGGAAAGCTAGGATTCAAGCCCAAGCTCATGAATGCAAAACTCTGTCCTTTCCCCTCCTGCCACCACTATACAACTAAACCACTGAAGTCCAACTTTAAAAAAAAAAAAAAAAACTCTTCTTAAAACATCATAAGGAAAAAACCACTTTCCCACGGTTAATAAGATATATCTGCGTACTGATCCTATCTAACTGTTCTATCAAACCGGAAGCTAAA
The DNA here is from genome assembly GCF_041146395.1 of Eulemur rufifrons. NCBI lineage: Eukaryota > Metazoa > Chordata > Mammalia > Primates > Lemuridae > Eulemur > Eulemur rufifrons. Next base: position 9,250,949 of record NC_090992.1, on the reverse strand, counting down.
TATTTCTTATGCACCTATCCAAGCTGTTGGTTGTAAATATGATCAAGATGACGATGTGATGATGATGATGGTGTTAATAATAGCTTTCATTTATTGAGCACTCACTCTGTGCCAAGCGCTTTGCTTAGCACTTTACACTCTTGCACTGACCCTCTTCATTCTTACAAGAATCCTGCCAAGTGTCTGGATGTGCACAGCCAGGACACAACACGCCCGAGATTTGGCCTCGGGCCCTGACTCCAAAGCCTGCTCTCCCAACCACATCACGGCACCGCCACAACAGTGGGACCTTGAACACGTGGCTCCATCTAACACAGGCTCCTGGTAAAAGGAAAGAGACGTTGGAAATACTCCACAAGCCGCCGCTGCACTGATAGCCATTCTTAGATTTATGTACTTTATTCTGCAAGGCTCAGACATATTTAGACACTTTAAGTTAATCATTTCCTGTCACGGTTTATCTGTGCTGTTCCTTGTCAGCAAGCACATGCAGACGTCGGGACCCAATTGCCCTCTGCTTTACATCATTTTTTTATTATACAACCATAATATTAATAGATGAGCTCTACTGCTAGACGAAGGCCATTTGTATGGAGTTGGAGATAATATAGGTGCTTGACCTAAATTAACTAGGTAATTGCCTCAGTCTTCTCAGTAATTTATCATCGCAGGCTCCTATGCAGTTCAGACAGACGTCAGTTATGGGTAAGGTGACCCTGTGTCCTCCAAGAAATCAAGAAAAAGCAGATCTGAATTCTGCACGAGGTCCACAAACTCCCCAAACCTGATGTTTTTATCTTCACCCATGAATTGCCTGCCCTGACCAGAGCAGAGATGTCTGCCTGGTCACCCGACTCCTCACCTCTCTGTCAAGGTCATTACCACACTGATGTGTGCTGCCCTGTGCCAGTCCCTGTGACAGCCACGTTGGTGGCAGCAGCACATACCAATGGCGTGGCATTTCTGCTTGAATTGACAGCAGGCTTTCTATGAGGGGAAATGTTGGTTCTTATTAGCAAAGCTACATATAATCTCCACTCTTGGTACAATAAGAAAGTGTGAGAACCCACTATGGAGTCCAGTAAGCGTCACTTTGAGGTGGTGTGTGTCAGGCAGGGTCCTCCAGAGAAACAGAGCCAATAAGTTACAGATATATATGTGTGTGTGTGTGTGTGTATGATTAATTATAAGGAATTGGCTCATGGGATTATGGAGGCTGAGAAGTCCCACAATCTGCCATCTCCAAACTGGAGACTCACAAACATCAGGGGTGTCCTTCCAATCCAAGTCCAAAGGCCTGAGAACCAGGAGCCAAAGGTGTAAGTTCTAGTTCAAGTCTGAAGGCCTGAGAACCAGGAGCAAGGATGGTGTAAGGACGATGTCAGTCCCAGCATGAGGGCAGAAGACCAGTGTCCCAGCTCAAACAGACAGAGAGAGCAAATCCTCCTTTCCACCACCTTTTTGTTGTATTCAGGCCCTCAACAGGTGGGATGAAGCCCGTTCACATTGGGGAGGGCAGTCTGCTTCATCTACTGATTCAAATGGTCATCTCATCCAGACATACCCAGGAATAATGTTTAACCAAATATCTGGGCATCCCATGGTCCAGTCAAGTTGACATAAAATGAACCCTCATGGTTAGCAATTTGAGAACTTCACCTTCACTAAGATGAGGCAGCATTTCCTACTTCTGCCTTTTACCAACCTGTGTTCAACAGGTGCTCTCTGCCGCAGGGGTAGGTAAGGAGGGAAGTGAGAGAAGGTCAAACCCATGTGGAAACCCCCTGCACGTGCTGTCCCAATTTTGGAGAGTCACAGTGTGGACTAGCACACAAAGCCTCCGAAGAGTCCTGCAGTACAGACACTTGCTAACCTTGTTTTACCCAATGTTTTGCAACATTTTTTGAGTAGTCATGACTTTTTGAGGAAGGGAGAACCATTATGGCCATAAAGCCACATTCTCCCAAGTGACTCCTGTATTCTACGTAATAAAATTTGCCTCACAGATGCAGAGACCAGCAGGAACTTAAGAGATTCTATTGACTTCATGGCATCCTCCCTCCCCGCCTTGAGGGTCTCGGAACAACCTGACCCAGAAAAGTTTTCACAAAGAATTTACAAAGCTCCAAAATGAAAACGATCACCCCAGATCTCTTTCTCCAGTTCCAACCTACTCCTAACACACGCCATGACTTCCCACATCATTATGAAACTGGGGAGAATGGAGAAAAGCTTGTCAAGAGAGGCAACAACCTTTGCCCTGGTAGATTTCATCTCAACTTTTAATATTGCAAATAGGCCGTGGCCAGAGTCCTTTGGACTTTTACTAGATCTCAAAGATCCTGAATTTATATTTGGGTGGCAGAAAGCATACATTCTTTCCCTCTCCCACCTACACTTTTATTTACAAAGACCTAAAACAAAGTCCTAAAGTCCAAAGACATATTTGTTTAATAAAATAACATAATTGAAGGAAAGGAAAGCTATGACAGAACATTTCAGGGCCATCTCATCCCTGATAAGCTCCCTGGCAGGGGTTGAGGATGGGAGCAAAGTCTGGGAATTTTCTGATCCCTCTGAGTTCACTGCTATTTCTATTTGCCTCTCTGGCCTCTATATGATTAATGACGCTAGAAATCAACAAATACCTACTGACATCTACTAACAGAGCACCAGTGTTCCACAGAACCCAGTTTGCAGACTGTTATTTTACCTTATCCAGACCTTCTTTAAAGGCAGAAATCTAAGAACTCTTCAGATATTTTAAATTTAGTTTTAGTTCCATAAATAATACATATCACTCAATTCTCCTTTTAAAAAATTAGAAAATTATGAATAAAGCTAAGGCCATTTTTGACCAATATCTCAACCCCAGGCCCCTCTCCATTTTCCCAGAGGTAACGAGATTGTTCCCCTCCCACTTTTACATACACACAGCACACATATTCACAATTCATATAAAATATATAATGTGGGTTTGGATTTTTTTTTTTTTTTTTACATCAGTGGTATCATACTGTTCTGCAACTTGCTTTTTTCAGTGCAAAATGTGTTTGGGACATCTATCATATTGATATATATCTAGTCATTCCTTTCAAGGGCTGTGTGGCATTTCCTCTTATGTCTTCACCATAATTTATTATGCATTACCATTCTGTTAGATCTAAAGGTCATGTCCAGTTTGGGCCTCTTATAAGCCATGAAGCCCTTAACATCCTTGTCCATGGTGTGCACATGAAAGAGATTGTGTGGACACATACCTAGAGATGTTACCACTGGGCCACAGGGTGAATTTTTATTTTCAATAGATGCTGCCAAGAAATGAGCAAAGAACTCTCATCCACAAGAGAGTCAAGGGAAGGCATTTCCACGGCGACTCTAGGAAGTCAGAAAGGGGATGAAGGAGGTGGTTGCTCTAGCTGCTTTTGAAAAGCCTATGAAGTTTGTTTTCATGCTTCATAGGCTTTTCTATGAACCCATTCACTGTGAAGACTAAAGCCATGGGGTTTTGTATTCCCAATCCAAAGGCTGCCTTCTGCCTTGACGTGCTTTCTTTTTACCTTCCAGACTCTCCTTTCCGCCTGACTTGGAATTCTGCTCTGAACTGCTGTTGACTGTGCGTTCACACACATGGGTGTGACAGACAGACATTTTACCATTGAATGTGCACCATTGAATTTTTGTAATGGGAAACAAAAGAACTCTTTTCCTTAGTGAGAAATAGGTGGGTAAATGACAGCCAGTTCATATACTATTAAACATATAAAATGTACATAATTTCTGAAAGGATCTACAGTTTATGAAACTTTAATGATAGTTTTTGAAGTATAGAATTCTAGGCTAAAGAGCATAGAAAGAGAATTTTAGCTTTTATTATATGTCCTCTGTAATGTTTGGGTTTTTTTGTCTTTAAAATGTTGTCCATGTATTAATTTTAAAATGAAAGAATAATACTAAATGTATTATAGGCATGTCTCTGCTAGGCCCTTAGGTAGTGAAGTTAATGGCGGGAATTTCAGACACTGGTATGTTGTCATATTTTAGGCCCTTTGGTGCCCCTCAAATTATACCGTTTGCCATCCTTGCTGGCTGGGTGTGCCAAAGCATAGGCCACTGACAATACTCTGAGTTTAGAGTTAAAAAGTCATGAAGCATTGTTTGACCTCTTTGACTCCCTTTACCAAATCTACCACCCTTGAGAAAGTTATACTCTGGGATATAATCGCAAAAGTACCCTGTTCTAACTTTAGTGGCAGACATTTACCTCACAATTCTACTCCTTCCTGATTTTAATTTGGTGTCAGAGTTGTGGAGGTGTTGGGAGTGTGAGAGCCAGGGCTGGAGTGCATGGAAAGAGCTGTGTTATCCCAGAAAAGGTCGTCCCTACTTGGGGTCCACTTGGGCCTTCCATGCTAGTAGACTTCTACCTCTGGATTTCCCATCCTTCACACAGTTCCATGATGTAACCCGTCGCCACGTGACCTCTATGCCTAGATTCTGAAGGGAACAAGTATCATGAGTCACGTGTTCACAATTGTTATGTTTACATATAAAATTTAAGTCAGAGATTTCGTATGTTCTTGAGGTTACAAAATCTAATTGCATACAAATGAGTCACTAATGACAGGATGTCTTGTTTATAAATATCCCATTGTTCTTTAATGCAAATCCATCACCTTTTGTAAAAATTCGTCACTGTGATGTCTACATCATTTTTCCCCCTTTTTACTCTATTTAACAGTCTGTGAACTGGCTGTCATTGACCCTCTTCTGTCTCAGCACTTTGTAATGTTCCACATTCTTCTAGATAGCTGCATGGTATTTCAGGGTTCACACTCCTCTGGATGTGCTATAATTAATGCATCTGGTTGCCTAAAGTTGGGTATCTGGGTAATTTTAATTTTTTTGATATTATAAATAATATGGAAATTCATGTCTTCGAACATACATCATTGTATATAGAAGTAAATATATCCATAAGATTATTTTCAAACAGTGAAATGCCAAAGCAAAGAAAATATGCATTTTAAACTCTAATAAATATTTCCAAATTTTCACTGAAAAAGTTTATATCAGTAATGACAAAAGGGGTCAATATTACCCACATACTCACTGAGTTTTTTCAAACGTTATCAGTGTCCATTTGGTGAAAATGGTTTATTTTGATACCATTTTTGTCAATGTAGTGAAGCACGGTGCTTTGCTTTGTGTTCTTTTATTATGATAAAGATGAACACCTTTTTATGATTATTGGTCGTTGTTTTTTCTTTTTTGTGAGCTTCCTCTAAATAATCTTCACTCATTTTTTAATTTTTCTCTCTTGTGCAGCAAATGGTACATACTATTCTATATAGAAGTAGGCTTTGTCGTGTGTGCAGCAAATACTTTTTTCTAGTTTATCATTTATCCTTTTACTTTGTCTATGGTATTTCTTACAGATGTTTTAAGCATTGACATAGGTAAATGTATAATATTTTCCTTTATAACTACTACAATATATTCATTTTAGTTATATATTTGATCTCTTCTTTTTCTGACTTCTGAAGCACAGAAGTGATTCAGACTGAATATTTGACACATATTTTTTACTGACATATTTAAGTTAACATCTGTGTGTGTATATTAATCTCTTCCCTTAGATTAAAAGCTCCTCGAAAGGCAGGAGGAATAAAATATTTCTTTATACTCCCCACCCCACCCCACAGTGTCCAGTATCCAGTAAGGGAAAGGTTTAGACCTGGGGAATTTCAAATGAGAGCGCTGCTGAGAAGAGAGCTATGAGAATCTAGAGAGGTAGAGGCCCAAACTGACCCAAAGAAAAAGTAAGAGGTTTCCCCAAAGAAGGTGTGAGTAAGTCCCAAGACAACCCTGTCTTCTGGACCATTCACCCAGAGCAGAGGTGGTGCTTAGTGTTTTACGGTCTTGCTCCTACCCGCCTTCCCAACTTTGTCTTTTATCACTGCCCTGCTCTTCAGATCCTGCTCCCCTGCTCTCTGTGGTTCAAGTCTCTGCCAAGTTGGTTTTTATCCAGGCCTTTTCCCAGGATCTTCTTCCTCTTGATTTTCACATTGCTAACTCCATCTTATCATTCAGACTGTGGCAGTTTGGGTTTTTCCAAAGACGGCCACACCAATATATATCCTATCCCAGGCGTGCTTCTTATTGTAATGTGATGTTGAAGCTTCTCCATCAAGAGGTAGAGTTTCCTCTGTATTGAAACTGGACAGATCTTTGTAACCATCTTAACTAGAGTATGGCAGAAGTGGCACTATGTGACTCCCAAGGCTAGGTGATAAAAAGACAATAGAGCTTCCACCTGGCTCAGTCTCTTTTGGGTGCTCACCCAGGAACCCAGCCACTACATGGTAAGGAAGCCAGACCACATGGAGAGGCCCCGTGTAGGTGTGCTAGCACACAGCTAGCAGCCAGCAACAACCACCAGACATATGAGTGAGTAAACTCTCAAATGGCTCCAAGCCTCAGGATCTTAAGAGCAGGGCAGTGAAGAGCTAGGCCCCAGCCATTGTGAGGCCAAGACAGGCTGTCTCCACTACCCGCTGCCAGAATTGCTGACACAGAGAATCCTTGAACATAATAAATTGCATTATGCCACTGAGTTCAGGAGTAATTCATTATGCAGCCACAGTAAGTAGAATGAGACTTCAGCTCAAATGTCCTCAGGGAAGTCTTCCCTGACCACCCAATCTAAAATTGGGTTATCTCATCACCTTATTTAATTTTAGTTATCTCATCACCTTATTTAATTTTAGTTATCTCATCACCTTATTTAATTTTAGTTGTTTGCATAGCACTCTCCGATAGTTTCCTTGTTTGCTGGTTTGGTTTACGTATTGTCAGCCTTCCTCCACTTGAAAGTCAACTCTCAATGCACTTAAAGTAAATTCCGTATGCACAAGGGCCCCATCTGTCACGACCATCTCAAAGTCCCTGGCACCTGCAAGAGTGTCTGGCACATACTTGGTGATCAACAAATTGTTGCTGAATTAATAAATGAACGAATGAAGTGTTTCTAGGCAATTAGATTCTTCCAGTAGAACTTATTTTTGCTACTTATGGTAACAAATTCTTACGGAGAGCTTACTGTATTCTTAGCAGATGTGTTGTAGATTGCTGTTCTATGGCTACATGTATACTTTAAAGAGTAGCAATGCAAACAGAAGTAAAAATAATAACCAGGAGATACATATGATAATGTTTTTTTAATTTGACTTAGAAATGAAAGAGATAGGGAAAATGAAATAAATTAAAGAAAAATAAGGCAACCTTCATAACATTATAAAGAGAAGAAAAAGGAAGTGATGATTTTCAATCACATACAAAACTGAATTCTGCCATTGTGATGTGACTTGTAATTTCCTTAAAACTGTAGAATCCTGTTTATTCAAAGAATACCACCATGTTGGTCAGAGAATGAATTAGATAATATGGGGAAAAAACAGCTCTTTGAAATACAAAGCTTTATGTTTGGCAGGGTGTTAAACCGAAAACCTTCCCCTCTCACTCTTTGCCCCAAAGAGGCTGGAATCAGTGACCAAACCAATGAGAGAATAAGAGAACCCAAAATGCATAAGCAGAACGTGGGCTTTTTAAAGAATCTAAACCCAATTGCTCTTCGAAACTGTTCGTGAAGTCAGTCTGGTTAGTCAGCCACCTGGGAAGTTTCTTCCTGAGGCAGTGAGTCTTAACACAACTAAATATGTCTTGTGTCCTCTCTTGGACAAGCACCATTTACATTTTTGTTTTCAAAATCAACACCATCCTTGCTATTTTGTAAGATGGTGAAGCCAATTTAACAGTTCCACTGGCCTTAGAGATAAGCGCTGGAATCTCAGAAAGGAGCAAGAACTAGAATATTATGAAGGATTGCGTGGGTAAATATGCATTCTTCCGACGTCCTTGGGAAAATAAACACCCAACAGCCATGTGTACTTGCAACTTGTTTGTGCCTGTTATAACTTACAGCTTACAGTGATGATTTCTTGTCACTAAAAAATGTTCAAAGTTCTCGGGCTAGAAAAGGCATAGGCAATGAGGCATGGCCTGTTTCAAGCTAGCTATTCCTCTGGAATAATAATATAGTGCATAACAAATAGCTTTTCAGAGGCTGCTAGGAGTAAAATGAGAGATGCTGAATCCTCTTCTCTTCCCTGCCGTTCAACACTTAAATATTACTCTGTGTGTGTCCCCCCTTGTACCCACTAAAATACCTGAGTGGAGATTGTTTGCAACCACCCACTCCTTTCCTTCTGGTTTGGCACCTATTCTGTAACTTTCATTCTAAATCTCAATCTAGCTAAAATTTTTCATGGCCTTCTCCTCAAATGTGAGTTGAAAACAGTAAATGTACCAAAGACTATAACGTAAAATTGTTTACCCCCTTGGTCATCATCTGTTGAGTCAGAAGACAGCCAGGACACTGACCTGAAAACAGGACTAGGACCAATCGTTGGACCATGTCTTAATAAGACCAAAATTGTCAGTTCAAGTCTACACGCAGGTTAGTTTTACTTAGCCAGAGAATATTCCTATAGTCTTTATTCCTCACTTTGGTGGGAAGGCAATTAAATGAGGGGAATGTGAAAATTAGTGGGAAAAAAATGGCAAATGCCCATGACACAGATATTGGAAACTTACGTTGCAACCTGAATTTAGTATGTTGGGTTAGGCCAGGTCCCCCATTCCTTCTTGTGAGTTGGATGTCAAACAGATGGTCCCTGGATGGGCATTACCAAACCATCTCCTGGCTACCTAACCCTGGAACTTGCCTTCCTACAAGAAGATGACTAAGCAGGAGTTAGACAGATTTTATTAATATCAATACTTAGGAGTCTATACACAGACTATGTTTTCTGCCTGCAAACTTAATGTCCTTTATTTGTGTTAATCCTTTAGCCCAACTATCCCAGGCTACTTTCTTTCTTTTCCAGTTCTTATGCTTGCCCTATTGTTGCAGTCATAATTATTAGGAAAAAGTTTGTTCCCCGAGCAGTCAGAAAATCACCCAAACCCAATCAGTTGAATAACCGCAATCATTATCGTCATCATCATTATCATCATCATCAATCATCCCCATCATTATCATTATCCCTAAAAGAGGGTGGCGAAGGTCAACCAGGTTTTGAAAGAATGGATTCTAGCAAGCTTAAATTTCTTGAGTTCCCTCTAAGTTCAAACTGAGATATCCACATTCTCTTTATTTCTTTTACCAAACTCCGTATCCTAGCTCAAGAAAATAAGCTTTCGGGAGCTTTTTTGGAACAACTTAAATGGCAAGTTGGAAATCAAATGGCTCTGACACAATAGTGATCTTGATGAGTTAACTGCCAATGAACATACCATATGGATGAAATTCCTCTTGAAGTGCACGTGGGTGTGTTTAAGGATAGCATGTGGGGCAAAACACATTTCAAGCTTTTCAAAAACCCATACATTTGCAAAATTATTTGATGCATTTTTTTTTTTTTTTGTGATTCCAAATTTGGCCTGTTTCAAAAATAAAGAGTTCCTGGTCCGTTCTAGGTGCCTTCCGCCTTTGTTTCTATATGGGCACACTCCTTCCTATTCTCAGAGGGAGAAAATGCCCAGCTCCAGAAACCTGGGGCTTACGCAGACACTCAAGTCTACGAGCAAAGCAGCAAGCTAGAAGGAAAGAGACACTTTGCAATGCAGTTTTCAGTGGAGTGGCTCTGTTGGGCTACCCTGTCAAACTCTAACAGTCCACCATTGTTCTAGAATATTCTGTATCCACATCATCTTACTGATTCACAGCCAACTTAGGGTCAAGTCTTTTTTCATGAACCACTATCAAGTCAAGTTTTCCTAATCCCAAAATGTAACCCCTCACTGAATTTTGAATTTAAATGCAGGTATAGTTAGTTATTTTCATTAGCTTCATTTTGTTGGTTTTGATTCGCTGTTTAGCATATTAAGATTATTTTGGATCCTAATTCACTCAAACACTCAGGGAGTTACATCAGAGAATGGGATTTGGATCTAAAGACAGTGTTTTTAGGGTTTAATCTGTCATCAAGGGTGTTCTAGATAAGGCTTAGAATCCGTCTCACATAGTGCTACAGCTTCTGCTGTCATCCCGTCTGAGTCAGCATTTGAGATTAAATCTATTCACGAGGCCTGCTTTAGATGTTCCCTTTCCTCTTTGCTAGAATTATTCACAAGTAGGCACCAGAATTACCATTTTTAGTGCCTCAATTTCTCTTTGAGAATTTCTGCCTATAACAGGCCTGCCCAAGTCATTTGAAAGCTGTCTTCCCAAAACCTGGGACATAAGTGTGTACATGCCCAGAGTCCCCTGGCTTTACTGGAGGGCCCCTTTCTGCCAGGTTCCCATGCTTTCCTCATTGCCGATCAGTAGCCTGCTGGTCAGAGGGAAAACAGTAGTAAACTCTTCCATATTCAGATTGACAAAAATAAGCAAATCAAGAATTTATCAAGCTATACAGAAAAAAGAAAAAACAATGGAACATTAACTGCAGTTGCTATTGATACCAGGCAGGGTGGGAAAAATGGAAAATGCTTTCCTAATAACAGATTACATAGACTAAAGGCAAGAGAATACTGCTCTTTCCATTTTGTATTCCAGCCAAGAGTCTCATCCAACTATGTGTTAAAAATTCCTATGAGATAGTTCTTGCTTTCTCGTGTTCGCATGCCAGATTGATTTTGTTCATTATCTTTAAGTATTTGTGTCCATACTCTCAATTTAGTAAGGGTAGAGATTTTGATTTCTCATTCACCTCCATCTCCCCAGTGCTGAGTGTGGTACCCAGTATATATTAGACACTTAATAAGTATTTCATAAATGAATAAATATGTGATTAAAACAATTAAGTATTTCCTATGGTTTCCTCCTGAGAAGTATTAAGTTCGCTACCACAGTTTTTACATAAAAGCAATTTGAAAAAGAATGAGCAAGGTGCTATATTCATGAAACTTGATTTTCTGAATTTGGTGAATCATAAGAATTTACTGTGAAAGTAAAAGTGGGAGCTACTGTTTTCCAACCTCTTTCCTGTATCTCTCCACTCTTAATCTCAAAACACAACACACACACACACACACACACACACACACGCACGCATGTGCAGGAACAAGGGAGGCAGTGTGGAGAGCATCTTAGAGTATTTTGTTCAATTACAAGAGCAGATTTGCCTGTAGAGCTGCACACACTGCTGCTTCAATACCTCTTGTGTCCAAGAATATTTTTTGCTACATGTCTGGTGTGGGTGAGGCCTGCCAGTCAGCTCTGGAATCAAAGAGGAGCAAAGTAGCTCCCATAAAAACAAAGTAATCAGATTTATCTTGCTGGCAGGGCGCCAGTCCAGCTGCCTATCCATTGACAATCTCATAACCTTCAGCCAGGCATCCAAAACAAACAAACAAACTAGTGTCTGATTCCAAAAAAAAGAAGAGGAGAAAATGAAATATTTCTATCCCATTTGCCTTTCAAACAAAAGATAAAATGTAAGCTAGGACGTAATATGAAAAGCATGGGTTTAGTGAGATCATGTATCTAAGTCACTTTGGGTACAAAGTGTATATTTTTGAGTGTACCTGGTGCTTTCAAATCGGGACATTATAATAACTGAAAATTATAGGGCAGTGACGGGGCCTCATGGTTAAGAGCGCTGCCTTTGAAGTTATGCAGACCTGAGTTTGAGCTCCTATTTCGCCACTTTCTTTCTGCTCACCTTCAACAAATGGCTTAATCTCTTCATGCCTCGATTTCCTCAGCCGCAAAGGGGGATACTAAGAATTGCTATTTCACAGGGCTGTTGGAAAGTTTAAATGGGACAACCCATGTAAAGCACTCGCACCATCACTGGCACAGAAAAGCACTTAATAAATAAATGTTTGCTGTTATATGGTTCTTCCATTAATCTGAGAGGAATTAATTTGAAAGGGAGGTTGATGGATTGCATAGAAATAGCACAGAAGTGTCGCATCACCGAGAACATAGCCTTTCTGAGAAATTAGCCAACCAGCAAGCCCAATAGCTAATTACAACTCGTTGGGAAGGAAATGGAGACAAATATGCCATCATAAGAACCAGGATTATGATAAGAATTAACATTTATTGAGCACTCACCATGTACTGGCCAAAATGTTTCCAGTGCATTATCTTACGAGTTCCCCAAAAGGACCTGTGAGGAAGATACTGTCGCTAGCCCCGTTTTACAGGGTAGGAAACCTGCCCAAGGTCTCCGCACCTGCAAGGGGTACAACCAGGATTCAGATTCGGGTGATCTGAATCCAAAGATGCAGTCTTGAAGACTCCACCCTTGCTACCCAGAGTGGCAACCTCCAGCAGCATTTCCCAGGAGATAGTTAGAAATTCAGACCCTCGGACCCTACTCCATGCAGGATGAATGAGAAACCGTGTTTTAGTAAGATCTCAGGTGCTAGTGTGCATATTGAGGTTTGATAGATGCTACATTTCATTCTCTTCCTCGAAGCCTAGACCACAAGGCTACAGCAGTAAACAGCAGAGACAAGGTCCTGCCTCCGATCAGCCCCCACATTGGTAGAGGGAGGGGAAACAGACCACAATTAAGTCAATTCTGGTCTCCACCCTAGAACTTAACTGAGTCTGGGTCCCTAGGGGAAAATCTGTGTTTAATGAAGTGACTCATAGACCCTCAAAAGTGCAGGAGCCATTGCTTTCCCTGCTAGGCTCAGGGGAGAATCAGACAAGAACACCAGCATCTTTTCTACTTTTCTTTGGGCCCAAGAGGTGGATTACAAGAAACCCCTCCAGTAGGCTGGCCAACTGGCAGTCTATGCATTGATTGAGAACATTGAACCTCAGTGATCCATGTGATGCTACTTAATGTGGTGCAAAGGCTGCAGGCACTCAAAGTTGACCCTGGGGGTGTTGACGGTCCCTATGGCAATGGTTTCTCGCTTCTGAGCCTGCCTTTGCCCATCTACTACACAGCGAGGGTCATCACCCCAGCACCCTTGGGACAGGTCTAACATGACAGCAGCAGCCAGGACCTAAGCAGACACTGACCGATGCCATGAGTACCTCCTAGGCAGGAGTCAATTCTCATCCAAGATGCTGGCCTAATGCCTGGCTCTTAAGGAGTCTCATACGCAAATCATTTATTAGCAACTCAGATGCTCTCCCGCTACTGACAGCTGCTAGCCAGGCTCGACAGAAACAACTAGGAAAAGAAATACAGGCTATTTTTCCCAAGACTTTGAGTTTAAAGAGACAAAATCAGAAGAACCAAGAAAAAAGAAGCAAGGGAATTTTTCTTTTACCAAACAGTAATGAGAATCATGACTAACACGTATGAGTGTTTTACTACATGCCAGGCAGTGAGCTAAGGCATCAACGTGTCTCATTATATTCTCCCATCAGCCTATAAAGCAAATGTTTTCACTATTCCCATATGATACAGAGATGCAAGGCTGTAACTCGACAGGAAAAGAGAGTGAGGAAGGAAGAAAGGGGGGAGAGGGAAAGACAGAGGAAAGGAGGGAGAGAAATGGATGGTGGGAAGGAGAGGAAGAAGGAAAGAGAAAGAAAAGGGAAGAGCTCAGCTTTCTTCTGGAATAGATGGTAAAATGACTGTGGAAGACTGAAAACAAAAATCTCTCTGAAGATGAGAAATAATATCAATGAAAACTGACTTTTTACCCTAATTTGGAACAATTGAAATATTCAAGAGATTGAATTGTTTCATGTTCTAGGAACTCAGACAAAAATAAGTTGGCTAAATTTTAACCACCCCCAAATAACACACACACACACACACACACACACACACAGTTTGTTTTCCCAATGATGACTTCTTGGGAATGAATGGAAAATTTGGCAATCTGATTAACTGTAGCTTATAATAAAATAGCACTAAATGGGTGTTTTATAAGCCCTTTGTTTCACATTCTCCTTGGAAGATTGTCAAGCGTTTAATGAAACTAATACTTTGGGCTTTAGATCTCTCATAACCAGAAACCAGAGCCTCTCCAACACCAATAACTGAAAGTAACTCACATTCTTTGAACCAGTGGAATGTGCCAGACACTAGGCTATGTGCTATATGTGCATTGTCCCACAGAATTTTCTCTATATCCCTGCAATGAATTTATGATTGACATTTCCATTTTACAGAAGTAACTGAGGCTCAAAGAGGTTATGTAACTTGCCTCCATAGTAAGTAGAGGGTGTCAGAGTCATTCCTCTTAAGCACTATGTTAAACACTAAGCTATAGTAGTGGTGGCACAAAAATCTGTTTTTGAATCAGCCAAGCTGGCTGTTCGGTATTCTGTGGAAATACAAAGATGTAGTTTGGCTAATTGTTTTTAGTGCTTTTATAGACAGTGCCTCTGAAAGACATCCCTCCCTTATCAAGGTGGTTTGACCTCCACCCAGGGTGCTGGGGAAATGCCTGAGATTCCAGAATATTAATAGGGAGTCATTGTGCCCAATCAGTCATTCAACCTTCTCTCCCCAGCCACCATGGAAGTGTGTACTGGCCACATGGGTTTGTTGGGTGTAGCAGACTGCCCCATAGGACAGGTACATTCACTCTTTGATAGATCTTAACCAACTGTCTGCCATGTGTCAAACACCCCACTGGCACTTCATATGCCAGTGCCCTTTCATTCTTACAGAGCCCTGTGAGGTAGGTGCCATTATTATCCCCATTTTGTAGAGGAGGAGACAGAGATTCAGAGTGGTTAAATATAGCTGGGATTCTCAGCAGATCTGTCTCTTGACTCTGGGGCCTGCTCTCTCAGGCAATACGCAGTAATGAGCAGGAAAAGACAGACAAAGTACCCACCCTGGAGAAGCCATCACACCAACAGTGGAGACATACATTAAGCTACTAATTACCCAATGAATTATTTTGTTACCAATGTGAAAGTGCTACATAGGGGAAATCAAGGAGAGACTGACCTAGGGGAATAGGAAATCTTCCCTAAGAAAGTGATGGTTCAGCTGAGAGCTAAAGTCGATTGGAGTTTATCAGGAGAGGAGAAAGGAAAAGAGAAAAGCATTGCAGATAGAAGGAACACCGTATCTGAAGGCCCTAGCATATTAAGATCAACATGGTGGAGGGGAAGAGTGACAGAAGATGCAAGAATCTGTTGAAACAGCCATCTACTGTTCTCATCCCTTCTCTTGGACCTCCTTGTGTTATTCTCTCTATGGAGGAAGAAACTGGCCTCAGGTTAAATCCACCCACCATCAAATCCCTCACTGTGTGCCCAGTGTGACCTAATAGGCATTTAAACACACCATTGAAAAATGAATGAAACAAGTAGAAAAATGCAGGAAAACTGGTCCAAAGTCAAAGTCAAACAGTGTCCTGTGGTGGGGGGTGGGGGGAAGTAAAATCTACAGAATCAATTTTTGGTATTACACAGATACATGTTTAGTAGATGATTTTTAAATGTTTACCTATGATTTAAAAAATTATATGAGCCAATGGAGTAAGAATAGTCTTTTCAAAAAATGATGCCAAAAAAACTGGATGTCCATATGCAAAAGAATGAAGTTGGACCTGCTTTATACCATGCACAGAATTAACTCAAAATATATCACAGACTTAAAGGTAAGAGCTAAAACCCTCAAATTCTTAGAAGAAAACCTAGGTGCAAACCTTTGTAAGATTGGATTAAGCAATGGTTTCTTATATATGGCACCTACAGCACAAGCAATTTAAAAAATAAAGTGAACGTCATCAAAATTTAAAACAGTTGTACCTCAAAAGACACTACTAAGAAAGTGAAAAAAAACTCTCAGAATGCGAGAAAATATTTGTGAATCATATCTGACAAGGGACTTATTTCCACAATATATAAAGAATTTTACAACTCAACAAATCAAGAATATATAGCCTAATTCAAAAATGGGCAAAGAATTTAAATAGACATTTGTCCCCAAAAGATATACAAATGGCCAATAAGCACACGAAAAGATGCTCACCATCATTCGTCAGTAGGAACATGAAAATCAGAATCACAATGAGAGACCACTTCACACCGATTAGGATAGCTATAACGAAGAAGACAAGTAATAACAAATACTGGGCTAGGATGTGGAGATGAGAACCCTCTTGCATTGCTGGTGGGAATTTAAACGGTGCAGCCACTTTGGAAAACAGTTTGGCAGTTTCTCAAAATGATAAACATAGACTCACTATATGGCCTAGTAATTCCACTCCTGGGTATCTGCCTAAGAAAAATAAAAACATGTATCTGCACAAAAACTTATGCATGAATGTTTCCGGCAGCATCATTCATAATATCCAAAAGTGGAAACAACCTAAGTGTCATCAGCTGATGAATAGATAAACAAAATGTGGAATATCCATACAAAGGAATACTACTCATCAATAAAAGAAATGAAGTACTGATGTATCCTACAGTATCAATGAAACTTGAAAATGCGATGATAAGTGAAAGAAGCCAGTCACCAAAGACCACATTTTATATGATTTCATTTATGTGAACTTTCCAAAATAGGCGAATCCTTAGAGGTAGAAAGTAGGTGAGTGGTTGCCTGAAGTTGGGGCAGGAAAGAGGGAATAGGAGTGGGGAGTGGCTGCTAATAGGTTTGGGGTCTCTTTGTTTCATGAAAATGTTCTAAAATTGACTGTGGTGTTGGTTTCACAACTCTATGAAATTGCTAAAAACCTTCAATTGAATTGTACACTTTAAATGGTTGAATTTTATGTATTTGACTTATACCTCAATGAAGGTATTAAAAAATTTGAACTAGAACCTAGTGTCACAACCTTAGAATTTTCTGGAACTGTATTGTTTTTTGTTTTGGTTTGGTGTCACCTTCCTGAGGAAAGGTTCTGATATTGTCTTTACACACACACACACACACACACACATACACACACACCATAAAAAGCACCACTTCCAAGATACATACAGTGTGCACGCAGATTAGGCCAGGTCTTCTCATCTTTACACATCTAGAGGCCTGCCCAGTCATAATCACCTTCCTCCTAAAGAGCCCTGAGGGCCTGTAAAGTCCTGAATTATTTCAAGAAGATTCAAATATTTTCCCTCTGTTGTATTTCCAAACCTTCCCCCCACCCAACCCCCTAAAAACTGTCCATGAACAGAAATCTTGAAATATATTTTCTTCTTAGTCCAAGCTAAGTAGAACAACAAAAACAGCAACCATAAAACCAACTCATTCCCTAAGAATTCTAGTTATGTAATTTTTTTTCCTATAGTTGTAGCAGCATCCTTTAGGCAGGCTTTGGCTACAGTGTGAGGAATTTAGATTACACAAAAGTCATTTTTTTAGGCGCATTGCTAAACAATGGGCTATTGAGCAAACATGTAAGTTTTCCATCTGTGGACATCTTTTTTTTTTTCCTTTAATTTCTATACAGATTTTTATCTGTGAACTCCAAACTATGGTAGGATTAGTCTTCCCATAAAGTAAGAGGGCTATTGAGATTTCTTATAATCCCCCTCCATTCCTGCTATCTATAATATTTCGTGGTTTCCCTTTCACTCTATCAGCCGTGGCAGTGTCTCCTCTGTTTTACTGTTGTTCATTTTCAGCTTAATAACCACCTCATTCTATGCATCATCTCTCTGAAATTTCGGGGAATAGCCATGTAAGAGAAATGCACTTTGTGAATTTAGAACAGTACATTGTGTGTATACTTTTATATTATGTTCCATTTGTGCTACTCCAATGGCATTGGCCAAACTCAGTGGCAAACTGAAATGACTGCAATGTTTTCCATTTGGAAAGAACGGCTTATTTAGCAGATACATAATAGCATTATTTTCTTTACCATTAGGCATAGTTTGGAGTTTTTGCCCCCAAAACCAGTTCTGGACATCAGCCTACCAAGTTTGAGCTATTTGTCATGGCCAAGAAAATTGTAACCTCAATATTGTTGAAGTCTCTTCTTAACCCTGAAGAACTGATAAACATATCAGAAAAGCTCTGTCCTTACCGAAGTTTTACAGGACTGCTAGTTTTGTAACAATGACAGCTGAGAGTAATAACAGCTAATATTCTTGAACTCTTACAATGGACCAGCCGCTGTTTAAAGGTAGGTATACATAGATGATTAACTTAACCCCCACGATGCCCCTGTGAAATGGTTATTATCATTATTATTCCTATTTTACAAATGAGGAAATTGAGACACAGAGAAATGAAGAAACTTGCCCAAGATCATGCAACTTGCAAATGGCAGAAATGGGATTTTAAATCAGGAATCTGGTTCCCCAGCCACCGTGCTATGTTGTCTGTTAGCAGGAGATTAATAAACCTCTTTGAGTGAACAAGTAGAGGATATAGAGCAACAAAAGAAATCCATGACAGCAAAAATTCCATCTACTCATCTCCACCCATCCTTTCCAGACACATGTCCTCCAGGAAGCCTCCCAAGATTACTAGAATAGAAAGGACATTGTTCTGTTGTCCCTCCTCCCTGCTCTTCTTCACCTACTCCTAGACATGGAAAGACCTTTATACAGAATGTGTTTATGGAGAGAAATGTGTACTTGTAAAGCAAGCCAGTTCCCAGGAACCCAGATATCAGCAGTGTGCAAAGGCATAAGGTAAATCTAGTCTTTAACTCGTTACAACCACGGGGTTGGCGGGGTTGGGGGGGGGGGAGGATTCTGGTAAAGTAGATATGGGTAGAAAATTCTGCAGGAAGAGGGATTTGGCACCCAGAGTTCTGAGATTGGGTTTTAATTTTATCTTCTCTCAAGCTCTTGCTTGAGAACAAGATTACATGATTAAAATTGGACTTTATTAACTATTTTGAAACCCTCTCTTTGGTTCCTTGCTAATTAATCGACAAATTAAGCAGGTGACTCTTTCTCTGTTTCCAAGCAAGAAGTCAGTACTTTCAGATCGAAAGCATTTGGTGCATCCAAAACTTTGTAGTAGTAACAGCATCCTTTGTTCACTGAATATAGCTGCCTCGGTCATTGATTCAGAAGTGTCAGTGGACATATGTCAGTTGCAGGTTCCGACACAATGGATGCACAAACACTTAAAAAAAAAGCTGGGGGGGAAGTGGAGTTAAACTAAGGTAACTGAGATCACGTGAGAGGGAAAAAAGCCCAGCAACCTTGCCTCACCTGTTGGGAAATCAACTCAGCCTGGTTTTGAGCCACATACTCAAAGGACCAAGTATGCTACTTTACCTACATTCGCTCATTTAATCTTCCCCATAGTCCCGTTAGATTATCTTATTATCCTCACTAAAGAAAAGGAAAGTAGAGCCAAGGTTTGAATCCAGGTCTTTTGTACTCTAAAATCCTCATTTTAACCATTACAACTCTCCTACTTTGATATACATCTAAGCGTGAAGACCTTTGCAATAAATACATTTCCAGAACTAAATTGACTCATTTCAACAATCTTCTCCGTAGGATTTTTATAAGCAGTGGAACCCCAAAAAGCCAAACATATTTCTCTCAAGAGCCTGATTTTCCTCCAATCTTTTTGGGGTTTTTTGTTGTTGTTTGTTTGTTTGTTTGTTTGTTTTCAAGTAGGGTATCATTTCTAGAACACCCCAATTAAATGTAAAATAGATAAAGGATATCAACTTGTAGGCAATAACAAGTTTAAATATAGTAGGTTATAAATTATTTTATATTCTTATTGTATTATTAAGTTGTGATAACTCTTTTGCTCATGTTACACTTGGATAATACATTTTTGTTTGCTGATGCTCCAGTATTGCATAATACATCAGGTTTCAAAATCTTTTCAGCAATGCATTATTTCATTTGATACTTGTAACAACCTTGTGAAGTAAGCAGATAGGAGACTATTATTCCAGTTTAACAGAATGAAAACTGAGGCTTTGTATTTCCAGTGTAACGTGCCTGTTAAGTACCTGAATGGGTTCTGGAATCCACCTCTGTTTGACTCTCAGATCAGTGTTCTTGCCATTATTACACACTTGTTCTTTGTAAATCCAGTGACACCTGTTTTCACACAAGCCTGAGTTGAGTTATCCCCTTATCACATATGGCTCTCAGAGGTACAGTACTGGTCACTTTTGACAGGTGAATAATGAAAAGGTCCAGTATATTGGATACCACATTATGATCTAAAAGAAAAGCATTGTAAGTACAAGGACATTCATAGCATTCATAACAAAAATTTAGAAAATAACCCACCAACAAGAAAACAGATTAGTAGTAGAGCATTCATACAATAAAATACTACACAGCAGTGAAAATAAATGACTTCTAGCTAAATGCAACAGCATGAATGGCTCATACAAAGGTTGAAAGAAGCCAATTGCAGAAGTATAAATATAACACTTATATGAATTATAATAACATACAAAATAATACCAGAAGTTTGCTTATATGTGTAGTGAAAATATTAGGAAATGTATGGAAATAGTCACCAAATTTGGATTACTGGTTACCTCTAGAGAGCAGAATATGGTTTGAGAATATGGCCAGGCAGAGACTTAAACTTGTGTTGGTATTGTTTTTATTTCTTAATCTACAGTTGATACATAGGGGTTTGTAATATTTCTCTTTACACATTTGTGTTTGGCATAAATATTTTACAATACCTTTCTTAAAAAGAAAACGGGCCAGGCACAATGGCTCACACCTGTAATCCCAGCACTTTGGGAGGCCCAGGTGGGAGAATCACTTGAGGCCAGGAGTTCAAGACCAGCCTGAGCAACATGGAGCCACCCTGTCTCTACAAAAAATTTAAAGATTAGCCAGGCATGGTGGCATGCACCTGTAGTCCCAGCTACTCAGGAGACTGAGGCAGGAGAATTGCTTGAGCCCAGGCGTTTGAGGTTGGTGTGAGCTATAATGATGCCACTGCACTCTAGCCCAGGCCACAGAGGAAGATCCTGTCTCAAAAAAAAAAAAAAGAAAAGAAAAGAAAAGAAAATGTAGAAGGCAACCATTCATTTTGCAAACCTTGACTAAGAGCAAGCAATATGCCAGGCTTTGTGCTGAGTGCTGGAATATAGCAGTGAACAAGATAGATTCTGTCTGTTCCTGCCCTGACAGACCCTCTAACTTAGCAGGGAAGATGGAGAAAATGTGTTCAGCATTAAGAAGCACAAGGAGCTGTGGAAGTGTGTGACAAGGAGACCTCGTAATTCAGTTGATCTAGGAAAGCTTCCAAGAGAAAATGAAGCCGAGACTGAAGAATGAAAAGTTATAGTTATCAGGAAAGGAAAGAGCAGCTCACATTAATCCAGTTCAGCATTTCCATGTCTAAAACTAAACACTGGAGCAAGGAAGGAAGCGACATACGACAAGCCTAGACAAGGAGGTGGAGCCAGAGCACACAGGGTCTCCCGTTCATTCCTAAACGTGTTGACTTGATTGCGCACCGCATGTGGCTAGAGTGGTGCTCCGTGCTGGCAAGTACCAAGGAGTGGAGGGAAGCAGGGTATTCAGTGACCTCACACTCTTGCCGGATCCAGAGCTGTTCCACATTCTCTCCTGATACAGAAGCAATTTCAGCCATTGAGGGCGGGGAGGCAGAGAGTGAGTGTGAGCCAGCTAAGGCTTTCCCTCCCATGCCTACGAAGGAATCACTCTGGCAGATTTCCACATTGCAGGTATTTTACCATTTGTCATGGGCAAGTTACACGCAACTCAGTGATTAAATTACCAACAGAGCTGCTATTTGAGTCAGGAAAGTTCAAGGTGGTTTCTTGCTCCTGCACTTTGGTTTAAATGGAATTGGATTAATTCTTTCTTAACCTGTTTGTTTAGAAGAAGGAAACCTAAAAATTCTGTTCGTCTCCAATAGAGTGTAAAAAGCAGAATTCAAGTTCATTTATCAAGCACTAGGGCTCCTGTGTTTAACCTTGGTCCAGTGTTTAGATTTGAAAAGTGTGAGATCATTGTCAGTTTCGTTTATTTCTGTTATTAAATTTACCGGGCCTCCTTCAAATGACATTATATCTTCTCATCTAATTCAAATAAATGTCTTACTCCTGGCCAGAGTGCAGATGGTGAAATCTCATTGTTAACTCAATAATTGAGATAATCTCATTGTTCTGCTTTACTAATAGAATCTTGAATTGATATTCATGCCTGGAATTCCACTCAGTTTCACCTAACTTTTCTTAAAACTGCAGCTCTCGAGCATTTTCTGTGTCTCAGTGTTCCTACATGGATGGAACATTCTTGCCCTCTTCTTTAGCATTTGTCTTGGTCTGTTTAGCTTACGAAAGCATAAAAGTAACCACCTGGATTTGACATTTGTGTTTATCTCCATTAGTTATTATTAAATGTATTGGTGGTGTGGTGGCTAAAGGCACAGGCCTGAGAATAAGTCCTAGATTTGAACCCAAGCTCTGTCACCTATGGTGACTTAACCTCAGTTTCCTCACCTGTAAAATGGAGACAATAATGGCTACCCCATAAGGGTGTTGTGGGACTCAGTTGAGATTATTTTCGGTGTATTACCTGGGCTTGGTGCTCATAGTAACGGTTCAGGTTTTAGCCAAATTAGATAAAGTACCATACTCTGTATTCAACTTGACAAGAAACATGATTTACCATTTAAAGATTTGAACCAAGCTTCTGAATTGTGACTTATGAAAGGGATTTTCTTTCTGTCTTACACCATTCTGTACTTAGCGTGTTTGCATCTAAAATCATTAGTGTTTCACATATCATGTGTACAACTAGCATCTGAATTCATTTTGTTTGATTTGGTTTATTGTCCTGGTGAATTTCCCAGCTGCCAGAAGTGGGCTTCTGGGTCTGGAGGAGGCTGCAGAGTGCCCTTCAGTGCTGGCTTGAGGGGAAAGTGCAAAAATAGAGCATTTGGGATTCCCAGCCACAGCAGCCAGCGCCGCCTGGTAACCAAGAGCAACAGCCAGTGTGGCTAAAGGAAGCTAAGATCATAGCATGGGACTGTCACCCACAATCAGCCTGAAACAATCGTGGCTGCCACCCTAAGCCCCGTGCACTTTCTTGTGTGGGGGGCTTTACACATACTCTTCCCTCTGCCTGGAACAATCTTCCCTACACCTCTACCTTCTTAAGACTCATCACTTCTCATCCATCGAGTCTCAGCTTGTATCTCACCTTCTACAAGAAACCACAGACTGGGTGGAGATCTCTATTATGTACCCCCAAGACATTTCCAAGTTCTCCCTATTGTGTACAGACAGTCCTTGTGCTATGGTTTGAATGTGTCCCCCAGAGTTCAGGTGTTGGAAACTTAATCCCCAATACAATAGTACCGAGAAGGTGGAGCCTAACAGGGAGATGATTAGGTCATGGTAATTATTGCTGGAGTGAATAGTTATAGTGAGAATGGGGTTGGTATAAAAGCGAGTTCAGCCCCTTCTCGCTTGCTCCCTATTACCCCCTCTTGCTCTTCTACCTTCTGCCATGGGATGATGCAGCACAAAGGCCCTCACCAGATGCTGCCACCATGCTCTTGGACTTCCCAGCCTCCAGAACCATGAGCCAAATAAATTTCTGTTCCTTCAAAATTACTCAGTCTATGGTATTCTGTTATAGTAACATAAAATGGACTAAGACACCTTGCTTTACACAGTTCTGGTATATATGACCTTCAGTTACCATAATTTAGTTAAATAACACTGGTCTTCCAACAACACAGTTCAAAATTCAGTGACCACAATATACGGACTGTGACTAATTGTATAATCTGTGAGCTGCCTGCTCTTTGGTCCACAAATCACTTCTTACATAACAAATTCACATCATGATCAGTAACCAGTCACAGCACTTCTTCCAAAGTCTCTTGGTGATTTGTCACTGTGTATTTGTTATTCAGTACACACACAGCAAAGCTAGTGGTTGTGTCGCTTGCCTCCTTGTCTCCCAGTGTGATAAACCATGTGAGAATTTACAAATATGAATAAAGAAAAGAGGGAATTAGCCAAAAAAGATGAGAGTGCAATGAAGAAATGAAAAGTGACTACCCTGAAGGTCAAATTCAAATCAAATGAGGTTATAGACAAAATAGCTGACCATGGAATGCTGACCTCTCTCACCATTAGATATACTCTAGATGCGTAGTCAGAGGAACTAGTGAAGGTAAATTTATTAATAGTAACACAAATAAGCAAAGTGGCCATGACAAAAGGATGAAGATGACACCAGCAAACCATTCCACACTGAAGGAACTCTCAGAGATACTTCCCATTGACATAGAAAGAGCAAAGGAGAAAATGCTAGAAGCTGATCCAAACTTAGAAAGGAGTGGGACAATTTGCAAAGACACTGAAAATATGTTTGCTGTGTGCTGCAAGTTATACAATGAGAAGAGAAGGCAAGCACTGTTCAAACTACTCTTGATTAAGTGTTTCACACCAATTCTCAAACTGTATGCCTGGTACACTGTAGTAAGTTACTACACACACTCACAAGGGTATAATTTCAGGTTTCGGTGAATGGGTGAATGTACGAGCAAATTGTAAGTGGGCTTCACATATTTTAAAATATTACAGATGAAGTAGGGTTCTCCCTTTCTGGCAGGTGTGATTTGCTGTAGTCCCTCCTCTGCCTAAATGTTTGGCCCATTTCCCAAGGAGTAGACCTGCTCTGTGCTCAGATTAACCCTATGACCCTAAGAATATCCCTGAAGCTTGGGGTCAGCTCCCCCGCCAGCAGGTCAGTGCAGCAAATTGCAAGTGGCTCCACAAGGCCCATGCCTGGTACCGGCTGGTCACAGCCATGGCTACCACTGTCTCAATCTGAGATTGAATTTTCGCTTGAGATATTCTCCATCTTACACAATAGTTGTGGGCGGCAGGGATACCTTAAATAAATGAAATTTATTAAGGTAAGTTTGTTATAATATAAACTTCGGTCTGGCCAAGAGCTTTTACATCCTCTCCTCTCACATCTTTACCAGAACTATTAATAAATATCTAGATTTCATACTCATTTTTTACACTGAAGAGTAGTAAAGTGGCCAAGATGTCAGCATCGTGGTGACAGCCCTTCAAAATCCATAAATGTAATCTCAGGATAATTGAGACTCTAATGCTTCTGGTACTTTCTCCGTACTTTTATCATTATGCTCCTGTTGGAAATGCAACTGAGAAGAGACAGAATAGAAAAGGGACAACGTTCCCACAGATTTTGGATGTCAGATGGGTGATCTCATTAAGACATTTCCAGGAAATACCACAAACCAACTTATTTATGTATTTTTTTCTCTCAGGCATCTTCTCCGAGGATGTTTTAAAAATTGAATTAACCTCTTTCCAAAGGCCTTTAATAATTTTTCATTCCATGAGTGTACTGAAACGTCCTTCCAAATATGTTGCCCAGGGGATGGCTGGGAGTTCCATTCCTTCCTCTATTTATTTGGCAAACATTTACTGAACACCTACTCTGTCCCCAGCTCTGTGCTTGGCACTGACATCAATTTTGAGAGTCAGATACATGCCCTGCTGGGCCTTACCGACTAATGACAGAAACAGGCAACAAACAGATGAAGAAACGAAAAAACCTGGAATTAAACTCATGCCATGTGCTATGAAGGGAACAAACAGGATGAAGGGAGGGAGTTTGGACCATAATCACAAAAGACACATCCCGAATGCCATAATCCCGAATGTTGAAGTCCTGAAAGATCAAAACCGCTAAAGTCTAAAATCCCAAAATCACAGTCCTGAAAATATAATTCTGGAAAAAATAATTTAAAAAAATTTTTTTGAAGACATTTATTTACATTTTAAAAAGGGGATTTATTTGAGAAACATAAAAACACAATATAGCACTTCATAGGCCATTTTACAGAATAAAATAGGCAATAATATATTTTTGCAAGCATAAACAGGACTGACAACAGTCGCACAGGTAGAACAGTTATGAGCAGATGAACAGTATTTAGGAAAAAATAGGTCAAACAGTGAAATGTGCAAATGCATATCACTATGGTTGGTAACTGTGTGCACCCAGCTTTATAAGGCATCTGAGATACCGTGGCAGACAACCTAAGTCTTCTGACCAGATTGATCAAGAACCACAATGGGTCACTACCACCTGTGCAGTGGCCCAGAGAACTGAGGTCTCGAGAAATTTTATCTTTCACAAATGCAGGTGTACAAAAGAGACATCTCTTCATTTGTTGAAGAAGTTTCAATGTTTTTGCATTGAGAACCAAGGAAGCCGATGGTATCACTCTCAGAAGCTGAAAGCCTCAGGACCCAGGGGCTCGGGTATAAATCCCAGAGTCAAAGGCTCATCGCCTGGAGTTCTGATGTCCAAAGTGGCAGGAAAAAGTCTGTCCTGACTCTCAGACGGGGACCAATTCTCCTTCTGCACTGGCTCTCTCCAGACCCCTGGCCAATTCGATTTTGACCTTTCGAGATTTCGACATTCAGGATCATGGGATTCGGAATTGTGTCTTTCGGGATGATGATCGGTACCAGAAGGGAGACAGGATACCAGGAAAGACCTTCCTCGGAGATGACAGTCGGTGAAAAACTCCGAAGAGGTGAGACCTGAAATACAAGGAGTCGAATGAAGAAATTTCCTCGTGGAGGAAACATGCAAACGGGCTTCGAGACAGGAAGCGCCTGGAGAGCGCAAGGAAACGTAAGGGAGGAAACTGGACATTGTGTGCATCATTGGACATCACTGAAGCCCATTTAAGGCCAGAGGAGCTGGAGTGACTCTCTGGAGCTGGCCTCTCGCCACCGCTCCATGGCCTCGGGCGGAAGGAGGGTCCACCAAGGAGACTTCCACAGGGAGCCTTGGCCTCAGCCCCATCTGTTTGCTATTTGCAGCAGGGCTGTCCTGATCTGCAGCTTGCGCTTAAGCCTCCATCCAAGCCTACTTCTCTGCAACGTGCTGACCTTGACTTAGGAGTTGCACTAAGGTTCTTAGCTGCAGTCCAGTCTTTCCCCAAGCGCCTTCTCTATTAACCACCTAAGTACAGCAATTTTCTTCACCCCCTCTCACTGCCCACAGGCAGGAGGCTGAACACCACCTGGTGAAAGTAACAGGAGCAGAGGAGCCCTCCTGGAAGAGAGAATGGCCCTGGGCCAGCTTCCTACAGGAGGGAACCTGGCTTGGAAGGCGCGCAGGGAGTCATCATGTGTATTCTTCTCGTCCTTACTGTTTCAGAATTTCACAAGAAGCACTGCACTAAATTTTTAAAACTCACGATAGCACATAATTGAGAAAGTCTGTGATTTGAACTAAGCTAGGAAACTACTTACCACATGTCATCATGTCATACAGTAAAAACTGTAACTAGATGTAGAATAATTTTTAAATAATCCATTATAGGACTTTCTTGGCTCTTTGGTCCAGCTAGGCACAGGGACGTGACAATATTTGTATCTGTTATTACCATGACTGGGGCAGAAAGGAGATAACAGGTAAGCTGATATGTTCAAAAAGTTGCTTCTGTCTCTGAGCTTCAGTTTCTTTATTAGTTAAAATATGGTAAATAACCGTGTGGACCTCATAGGAATGTTGAGCGGACTAACTAACCCAATGTGTGGCAAGTACATGGCCCAGTGCCTGAGTCATAGTAAGGGCTCATATATAGTAACCATTATCATCATTTTATGATCAAACACTGTTTCTCTTTTAAAAAAAAATCTGTAACTCAGATAGAAGAACAAACTCTTCTATCAATTAAGACCAAGCAAGGATTTTTTTATTCTGTGTGCTAGGGGTGATTATTTTTGTGAATTTTACTTTTCTTAGTTTTATAAATAATTTACAGATTACAGTTGAGTCCTGACTCCATGGACAACAGGATTCAGTCTCACCGAGGGCAAGTCTAAAGCCATGTGGAGTCCAGCAAGTTGCTGGTAAAAAGACAATCTGTAACAATAGTCTCAGCTTCAGTAGAATTAATGACATATGGTCTATGCTATATGTATTCCACCTTCTGGGCAAGAGACAGTTTAGTACTCATTAATCTAGAAAATATTTATAATCTAGACAAAAAGGGCCTAATCTTAAACATTTTGATTTTTGACACCTGTTTTTTAAAAACGTGCACTTTCTGGATCATAATATATTTCTCGAGGGCTAACCATGTGCCAGTCACTGTGCTGTGTTTTGTATGATTGCCTCATCTAACCCTCCCTCTGTAAGTCAGGTACCAATCCTGCCCCCATTTTACAGGTGAGAGCACAGAGGCTTGGGACTACGAGGTGTGGTGCCCAAGGTTACTCACCTAGTGGCAGACCCCGGACGCAGACCCAAGTCTCTGCCATTTAACTGTGCTCTCTACGGGAGAAACTTTCACCACCTCTTCAGGCTAAATGTGATAGATAAGAATACAGACTCCTGGGCAAGTCATGTCACTTCTTTGTGCCTCAGTTTCCTCACTGGTTAAACAGGAACAATCATCCCACCTACTTCAGACAATTGTCACGAGGATTAACGTAGAGGATACACATAAAGCACCGAACCAGGAATAGCCAGCCTCACCCTTCAGGAACCCTGCCTACCCCTGCTTTACTGTATCAGAAGGAATTTCCCCAGATGATCTGACCTGACAGTCTGTTGCTCATAGCCAAGGTCATGTTCTGTAACTAGCTCCACACCCCTATTTTGGCTTCCTCTGATGGGAGGTTAATTTTTCATACTCAATACAGCTTCCTTAATCAGTACCATTTGACTCCCTAAGAATTATACATATTCCCGTGGTTCTGTTGACATCTAGACTAAAAAATTTAGCAGACCTCTAGAGTCACAAGTTTCTCTGTTCCCAGCTTTCCTCTTTGTAGAAATGAAGTCTTAAGGAAATCCGCCCAGCCAGCTTGTCCATCCTTAAAGAATGTGCATTGGAGGAAGAAAGACTGGGATCATATCTCTGTATCTTTGCTATGGCCATACCACATAATTTGAGGGTCACATATCATCCTATATTCATTTTTTTTTCTCTCTCTCTCTCTATCTCCTACCACCCACCTACCTGTCTTCTCATTTGATCCATGCCACTCCCCTATGAGGAAGTGGTTAAAAGGTGGGCTCCACAGCCAGACTTCCTGGGAAATAAATCCTGGCTCTACCACTTGCTAGCTGTGTGACCTTGAGCAAAGTAAATAATCTCTCTGTACCTAGTTTTCTCATCTGTAAGGGGTGATACTATGTCATAAAGTTGTTTGAGTCTAGCACTTGAAACAGTACCAGGTACATAACTAGTTCAATAAATTATTACTGTTCCATTTAGTAGATGGTAAACTCTGGTTTTGTAAAGGTTAAATAACTCACCCAAGGTCACACAAACCGTGAGTTGCAGAGCTGAGACTGACTGATTCAGAGTTGGTCCTCCAACCACGGTGCTACACTGCCTCCTTTTTAGCATGTACTGTGTGTTCATTACTCACCTGAGCATGGCTGGGCCTTTCGGTATCCTCAAAAGAGGCAAAAATGTCCTTTGAATCAACAGTTTGACTTCCAAGAACTTGACCTCAACTGAAACAAGTGTATAAGGGCATAGGTATAAGGATGCTCATTGCAACATTATTTGTAATGGCATAAGGCCAGAAACAACAAAAATGCCAATCAGTGAGGGGCTCAGTAAATAAGGTATAGTGCATCCATACTATGGTTTCCATGTTGCTGTTCAACAAGTGAAGGAGAGCAATATGTACTAATATAAAAGACCCTCAAGTCCTGAAGCTAAAAGACAAGGTACCAAAAACATAGTAATATGTATATTATACATATGTTATCTCAAGAAGAATTATGAGAAAATTAGCAGACAGTGTGGGCTCTGGAGAATAACACGAGGTATCGTGGACAGGAGGGAGATTTGTGTTGTTGGGCTCATCTTTTTTGACTGTTTAAATTTTTGTCTGAGATACTTTTCAATTAAAAAGACTAGAGTATAAAAAGGCTGTTAAATTTACACTAAACAGATGCATGTTTTTCTATATATAATATTGTGAGCATAAGTTTTCCTGAAAAATGTAAAATGGACTTTTTAAATATTTGGGGGAAACAGGCTGTGGGAAATATTCACTGACTAGAGGAAAGAGAACCAGAAATATTTTAGAAATTCCTCTAGCAGGGCAGCAGCATAGGAAGCCATTCAGAGTGGTGACTTTGGAGTTAGACACACTCAAAGTCGAATCTTGGGTCTACCACTAATCCACCGTGTGATTTTTTTTTTGAGTCTCAGTTTCCTTTTCCATAAAATGGGGTAGTATCATCTATCTTGTATGTTGAAGTGAAGATCAAATGAAATAAAATACTCACCACAGGGTCATGCCCATAGTAAACATTCAGTAAATGAATACAGCTGCATACACAGGGAGGAAAATGACAGATAGATAGATAGATAGATAGATTGATAGATAGATGGATATTGCTGAAAGTTTCCAAATCTCCATTCTTCTTTTGCCCTGTCCTTTCTCTCTCCCTTCAGTCCAGAGGACAACAGTCCTGTATCTGTTGGCTAGGCAGTATTAAAATAGCAGTGCAGGCAAGCTTTGCAGTCACACAGGCCTGGGTTTGAATCCCAGTACTACCGCTAACTAGCTGGTGACCTTAGGCAAGCTTTAAACTGAGTCTTTGAAAAATGGAAATAACAGTACCTGTCCACAGGGGATTATACAGACCAAAACAAAATAGCCATGGTCCCTGCTTTCATGAAACAATCATGGATCCCCTGCATGGCTAGGTGCAGTGGCTCATGCCTGTCATCCCAGCACATTGGGAGGCCAGGAGTTCAAGACCAGCTTGGGCAACGTAGCAAGACCCTGTCTCTACAAAAAAATTTTTAAATTATCCAACAAAGCTAAAACCTGTCTCTACAAAGAAGGATTCCCTGCAAATAACCTCACGTGTGGGATGTGAGCCCTCCATAAACTTTTGTTAATTCATCACACCTATATATTTCCAGGAACGGCATCAATAAATACCATGATCTTTTTCCAAATTACTCAACTACCATTTTACCAAACAACTCCAACCTTTATTAACTTTTCAGGCCCAAGCACATGCATTTGTCTTTAAACTACATTTATCACCTTCATCTCTCATTTCATCAAATGATACAATTGGATCAATCTTTCGTTCTCTGGCTTTCACTGTCTCTCTTGCTCTCTTTTGCTCTCTCTCGATAGTTATCCAACTCAAACTACCAAAGTGCCCACTCACCTCGGTGTCCACCAGATCTAGGAACTCAACTTTCTTTCCAAAAGGAAAGAGTTTCTCTATCCTAGTTTCAAACAGAACAGCCCCGGGGATGGTCTCTGACTGGAGCAGCCTGGGCTTAGAAGGGTGACAACTGGGGGCACACACATAGTTACAGAAGAAATTGTTGCACTTTAGTCTCCCACCCCGGTTTGGAACTACCATGTGCAAAACAAACATCTGGATAGTCAGGTAAAGGTTTAGGCTTTTTTTTTTTTTTCTTAAATTAAAAAAATTGTGCTGCTTAAATTAACACAGTGCACTATGCACTTCCCTTTGCATGTGTAGACACAACCCTTTTTAAATCTGTATTAAAAAATAGAATTGGCAACAGCTCTTCGTCCTGCTTGAGCTTGCCAAAAAAGGTTGGAAATGAGCATGCTTCTTCCTGCCTCTCTTGGCCGTGCTCCCCATTAGAAGTCGGTGGAGACAGAATCCTTCGCTTCCTCAACTTTCCCTTGAGCTGTAAGTTGTCTAAGGGATGGGGTCCAGGAGAAGGGCCCCCACCTTTCACAATCAAGGAGGTGGGGATGTAGAAATATCAGATGCTGGCAACAAAGTTGTGGAGCTTCTGATCAAGTTCCCATGCTGTTGTTTAATCCTTAATCATCCCTGTTGGCACACTTCCCATTGCTACTGCTTGCATAAAATTAGAAGGGGCTAATTGCATCAATCTGTATTTTCTATAAGGCCAGGCGTGATGCAAAACCCACAGGGACTCCCTGTATGATCATTTTGACCTAATAGGCTGTTTTATTTGCTTCTAAGAAGTCTCTTCTATCTTTCCCTTACATGCTAAAATTTTCTTAGTCCCAAGTGACAGTCAGCAACATGGGAGATATTTAAACATTTCCTATAGAGAAACAAGATATTAGTTGAATTTCATACCTGTCTCTCTGAAAGAGATTGATTATCAGTGTGAGTTGTTGCCATGAACAGGGGTCTTTACAGAGATTACCTTAACTATTTTGTTTTTCCTCAACAATAAAGTTTCCTCCAGTAACAAAGAAAAATCATTCCTCTTCAAAACTTGTATACCAAAAAATAAGAAAATGTCAGATCATTTCAGCTGGTTATAATTTCAATTTGAGGGCTCTTGTAATCTAAAACATGTCACTCAACTGTAGGCTATCTCAGAGGAAAAAGTTTGCTGCGCTCTTCAGGAACGAAAGTGTAAGATCCACCCAAGTTATTGCATAAACCAAGATGCTCAAGACTAAGCCGAGGCACATGTAGAGACGGCCAACCCCTAGGTGCTGTCTGCTTGTTTCCAGAGAACCTTACCCTAAAGTCTATCTAATGCTTGAATTCTACCACACTGTTCATGAAAGGTGCCTTAAAACCTCCAATATCCGTAGGAGCAAGAATAGAATCAGTCCCTAAGAGGGTGTAATCAACTTGTTTGTTAAATCCTTCCATACCTTGAAATTAAACAATGTTTTCTTCTCATTGCTTTCTTTTCATAGATCTTACCGTATAAAGACAGATACATAGACATAAGTGTGTATAACCTGGAAAAAAAGGCGTCTCTTTTTTTTGCTCCATGATAAGAAATGTGGTAGCACACAATTCCTTTAAGAGAGGAAGGAAGGAGAATGTTAGGCTGTATGTGAAAGAGAGAAAATAAGGAGATAGACACTTAAAGGCACAGAGTACCTAATCCGCACTGTAGTAGTACTGGGCCAGGGTGAGTCAGGTGAGGTGGCAGCACAGTATGAGAGGGCTACACCAATTTCCTCTTTGTTTTTTATTTTTTTATTTTTAATTATTATGGGTACATAACAATTGTACATATTTATAGAGTACATGTGATGTTTTGATACAGGTATACAATGCGTATTAATCAAAACAGGGTAATCGAGGTATACATCACCTCAAGCATTTATCATTTCTTTGCTTTAGGAACATTCCAGTTCCACTCTTTTAGTTATTTTAAAGTATATCCTAACTTATTGTTCATTATAGTCACTTTATATGCTGTCTAACTATATTTTTGTAACTATCCTCACTACCATACCAGCCTCTGGTTGCCATCATTCTACTCTCTGTCTCCATGAGATCAATTGTTTTAATATTTAGCTCCCATATGTGAGTGAAAACATGCAAGATTTGTCTTTCTGTGCTTGGCTTATTTCACTTAACGTTCTCCAGTTTAATTCATCTTGTTGCAAATGGCAAGATTTTGTTATTTTTCATGGCTATATAATATTCCATTGTGTACATGTACCACAATTTGTTTATCCATTCATCCATTAAGGGACCCTTAGACTGATTCCAAATCTTGGCTATTGTGAACAGTGCTGCAATAAACAGGGAGAGCAGATATCTTTTCAATATACTGATTTCCTTTCTTATGGATATGTATCTAGTAGTGGGATTGCTGAGTCATATGGTAGTTCTATTTTTAGTTTTTTGCAGAACCTCCATACCGTGCTCCATAGTGGTTGCACTAATTTACATTCCCACCAACAGTGTACAAGGGTTCCTCTTTCTCCACATCCTCGCTAGCATTCATTATTGCCTGTCTTTCTCATAAAAGGCATTTTAAGATATCTCATTCTAGTTTTGATTTGCATTTCTCTGATGACTAATGATGTTGAGCATTTTTTTCATATACCTATTGGCCATTTGTATGTCTTCTTTTGAGAAATGTCTATTCAGATCCTTTGCCATTTTTAATAGGATTATTTGATTTTTTTCATATTAAGTTGTTGGAGTTCCTTATGTTTTCTAATTATTAATTCTTTGTCAGATGGGTAGTTTGCAAATATTTTCTCCTATTCTGTGGGTTGTCTCTTCACTTTGTCAATTGTTTCCTTTGCTGTGCAGAAACTTTTTAGCTTGATGTGATCTCATTTGTTCGATTTTGCTTTGGTTGCATGTGCTTTGGGGATATTACTCAAGAAAATCTTTACCTAGATCAATGTCTTGAAGTGTTTCCCCAATGTTTTCTCTTAGTGGTTTCAGGTCGTGGATTTAAGTTTTTAATCAGTTTTGATTTGATGTTTGTATATGCTAAGAAATAAAGGTCCATTTCATTCTTCTTCATATGGATATCCAGTTTTCCCAGCCACATTTAATAAAGAGACTGTCCTTTCCCCGCTGTATGTTCTTGGCACCTTTGTTGAAGATAAGTTCACTAGACATGTGTGGATTTGTTTCTGGGTTCTCTATTCTGCTCCATTGGTCTATAGTCTGTTTTATGCCAGTACCATGCTGTTTTGGTTACTACAGTTCTACAGAATAATTTGAAGTCAGCAAGTATGATTCCTTCAGTTTTGTTCTTTTGGCTTATGATGGTTTTGGCTATTCTGGATCTTTTGTGGTTCCATATAAATTTTAGAATTATTTTTTGCTATTTCTGTGAAGAATGTAATTGATATTTTGATGGGGATTGCATTGAGTAGTACAAATAGATTTAAAATATTGATTCTTCCAATCCATGAGCTTGGAATATCTTTCCATTTTTTGTGTCCTCTTCAATTTCTGTCATCAATGTTTTATAGTTTTCATTGTAGCAATCTTTCATTTCTTTGGTTACATTTATTCCTGAGTGTTTTGTTTTATTTATAGCTATTGTGAATGGGATTACTTTCTTGGTTTCGTTTTCGGATTGTTTGCTGTTGGTATATAGATATGCTACTGATTTTTGTCTGTTGATTTTGTATCCTGCAACTTTACTAAATATGTTTATCAGTTCTACTAGTTTTTTTATAGAGTCATTAGATTTCTCTAGATATAAGATCATATTGTTTGCCATCAAGGATAATTTGGCTTCTTCCTTTCCAATTCGAGTGCCCTTTATTTCTTTCTCTTGTTTGATTATTCTAGCTAGAACTTCCAGTACTATGTTGAATAATAGTGGCAAAAGTGGGCATCTTTCTCTTGTTCCAGATCTTAAATGAAAGGCTTTCAGTTTTTCCCCATTTAGTATAATACTAACTATGGGTCTGTCATATATGGCTTTTATTGTGTTGAGGTATGTTTCTTCTATACCCAGTTTTTTGAAAGTTTTTATTACGAAAGGATGTTAAATTTTTTTGGATCCTTTTTCAGCATCAGTTGAAATGATCATATGATTTTTGTTCTTTGTTCTGTTGACATGATGTGTCACATTAATTGATTTGCATATGGTGAACCATCCTTATATCCCTGGGACACACCAATTTCTGCAGGAGGCATTTTTCACTGTTATGTCTAATGATCTACAAATGATTTACGGGTTCCTCAAATAATATTGGGACTTTGAATGTCATTCCGTATCCATTGCAGTGAATTTTTTAAAAATCAGAGCCAGTTTCCAATTCTAAAAGCATTGCAGAGAGATAATGTGATTTGTCCAGCTTCAGTCAGGTATCCACGTCTGAGCCAATCAGATAGGACAAAGAATGCAAGCAAGGGTGCATGGGAGCCCACCGGGGCAGACTAAAGATAAGTTCCCAGAGGAAAGAAAGATCAAAGGAATTGTGTGTCTTGTATGGCTTTGGGGAAAGTACTTTAGCATCTATGAGCCTCTGCTTATCAGTAACGGTTTATACTTCCTACTTACTATAAGGAGCACTGCTAAACCCTAATATGCTAATCAAGGATGCTGGGACCTGTGACAGTCAGTTTAAGATGACTCACCAGTGCTATGAGGCTACCAACCATGCAGGCTTGATCTTGGGACATAATAATATATACATTGAAATGAGAAAGGTAACAACCTTCCTCTATTTGATAAAAATGTGGTTTAGTAGGGACTTCAATTTGAGGTCCCTAACTAAAAGAGATATTGGCAAACTGAAACAGGATGTGGTAGAACTTAATGTACCTCCGTACAACATACTGTCATGTCAGTTAGAAATGCTTTTAAAAAAAACTCCAATCCAGAGTGTCTTAAACAGTTGGAAATGTATTTATTTATTTTTACATAGCAAGATGTCTAGAGGTAGGTAGTTTCTGGCAATGGGAGAGTGGTCTAATGATGTTAAGGCTGGCATCTTTGTGATTCTCTTGACCTTTTCTTGACCTCGTGGTTGCAAAATTGCTGTCAGAGCTCCAGATATCTCATTCATGTTCAAAGCTGAAAAAAGAAGAGCAGGAGTGCTAATAGCTTGATCTGTCCACATTATCAGAAAAACAAAAGGTTTCTGTGAAAAAGCTTCAAAAGGATTTTTGCTTATCTCATTCATTTGAACTATGTCTCATTCTTAACTATAGTTGAGGCTGGAAATATTAGTATTGGGCAGAAGGTGACAAGGAAAAAAGACATCAATAATTGCTACATTTCAGTCAAACAGGGTTGTTTGCCACAATTTCCATTATTTCCCTTCCCCTTTTCAAAAAAGAAAATATCATATATATTTGAGATAGAAAATGATTGGTCTAGCTTAATCAGGTGTCCACCTACCCCTGATCCAATCAGTTATAGTTTAGATAAAAACATGGCTGCAGAAGGTTCATTACAATAAAAAGTTTTCATAATCTACACCCAGACAACCACACAGCTAAAAAATAAACATCACAAATCCAGTTGAAGCTTCTCATCTATTCATGCTTAGTTGCATTTCCTTACCTGATAACCAACTACAAACTATCCTGAAGTTGGCATCTGACATTCTCACACATATTTTCACTTTGTATGGTTATTTTCATATTGCTTAAATGGCTTTAAATTTTCCTGCAAATGGTAACACACTGTAACTTAGCCCTCTTCAACCAGCTTTTTAAAAATTTAATTATGATTTTTGAGAATTATTCATGTTTGGTCTAGTTCATTCAGTTTCACTACTGAATAAGAATTGTTTTGATGTATATAACACAATTTGTTTATCCATTCTTTCATTAATGGACAATTGGATTATTTACAGTCCTTTTGCTATTAAAATAATGCTGCAATGAACTTTTTCATATATGCCTCTTTCTGCATATCTGAAATAATTTCCAGGCATATACCTGGATATGAAATTGCTGGGTCAAATGTCCTGCACTTTTTAATTTTATAAAATACTACCAAATGGCTCTCCCAACTGATTTATCAATTATCCAACCACTGCAGTGCATGATTGTTCTAATTGCTCCATATTCTCACCAACTCTTGGCATTGTCAGACTTTTCAGTTTTGCCAGTCTCATAGATGCAAAATGGTATCTTAGTGTCATTTTAATTTGCATTTGCACAATTATTAATGAGCCTGAGCATTAATATCAGGTATTTTTGGTCATTTGGCTTTCATCTTCCCTTAATTTCCTATTGATATCATTTGCCCATTTCCTAATGGATTTGTTGTCTTTTCCTTATCATTCATATTTTTGTATGTCTGATTGCCCCAACCAGACTGGAGCATCTCCAGATGAGAATCATGGCCTTCACCATTCATTCAGTGAACATCCACTGAATTTTCAGTATATGCCAGACACCATGGAAGCATTGGAGATACAAGGCAAAGGCCACAGAGAAGTTACTATGTCTTTAAAATTCTTGAAATACATCCGAGACATATAGAGGTTTGTTTAATGGATGAACAACAAATAAACACAATTCTGAGGGAAGGTGAGAGTGGCCCTCTGTGGCTTTTCTGTGGAAAAGTCCTCAAACTTGTTCTGGGCACTCTAGTGGGCAAAGTGAATATAAACACGTAAAAGCTACATAGAAAGACTTAGGCTCAAACATAACAAAAACTTCCTCGTTATCAGATGTGTTGAAAAATAGAGTGGTGAGCACCCCATCACTGGAGGTATTTAAGTACAGCCCTACCTGACAGGCCTATTATATAGGGAACAGAGAATTAAGTAAGGGATTAGACTGGTTAAATCCTCATCTATTCTCTGAAATTTCATAAAGTGCGATGTATCATTTTAGTTAATTGAAGATCCCACTTTTTAAAAATATCTCATAGTTATGTGTAAAATTCACATCTATCTGATGATTTTCATATTAAAAATGCCTATAATTTCTCATCCAGATGCCATAAATCTGACCTTTTCTTACATCTGTGGTTAGTTTCAGAAATTCTTTACCTTATAACACTTCTACCTTACGTAACCCTTCCCATTATGACAGAATGGACTCAACCTTTTATTTCATGCAGATGACCTAATGTGTTGCACCATAACACTTGAAAAACCAATGAGGAAATATTTGCTTCCTGTCCTAATACCACTCTATAAGGAAGAAAATTACTGCTTTGAACCCAGCCTTTCCATTTCCGCATGTACATCTGAAAACTCCGAAGCTTAAAGCTTGGAATTAGGATTTCCATCATTTTCAAAACACACACCTTCTCCTAGAGTCACAGATTCCAAAACAGGAAAAGACCATAAAATCCCTTATGTTTTACCTAAATCACACATCTAGTATCAGGCAGTACTAAAGGATTGAAGAACAGTCCGCTTTTACTTTCTGAATACCTATCTTGCTTGTACAGCCTAGATTGCTATATAGCTACTTAAGCAGTTAGTAAACATTTATTGAGTGCCACTAGGAATGCTAAAGTTAGGGTCTGACATGACGTGTAAGAGATAGTCTCTACTTTCCAGGAACTTGCAGTTTCATTGGAGAGAGAGGTCACGTGCATGCAGAGAACTAAGACACTATGACACATGAGTGAAAGCTGGCATCTGGCACATGGGCAGCATCACAAGTGTCTCTGCGACAGAGAGGGCCCCGGATGACTCCCAGAGTTCTGGCTCACCTGCTTGGATGGATGGTGATGCCATTTACTGAGAGAAGAGACACTGGGAGTGGCAACGTTGGCGGTGGGGGAGTGAGAAGGACAGGGAACGATCATGAAGTTGTCTTGCGCATACTGGGGTTGCGATACCACTGGGAGTTATGAGAACTCACAGGAAATATCTAAGATGAAGATACAAATTTGGGAATTATTTGCACATAGATGAGAAATAAGAGGAGGGAGAGCCCAGGGCCAGGCTTGTAGAAATGTCAATGTCTAATGTCTGAGTAGAAAAGGATGTATCCACAAAGAAAGTGGAAAAGAACAGGTGGGTATCACAGACACTAAGG
Source organism: Eulemur rufifrons (assembly GCF_041146395.1). Taxonomy (NCBI): domain Eukaryota; kingdom Metazoa; phylum Chordata; class Mammalia; order Primates; family Lemuridae; genus Eulemur; species Eulemur rufifrons. The sequence goes on along the minus strand of NC_090992.1, from coordinate 9,211,783 downwards.
GGACCAGGTCAACGACGGGGTTGGATGCTGCAGAGAGGCCGAGCAGATGAGGACACAGAGGGGTTGTTGGCTCTAGTGCGCAGTCGCTGGAGAAGACTTGGTGGAGGAGCAGGACTTGTGCTGATCCCAGGGGAATGGGGCGGAGGAGGATGCTCAGGCGTGGAGAGGAGGAGAGAGCAGGTGGGCAGGGGAACAGCACTACCCAAAATCCAAGCAATGAGGCCATGGTCAGGGAAGGATGTGTGTCAGAGTGGGAATAGCCTATGTAGTAACCTTCTGGAAGGGGACATTGGAATGGAATCCTTGGCCAGAAGGGCCTTGAATGTCTGGCAAAGAACTTGGATTTTCTTCTCTAACAAAACACGGTCATCTGTGGTTTCCAAGCCTACAAGTGACTATGCAAAGCCATGAGAGAAGCTCAGTAGCTACGGGAGATGTGATCCTTCCGAGTAACTGGGTTGCAAACATACTCCAGAAACACAAATTCAAGCTGAGATTTAGTGGCAAAGGACAAAAACACACTTTAGACCTCGCAGACTTGTTGCACCAGCCTGTGGGCCCCTGGACGGGGGACTCTCCGAGGGTGGCGCTATTTGGAGGTTAGTGATCATGGAATAGCCAGTGTCTCTCTAGTCTCTCCAAGGTGAAGAGCAGAAAACCAGAACATTCCAGGCAGGAATTGAGGAAATAGTAACTACTTTGCTGCTGTACTTTCTGGCTTGGGAGTTACATAAGAATTTGGACCTATGCCAGGTCCAAAAATTTGAGTTGATCGTGTTCCCACAGCAGAGCCTTCATCATTTCTGCTTCTGCAACCTGGCTTAATTTTACTAGTATGAGGTCTCTGCTTGCTCTGGTAGACTCCTGGCCCTCTGGGCACTGGGGCAGGGATTCACATCTGTGTGATTTAGAAACACTATGGCTCTGAGCCCTCTTCCTCACACCTTTTGTCTTTAGCTGAGAAATGGAGGAGGGAAGCTAGGTAAAGAGGTTTGGGATCCTTTCTGGGGTTCTGCTGGACAGGGGGGTGGGGGTACAGGAGAAGTCAACAGAGCTGGTAGCAGGAGGAGAAGCAAGAAGAAGAAAAGGATGAGTGACAAGGTTGATTTCTCTTTGTGTGCCTCCCTCCCTCTCCCCCCACCCAAATGACAATAATGACAACATTATTCATTCCTTTATTTACCTATTGAGACCTTACTATGCACTCAGCACTAACCCAGGCACTATCCCTGCCCTCATGGAGCTTGCATTCTAGTGGGAGAGACAGAGATTCCAGCAAGCAATCGCAGAAGACATGAATTTGCAAATATGATGAGTGCAGTGAAGGAAAAGGTCAAGGAGCAAAAAATAGGAGACCCCATCTGGACCCAAAGTGTGGCCTCCTTGAGGAAATGTTGATAGAGATGGGGCTGTAGGATGATTAAGAATTTCAGTAGTCAAAAAGGATTGGGAAGAGAATCAGGGAGCGATAGAAGAGAGGCCCTAAGTCCTGCTGGAGATCAACAGCGCTGGGAACAAAGAAGAAAGGACAGACCACAAGGGCAGCCAGGGGTCTCCAGGGAACAAACTACCCAGGGCCCGCTGTGGTAAGAATTTAGGTAGTTATCCTAAAAGCAATGGGCAGCCAAGGAGCATTTTTAAGCAAGGAGTAGATGATGGGATCAGATTTATATTTGAATCGTCAACAATACAAATAGTATTATTGGTAACATTGTATACACGTTAAGAGTTAGGAAAGCACTTCCCCATCCTCCCTTCCCTAGGATTTGTCCATGACCTTGGCCCTGTACTTTTTCTGGGGTCAATGGATCACTTGGCTGCTGCAGAAGGAGGAGAAAGAGGCAGATGTTCCCTGGAACAGTGGCCAAGAGAAAACTGCTCTCAGGCAGCTGGCACGCACTTAGAAACAGGGGAGTCAGATAAGGGCATCTTGGAACTGTTTGGAGGTTAATCTAGCCTACTTAAGAGTGATATGCATATGAAGGAGATGCCCACAATGCACTGCGCAGTAAGCCGGGGACAGAGCAGGGAAGACAGAATCCAGTGACCTGGGTTCTCTATGTGCTCATATGCTCATAGGTATGAGTGAAGACATTTGCAGAGAAAAGAAGCCTAGAAGTCAATACTCAAAAACTGTTAACAGTAGTCAGCTCTGCATAATGGGACAATGGCAGGATCAAATCCAAAGCCCCTGGTTAGCACGCAAGGCCCTCTGCCTGCTTTTCAGCTTCAGACCCCCTGGCCTCACGCTGTCATCCCAGCAACGCTGAGCTACTGAGCACTCTGAAGGGCGCACTCGTGTGCACACACGAAGCTGAGTCTACTCTTCAGGCCTTTGCTCATGCCTTTCCCTGGAGTGTCCCTTTCCTTTCCAGTCAATTTTACCCTCTCATCTTCCATCTCATCTTTTACAACTTGGCCTTGACACCATCTCCAAGAAGACCTCTTCTTTGTCTCCACCCCACCCTTTCCTGAGTTATGACCTTCCCGTGAGCGCCATAGCACCCTAAGCGTACCTCGCCCTGTGTCTGCACTGAAAGTATCCTAATTACCTATTTGTAATTACACTCCCACAGAATAATCATAATGGGAATCACGTCTTAATTATATGTGCCCCAACTAGATGCTTAAAATGTTTATTAAACTGAGCATGTAAGGACTCAGATCTCCCATATATAAAATGAGACCATTGAACTACCTGAGCTATGAGATTCCTTCCAGTTCTGGAAGGTCATGGGTCAGACTAGCTCTTGTCACTAGATAGCAATGTCAGGAAGGAATGAGACACAGGGAAGGTAAGTTTTGATTTGGAGGGCAGAAATTCAGAATTAGTCCTAACAAGGGGAGGTATCCCTGGCCAAATTGGACAGCCCATAAATTCTTTATACTTAAGATGGAGTAAAGTCAGTGTGTGTCAAAAAAAGAAAAAAAGGAAAGGATGAGGAATATTTGATCTCCCACGGTAGACTCACCGCACAAGGCGTGTGAGCACTCACAGACACAGAGTAAGCACTCAATGATTATATCAAATTGAATGTCAAAAGCCAACTTTATCTGCTTCTCCGTTGGCATTTACCTGGTAAGGGGAGAGTCGTGGAAACATGTGTCTATATCTTACAAACAACCGTAGACTACCCTGACGGATTCTCACCCGGCCAGCAATTCAGCCTGGAAAACCTCTGAAAGGACTTCCGCTAACCACAAGTGAAGGGCAAAAACTTGGAGAATAAAAACCAAAGTCCCTTAAAATGACAAAACCTTAATGGCAATGAAATAGTCCTACCAGACCGTGAACCCCTTGAATATTTGAAGGGAAGACTCACTCATACAAATGTTTTCACGACTTGTTCAGATTCTTTTGCTGTTCTTTCAACATCTGGTAGAGATTGAATTAGGGGCAGATTGAATTTATGGTTGGCGGAAAATGCACTCTGAAAGTAGGACAAAAATGTCAGTATTTCCTCATTGTTAGGCAGAACGACTTTCCCAAGAGCTTCCCTGTTTTTCGAAAATCGTATGTTAGTTACATGAGGAGGGAGGAATATAAATTAAATTTTGATGAAAAAAGCACATATTTTAGGCGAAGTCTAATTAGGAGCTTTTGGGATACATTTGCATTAAAATAAAATGAATTCTGTTTGATGGGCCTAGTACTGATTTCCTAACACTTAGGGGAGTTTATTTTCAGGGGCATTACCTCATCATCTGTGTTGCTGGTTTTGTTTTTTATAAATCCTTACAAGTTTGTGCCAAAAGCTGTGTTTTGTCTCATGACCAGAGATTTGGTAATATAAATGTACTTTGCTTCATTTAATTTATTCATTTAATTTCTGCTTGGGAGATAGTCATCTGTCTTTTCTCCTCTTCTAACTCAGACTTCCTGACAATATTATGTAGAAAATTAAAGTAATATTCTTTGCGAACCTGAATTGATTTTGCCCAGGTCTTGTTTCAGAAATAATAGCAAAGAGAAATAATAGACTCGAAGACCTTGAATTTCACAGATTCCTTCCTTGCCGTCTGGCTTGAAGCCATAATGTGAAATCAGAGCTTTTTTTTCCTTTCTCCTCTTCATCTCCACAATTTAAACAAGTGATCACTTGACGCATGTCACTGCTTTGGATGACTTTTTTGTTGCTGCTGAATGCACATCGGGTCAAGGGCTAGTAATTAAATCATCTGCTTATAGTTTTTTACTTTTAGAAATAACAGAACCAGAAAACTATTTTCCCAGTAGTTCTGTGAGGCAACCTCAAGCAGACCTTAGATTCTTGGGTTCCTGAAGTTAAAAGGGACCCTCCAGGTTGTGAAGCCCACCTTCACCTCTACCCCAATCTTCAAACATATATATTAAAAATTTATTTATTCGTTCCCGTAGATGACATTAGGCAGAAGATGTCTGGGTCTTCACTCTATGATACAGAGAGGCAGCCTTAAAATTAGTTGCATGTTTCTCCAATCATGTTTCATCTTTAGTGTCATTTGGCCCCGTGATATAGGGTCAAGGCATCTGTGTTAGGATTAGGATTTAGGAAAACAATGTTTTTGATCCAGTACTGTCTCTCCCCAGTGTGTGGCTGGTAATGCCCTTTAGATCCTGTGTGTCTCGGTGTCTACACGTGCAAATTCAAGACCCAAGCTGCCCAGTGCAATAGCTACCAGCCTCGGGCTGCTCCCAAGCACATGCAGCGTGGCTAGTGAGAATTAAGATGTGCTACAAGTGTAAAAATGCACACCCGATTTCAAAGACTTAGCATGAAAATATGAATGTAAAACAGCTCGATGATTTTTATATTCATTATTGAAAGGATAATGTTTTGAATATAGGTGGTTAAATAAAATATGTTATTAAAATGGATTTCATTTTAAAGTTGCAAAATTTTAATTTTTTAATGTAGCTACTAGACAATTTTAAATGACATAGGTGGCTCCCATGGAAACAAAAGAGACACAGAGGTTCTCCCACTGCTGGGTGGTCATAGCTGCCCACATCGTTGCATCGGCATGTGTGGACTCATCAAGCAAGAGGGCCATGATCAAACAGAAAAGTCTGTCATGCGCAAGGGGCCAGGCATGACGTATGAGGCCCATTCTGGGCTAGACTCTAGATGGCCATGTTTCTTTATACTAGGCAGAGAAGGCCCAATACCCCCAAAAGAGAAAAGTGTTTCTCCAAGCCAAGTTATGTAATTTCCTCTTTTTTTTTTTTTTTTAAGTTTAACAAATTCACACTGATTTCAGCACCAGGAAAACTGCCAGTTTGGCAGTTCCATACTGAATTTTCTCTCTGATCTGAGGTACAAAGTTTCTGGACTATGTAAGTTTTCCTTCCTGTCATATACTTCTGACCTGTTTGGAAAGGTTACAATTAAGAACTTAAAACTACAGCAGTGAGATTGCATTATGATGTAGGGAAAAGTTTGTACAAGTGAAAACAAAACAGAACCAAAATAGCTTGGTATTAATGCAAATGGAAAAAAAAATATGAATTTACTTTTGCAAACTTCCTTCTCTCTACGAGAAGGACTCCTTTAGACAGCAGATCTCAAAACTCTCCAATCTGACATTTGCAGTATGGCCTCTCCTTCCTACTATCGGGTGACATTTCTTATACCTGACATGTCCCCCCCCCGGCTGCCCTTCCTAGTAATCTTCTTTGTATCTGGCTCCAACCACACTAAGCTCCTCATGGTTTCTCAAGAATATTCTGCTGTTTGCTGTATCTGGAATGCTTTCCCCTAATCCCCTCCCTCCACCTGGCAAAAATCTACACATCTTTCCAAACTCAGTGACAGCCTGATTTTCTTTCTGAGGCCTTGCCTAAACATCAGGCCCTTCTACAGGCTTCTGACTCCATGCATATAACACCCAAAGTGCACCCCATGTTTACGTGTTTGCCTTCCTCTCTGACTCTGCAAGATGCCTGAGACCAAGCATCATGCATGTTCCCGTCCGCAGTGCCTGCATAGTTATGGTCCTGGTCTATCCTAGGCAGGTAATAAGTGCTTATGGGAATAATGAATGAATGTGTGGATGAGTGAATAAATATTTAGTTCCCATTGTTTAAGTATAAAAGACTGTAATTATTTTAATAACCAAACTTTTTCATTTTCATTTTCATTTTTCATTTTCCAATGTTAACATAGACTGTCTTCATTTTTGAACTTTGAAGCCTCTGCATGGGACTAAACTCCAAAGGACATACAGAGACGTTACATGTCTCCACATTTAATTTATGCTTAATTCTGTCTAATTAGCAAATGTTCAAAAGGCACGATGAAGAGGCAACCCAGTGGCATTTGATGATAGATGGGCCATTTCGGATGCATTATCGATCAGTCTGTAGGACACACACTTTGATTTCTTGGCCTAGGAGTCAGGATCGGTGTGGATTCATCCATCTATGTTCTGTTACTCAGACCCCCTGTGATCAATAAAATGTATTTTGCAAAATCTTTGGCAGGTGAGAAATCTATTTCTGTAACCATGGAAAAACAGAGTGAAATCACCTAGCCCAGGCTGAGAGAGGCCATGAATTTTGCCTCCTTACAAAGGCAAAATAAAATAAAATAAAATAAAAATATATGTATATGCACACACATTATTCACTTATTTATTTTAAAAAAGGCAAATCATAATGTGTGTCAGTAAATTACATAAAACTTTTCTTCTGTTTTTATACTTCTGTGATAGAGTATAAGCTTCACAAGGGCAACAGTCCTATCTATTTTAGTTATCAAAGAGTGATTACCATCATAAGGAAGTATGTCATAAATGCTTGTTGACCAACAAGATGAAAGAATGACAATTGTGTGTGCAACAGAAAAAAGCATGTTACCAAGTCAGTCCCATAACCGGATAGTGTTAAGAACAGCTCATTATTGGTAAACATGTTCTCTCTTCTATATAAAAGACGTTTGATATGGTGATGTTGTTAGACTATAGCTTTCTTCCCACACCATTCTTGAATGTAAAATTAAGAGAGACATGTCAAGAAGAAGCCAAAATGAATAATGGGAACAGTTTTCATTCCACAAGCATCAAAAATCAAACATGGAAAAACATGTTCCTGCAGAGGGACCACATTGGTGGATTCTTCAAAGAGACCATTAAATAGGAAAGAAGATTCTGGTGTGGACGGGGAGACAGCAGTGCATTAGCGCTTTGTGTGTGCCTGGTTTCCTCTCTTCCCAGAAAAAGTCCTGCCAAGTTTCTGGGTTTCCGAGTTATTTGAACCCTTCAAAAGCTTGTTGAAACCAGAACTTGGGGGAAAAATGTTTCACAGAATGAAAAGTTACAGCCATAGGGAACTTAGCACCAGAATTATGACTGGTTAAAAATAGTGGATTTGCAAACAGCAGTTGTTTTTGTCAAAATTAACTATACTTTTGCTGATATTACTCTAAAGGTAGCCTAGTATGGAAGAAACAAGTAGGAGGATAAACACATTTTAGTTAAGTATGAGTTTCCAAAACTAAAGATTTTTTTAATTCACTAATGTAGCACAGAAAGTTGGAGAACACTTTAGATATTTTGTCATCATCACCGTCGTCATTATCATCATCAATGTGTATCTAGCACCTATAATGAATGAGTCACTGGACATGCTATAGTGTGGTAGTTAAAAGCGTGGTCTGTTGTACCTTAGAGTCAAGCCGAGTCTTCACTTATTAGAGCTTTAGATAGGTTATTTAACCTCTCTGAGAATGGGAGTAATAATGGTATCTACCAACCTCATAGGTGTGACGTGAGGGTCGGTTAAGATAATGCAAGTCAAGTGACTGCATATGGCAAACACTCAAAAACATTGACTTTATTGTTATCATCACCACAAAAATTAGTATGGTATGTGGTCGTTTGGGGCAAGATTAAAACACACTATGAAAAAAAAATCACCCTGTTAAGCAAGGTAATAAAATAAACAAGGTTGTGAGGAGAGGGGTGGTTTTGTCCACTTTCTGTTGCTACAACAGAATACCACTAACTGGGCAACTTATGAATAATAGAAGTTTATTTGGCCCAGACTTCTGGAGGCTGGGAAGTTCAAGAGTGTGGCCCGTCATCGGGTGAGGGTCATCCGATGGCGGGAGGCAGAAGGGCAGATGACGGCCTGGGACAGGGAGAGAAAAATGAGGCTGAACTCCCACGATAACTAACCCACTCCCGTGATAATAAGATCATCAATCCATTCATGAGGGCAAAGCTCTCATGACCTAATCACCTCTTAAGGGTCCCACCTCTTAATACCGTCACAATGGCGATTAAATTTCAACATGAGTACTGGAGGGGGCATCCGAACCAGAGCAAGGGGCATCCTTTTATGATAAAAAGGTTTAAAGACATCAGCAACGTTACTTTTTTATCGAACAAGAAACAGTGCATTCAAACTAATTACGAGATTGATCTTCTCTAATCATTAACTCTGAAATACTTCATCTTATCAACATTTTTGTCAATATGTTTTCAGCTTGATTTGTACCACTAAATATAGTTGAGAGCCATAAACTACAATTCTTTTTAATATATTTTAAAATGCAGGTGTTACTCTATTCAACCAAGGCACTTAGTTCAAACAAATAAGTTTTGTAGGTGTAGGAAGGAAGGAAGGAAGGAAGGCAGGCGGAGAGGAGAGAGGAAAAAAAGAAGGAAAGTCTTTCATGAATTTGTTTGTAAAGAAGATGGTTACTAGAAAACAGCTTTACTGTAGAACAGTCTTTGCTTGTAGGAGATGAACAAGGCTGCATTACCAAGCAAATGTGGAAAGCCTGCAGTGACTGACAGATCACACCCTGGTAACTGAGCCCTTTGTCTCCCAGAACCACAGCGCAGGAGGAGACAGCTTCAAATAAATCTTCAGCATGAAGACTGGATGGACTGCTCGGTTGGGAAACTCTAAACTGTCACTTTTATACTTGGTTTGGCCCAGTTTAACCTTGTAAAGAAGGTTTTAAGGTTATAACACCGAAAAGTCCCCAGGAGACTCCTTTGAGGCAATATCTATCTTCACACTTAAGTTGATATATTTTAGCTACCCTGTATGTCCACGGTGGGAGGAGATATAGGTTCTAGTAGAATTTTTTTAATAGCTCAATTATTACAAATTAGATTAGAAAATCTGAACTTCACAGAAATTCCTAAATATCAGATTGCAGACTGCCTACTTGGGCTTTACTGACTTTCTTTGTTCAGGGGGAGGAAGATATTATATATGGATCTTTAGCCCCATGCCAGACATCCTGAAATCTAATTTCTGGAGTGGAGGTTAAGAGGAGGATTCTGTATACTATACTAAAAAAAAATTTTTTTTGGACAGAGTCTCCCTCTGTTGCCCTGGCTAAAGTGCAGTGGCGTCATCATAGCTCACTGCAGCCTCCACCTCCTGGGCTCCAGTGATCCTCCTGCCTCAGCCTCCCAAGTATCCCAGCTAATTCTAATACATAGTCATGTTTAGGAACCCTTGTCTAGATGCCCCTTAAAGACTCTATGGTCCTGTCATGCCTGATGCCATGAACCTTAATCAAAAGAAAGAGCTGTAAATAGGAAGAGGGGAGGGTAGAGGTGGGAAGATACCAGGCATCCTACAATGCGTGTCCTTCCTATCTCAGCTCATTCTTTACATTACTGTCTATATGTGTGAAAACAGTTCAGCAGACATTTATTGAGCACCTGTTAAACATGCTAGATAAGCAGCACTGAGCAGAAAAGCAGACCTATGTTAACCAACTCTAACATGTCACGTTGTGATGGGTGTAACCTGGTGGTGTAGGATGAACATTCCTAATCTGAAAGTCCGAAATCAGAAACGCTCGAAACTCTGAAACTTTCTGCGCACAGACGTGACGCCACAAGTGGAAAATTCCACACCTGACTTGATATGACAGGTCAAAGTCAAAACGCAGGTGCACAAGACACAGTTTCTTCGGCGTCCCCAAGGGGGAAGAAAAACCCTCGCAGCCCCCTTCAGCTGTGCTGTATCTTTGTGCCTTCACAACAGAGCAAGAAATCATGTCGGTTTATAAGATCAAAGAGAGACGTCTGACACAAAAACCGTTGTGATGAGGCAGATGACTGGGAAGGAAACATCCAGCGGAGCCCCTCCTCATCCCCAGAGGACCTGTTTCCTGGTCTCTCAACTGCTTCTGTTTCTCCTCACCTAAAAAAAAATACACAGCGTACAGTAACCTTTTCATCACAACACAGCATCGTGGGTGGAGACCGGACACTGTTTGTTGTTGCTGTTGACAGCTGATGCAGGTATTCGGGTCGTGCTCCTGGGGGGCAGTTCCCTGGAACACGTTATTTTTTCACTGTATTAATGGTATGTCCTATTTTTCACTGTTAGGTACCTATGTGCAACTAAGTGTAAGACAGCAATTATTTATCGGTAGCATATGGATTCTGAGTCAGGAATATTCAGTGGTGATGCCATTCCTGGGCAACCACAGATCATCCATATGGTGGCTGAGATAGTGACATCTTTGCTTTCTGATGCTTCAGTGGACACGAACTTTGTTTCCGAGGCAAAATTATTAACAATATAGACAACCTACAGAATGAGAGAAAATATTTGCAAGATATATATCCAATAAAGGACTAGGATAACTAGAATCTAAAAAGAACTCAAGCAAAGCAGCAAGAAAAAGTCAAACCATTCCATTAAAAAGTGGGCGAAAGACGTAAACAGAAGCTTCTCAAAAGAAGATAAATAGCCAATAAACATATGAAAAAATGCTCAGTGTCACTAATCATCAGGGAAATGCAAATCAAAACCACAGCGAGATATCACCTTCCCCCAGTCAGAATGGCTTTTATTAAAAAGTACAAAACGAAGAGATGCTGGCATGGATGCAAAAAGAAAGGAACGCTTATACACTGTTGGTGGGACTGCAAATTAGTACAACCCCAGTGGAAAACAGTACGGAGATTTTTCAAAGAATTAAAAGTTGACCTAACATTCAACTTTTTAACTCCTAACATTCAACTGTTTTAAACTCCTTCTTCTTTACAATTTCTTGCATCCTGAGAAAATTCCAGAACTTCTCACCCACTTAATTTTCAAACACTTTCTTCAAGCCCAGCTCAGAATAAATTTTATTTTCCCTCTCCCCACTGCAAAAAAAAAAAAAAAAAAAAAATGCTATAAAATTACCTCTTTGTATAAGGTGTACATGAAACATAAATGAATTTTGTGTTTAGGCTTGGATTCCATCCCCAAGATATCTCATTATATATAGGTAAATACTCCAAAGTCCAAAAAATTTTGAAATCCAAAGCAGGTCTTGTCCTAAGCATTTCGGAGAAGGGGTACTCAACCTGTATTAACAAAGTGCTGTGGGACCGTAGGGGAAAACATATTAACTCTGATGGGAGAGAGGAGGGACATTTCAAAAGAAGAATCTTACAAGAGGGACCACAGAAGCTACTTTACTACATGGAAAAGAGAGGGAGGGATGTTCAAAGGCAGTGAGACTCTTGAAAGTTTTTGGTGTTTTCAAGAAATAGTAAAAATCTCCTGGAACCTCACCATTCTCATACATAAATTAGGAATGATCAGCTTTTTCAGTGGAGAAGAGATTAGGAGCAATAACATCCCAGTAGCAACCAGCATACCCAGTGTCTAATGCCATTTCTCTAATAAAGAAGACCAGGCCTCCTTGGAGAAATGACTGCTCCTAGAACTGGAACAGAGAATGTATAAAACGGACCTCTCAAAGGAACACAGAAGCCAACTTAAAGAGCTCCTAATGGTCAAAGCTTGAACAATTTGAACAACAAAATAAATAAAGTAGTATTGAATTATAAACCTGAAGTATAAAATAAATATCCATAAGTCCATACTTGTATAAATAAATGATGAAATGAACAAACAAATGGGGGAAAAAGACAAATCTCCCATGCAGAATTTCAAATAATTTATGTAGATGATGTCAAGGCGGTGGAGCATAACTCCCTACTCCTTAAGCGTGAGCTGTGAAAGTGACTTCCTTCCAAAGAGTATAGTATAGAAAGGAGAGAAACCTGGCAAACACTGCCTCAGCCAGGCGATCAGCATCAGCATCAGCACTGATAAGCCATCCTGATAGACTGTACCCTTGGCATGATATGATGCGAAAGGAACTTGTCTGTGGTCTTCTTCCCCAAAATGTATAACCCCAGTATAATCATAAGAAAAACATTGGAAAAATCCAAACTGAGACACATTCTGAAAAAGACCTGGCCAGGACTCCTGAAAACAGTAAAGGTCATAAAAAATAAGGAAAGTCCAAAAAACTATCCCAGCCAAGAGAAGTCCAATAAGACGTGGCAACTAAATGCAATGTGGTTTCCTAGATGGGATCCCAGAACAGAAAAGGGACAGCAGGTAAAAACTAAGGAAATCTAAATAATAAAGCATGAACTTCAGCTAATACTAATATATCGATATTGGTTCATTAATGTGTCAAAATGTTGGTGGGACTGCAGATTAGTATGATCCCTATGGAAAACAATGTGGAGATTTCTCAAAGAACTAAAAGTAGACCTACCATTTAATTCAGAAATTCCACTACTGGGTATGTACCCAAAGGAAAAGAAGTCATTTTATCAAAAAGACACCTGCACTCAAATGTTTACTGCAGCACAATTCACAATTGCAAAGATGTGGCATCAACCCAAGTGCACATCAGTTCATGAGTGGATTAACAAAATGTGGTATATGATACCATGGAGTACTACTCAGCCATAAAAGGGATGAATTGATGCCTTTTGCAACAATTTGGAAGCAACTGGAGACCATTATCTTAAGTGAAGTATCTCAACAATGGAAAAACAAACACCACATGTACTCTCTAATAAACTGGAACTAACTGATGGGCACACAAGTACACAGAGAAAAGTAAAAGTCATTGGAAATCAAGCAGGGGGAGGAGGGAAGGAAAACAACCCACCTAACAAGTCCAATGAACACTATTCGGATGATGGAAACACTTACAGCCCTGACTCAAGCCATGTATCAAAAACATCTGTACCCCTTAATATTTTGAAATTTTTTTTAAATGTGCCATTCTAATGCAAAATGTTACTAATAGGAGAAACCAGGTGTAGGGTATTGGAAACTCTGTACTGTCTTTAAACTTTTCTATAACTCTAAATCTATTCTAAAATGAAAAGTTTATTTAAAAATATATAGGAATGATCACTCTTGCCTGCCTTGTGTGGTTATTATGAATATCAAATGGCATAATGTACGTGAATGTACTGTAGCCCCCACTTACCCATAGGGGACACAGTTAAGACCCCCTGTGGATGCCTGAAACTGCATGTAGTACCAAACCCTATATATACTGTGTTTTTTCCTGTACGTGCATACCTATGATAAACTTTATAAATTAGGCACAGTAAGAGATTAACAGCAAAATTAATAATAAAATAGACAATCACAACAATATACTGTAATAAAAGTTTTGTGGCTGTGGTCTCCCTCTCCCTCTTTCTCAAAATTCCTTATTGTGCTGTACTCACCTATTTTCAGACCGTGGTTGACCCCAGGTAGCTGACACCTCAGAAAGCAGAGTTGCAGATTGGGAGCACCCTTGTACTTTCTGAACTATGAGGCACACCACAAAACTAAAAAGTTTTAGGTATTATTTTATTTAAGTAAAACTATTTTATTTTAAAATGTGTTCGTAAATTATTCTGAAGTATTTAAAATAATTCTTGGTATGAGATGGAATGGAGACTGATTCTGTAGGCTGTGACCAGACTATTACGAGCCCCGGCAGCTTTGTTAAGGGGTTTGGATTTAATGTCGCAGATAATGAGCCACTGAAGCTTTCTTAGCCCAAGAGGGGTGGGAGTACATCTGAATTTTAGGAGAGGAGGCTGGAATTGTGGAAACCACGGAAGTCTGGGCAGAGACGCGCAAGACAGGGCAGAGGTGGCACAGAGAGGGATCAGGTGACAAAGCCTGATCCACTGCTGACGGGGATTAATCCCCGTGTTCCCCAGACCAGTAACCCTCTGGCCCAGACTTCCTGAGCACGACACCTATTTGGTATCATTCTAATATTTTCAATACATTTGATTCATTAATTGAATAAATATATGTGAATTTTTAATACCTTTTTAAAACTCTTGCAAATGCTTATATCTCACAGAAATCTTTTGTCATCCCACGTGTCTATTTTGAATTTGAAAAGATTTTATCCCTATCACGGCAGCTTAGCACAGTGTAGTGGTTAATTACTCAGCCCCAGTTTCCTTCTCTGTGACATTATAACCTTCTCTGGGTGCTCGTAAAAATACACAAGAAAATCGATGTAAAAACACACAGCTCGTTGCCCAGCCTGTAGCAAGCACATGGCAAGTGGTAGCTGTTATTAAACGGTGGTAGCAGAAGCGACAGGCCTCCTTGACATTGCTCAGGAGAATTACTAAACATACTGAAATGAATAAATTGCTCCTGCTACTCACCCTGGAGCACTCGGTATACTTGCCCTGGTGAGGAGCAGCTGGATCATTGCTAGTAAGTTTCAGCAACTGGGAGCATCTACCCTCAGAGTCTTTCCTCTTGAGGATCATATGTAAAACCACTGTTTTGTTGTCTTCCCGCTTGATCTTCATACACAGTAAACACTCAGAAAACATTAGCTATTCTTAATAGCATCACTGTGCCCTGCTTCTCCCAGGGGGGTCTCAGGGACCAGTTCTACTAGGTTCCAGCTGTGCTGGAGGGCAACTCCCCATCTATTTGAAATGCCCTCGGAGGGCCTTCCAAGGTTCATTTTTGTGTACTCCAGAGAGCCTACTTTTTAATCCCAAATGTACCATGCAGATTTCACACAAAAGTCTGTCCAGCTGTTTCCTGTGATGTGATGACAGGCAAACTGGCAGAACCTTAATTCTGTGAGCTCAAGTTGTGAAAGTTTTATCTGCTTACTAAGCTGTTGTCAGCTTGAGGGCAGGACCCTGTCCCTCCCACCCATCCCCGCACAGGGCTTGGCCCCCAGCTGGTCCTCCCTAAAAGTGGGTCGTGATCATCACTGCCGGCAGCAACCTCTGGGAAGTCCTTGGGCAGAGAGGCAGAGCCACCACCAAGGCAAACTTCCTGGCGCCACAGTTCTACCCGGGGTTAACTCTCTTTGTGAAACCTAAATGCATTAGCCACCTCCAACAGTCCCATTTATTTTTAAAACACATGAGGCTATTTTCTTCCCTACTCCACCATTCCAGGAATCTATCTGTAGATTTTATTTTAAAGGCAAGAACTATCTAATAATGAGTAATTTCACTGGTCTATATTTAGCAGCAAAGAAGATTTTTTTTTTTTTAGGTCATTGCAGGGAAGTTCTCAAAAATTGTGCAAGTTGGGAAAAGCTGACAGAAGCTGAATGTCATAGATTTTTTTTTTTCCTTCCAGAGCAGAAGGATTCACCCCCAGAAACCAGGCCCCAGAGAGTAGACAGTAGAGACACAGTTTCTTCATCAACAAAATGGGCATTATAGTGCTTACCCTATAGTGCTCTGGTGAGGAAAACAAGACAGAGAATCTAGAAGCACTCAGCTCGGTGCTGCTATACTGCTGCTCCATCCCCACCTGGCCACCTCTCAGCCACCACCCTCGTTCCCTACCTTCTGCTGAGGGTCACATGGCTGGTTCCCTGCCCTTAGGCTCCTCCCTCTAATCTACCAGCTTGCCCTTGTCCTTTCTAAAGCCTGGCTCTGAGGTGTCACTCTCTTCCTTGAAATCTTTCTGGGCTTCCTTCAGCCTTGGGCTGGCATTCTTGGCCTACCACTACACTACATCCCATAGTTCTAGAGTTGGCACCCACTAATTTCCCGTGTGGCAACTCGGAGTTGCGCAGGTTCTTTGTTTATGCCATTCCCTCTGCTGGGATGTTGCTTCTGATCCTCACCAAGGCCTCGTGCCAGCGTCCGCCTGGAACACATGGTTTCTCCTCAATTGAACCTGGCCTCCTCGCCTCGCTGAGCAGTGAGGCCTTCTTCACCTTGGATCCTATGGCTCTGCACACTTTCCTTAGCCTCATAGTATCTAGTACCTTACTATGTCGTTTTCCAGGTAGGAGTTCAATTTATTATTCATTAGACAGTGTAATAGTGGTTAAGAGCAGATTCCAGAACCAGATTGCCTGGGGTTGAATCCAGGCTCTGCCACCTCGTATCTTGGAACTTGAGCAAGTTACCTGTGTCTTGGTTTCCTCGTCTACAAACTGCACATAATGCAACCTGAAAATGCACATTGTAGGAAGCTTAAGTATATCTTACTAAGTGAAAGAAGCCAATCTGAAAAGGATATATACTGTATGATTCCAACTATATGACACTCTGCAAAAGGCAAAACTATGGAGACAGTAAAAGGATCAGTAGTTGCCAGGGGTTGGGGTAGGGGTTCTACATAAGTAGAGTACAGAGGATTTTTAAGGCAATGAAACTACTCTGTATGAAACTGTAATGGTGGATACCGGTCATTATACATTTTTCCAAGCCCACAGGATGTACAACACCAATAGTGAACCCCAATGTAAACTATAGAATCTGAGTGATAATAATGTGTCATTGTAAATCCATCAGTTGTCACAAATGTACCATTCTCGTGGGGAATGTTGACTATGGGGGAGGTTGTGCATGTGTAGGGGCAGGAAGTATATGGGAAATCTCTGTAGCTTCCTCTCAATTTTGCTGTGAACCTAAAACTGTTCTAAAAAAAATAACGTTTTAACAAATAAAATTTTGTTTAGTGTATAAAGTAGGAAGTACCCATGGCTCTGATGCTCAACTTTATCAAGTCATAATATTAAGCCACATATTTTCATATTTTTAAGAAGCAAAAGCCTACAGATAGAGTTAAAGTCCTCGTGAATACTTTCCATACCACATTCCTACCCCTCCCTTCGTAACAGTGGCTACAATCCAAAGTTCGTGTTAATCGTGCTTTTATATTTTTATTTTGTATTCTAAAACTTTACTTAAGTGGTATAATGCTATACACAGCCCTTTTCAATTTTGTTTTTGGTCAACATGTTTTTGAGATTTATCCATGTTGAAATATAGAACTTTATTTAATTCAATTTTATTACTGTATTCTATTTGCATCATATGAATATTTCTTAATTTATACATTCTACTGTTGAGGGACATTTATATCGCTTCCAATGTTAGAGATAGAGGGAATCTCAGAGATCATTGTGCAAATGAGTAAATGAATCTAAACAAGGAGAGAGATTTAGCTAAAGTCTTACAGAAGATAGTGGAGCCAGGACTTCCAAAGAGATCATAGCAGCCTGGAGTGGCCAGTTGTTCTCTTGCCCAACGTACTTTCCCCTTTGCTTTCTTCATACTCCTCTGAGGAACGCCTCTATCACTCCATGAAACCCTGTGGGGAATGTCAGTTACTATTTAACCAACCAGGAAGAGAGCCCATGACTCAGTTTTTGTCAATCATGGTACAACATTCCTTGGCATACGATGATTAGCTCAGGAAAGATCACGAGACCCAAGATGAGCCAATCAGAATCCTGTGATTTTGCTTGGCTGCAAAAACAAAGGACTGTGGTTTCCAGAAAGTATCTTTGGAGAGTGTACGTCCCACAGAGAAAATGAAACCAATACACAAAGAGAAACAATGACCGACAGAGGTGGAAGAGAAGAGAGAAGAGAGAAAAAGATAGAAAGGCTCAATGTTTGAGCCCCTGAATACAGTGTTCCCAAACTTCTCACTTATGAAATCTGCCCTTTCCTTTGTAACTTAACCAATTTGACCTGTATTTCTATCACCGGCCACAGAGTCCCCAGTCTCAGTTTACTGTTCTTTCTACTCTGCTGCAACTGCACCTGCTAGATATGCAGTAAGCATTTAATTGAGAATGATGATCTCAGTGAAACCATAGAAACACCATGAACCTTGAACTTACAGAACACAAGATTAACTGTGGTCAAAGTTACAATGTGACACTTCCCTTTACCCTGAGCTGTCATCCATGCAGTCAGTAAATATTTATCATGTCCCTACTACGTGCCAGATGGAAGATATATGACAAGAATAGCACAGAGGACATAGAGGTAACAGGATACCTTCCTAGATATTTTATATGAAGTGTTAAAATTAATTCTAAATAGAATGCCATTAACAAATAATGCACATTTTAATCCCTAGAGAAAAAAGTAAAAAGCCAATAGAGGAATTAAATAAAATATTAAAAAAATATTTGATTATCCCAGCAGGAAATAGGAAAGAACAAATAAAGGAACGAAGAGAAACAAATAGAAAACAAAAAGCAAGATAATAGACTTAAACCCAACATTATCAAAATTACATTAAAAATAAATAGGCTAAGCCCTCTACTAAGAGGCAGAAATTATCCGACTAGATACAAAAACAAGACCGAACTATTTGTTGTCTACAAGACACACACTTGAAATATAAAATTATGTTGAAAGCAAAAGGACAGAAAAAAATATACCATGTAAACTGTAAACATAAGAAAACTAATGTGGCTATATTAATACCAAACAAAGATGACAACAAGGAGTAATATCAGAGATAAAGAGAGATATTTCATAATGACAGAAGGGTCATTTCATCAGGAAGACATAGCAATTATAAATGCGTATTAACCTAAAAACAAGTTCAAAACATGTGAAGCAAAAGCTGGCAGAACCAAAGGAAAAATTAGACAAATTCACAATTATACGTGGAGATCTTAACCTCCCTCTCTCGGTAATTGATAGAATAAGTAGACAAGCAGACAGTAATTGATAGAGCAAGTAATTATATAGAATATCCAAACACTATCAATCACCTTGACCTAAATGATATTTATAGACCAGATGAAACCACTGCAGAAATATATTATTTTCAAGTGCACTTGGAACATTCACCAAAATACACCATATCCTAAGCTCCAAAATAAGTCTCAATAAATTTTAAAAGATTGAAATCATTGAGAATATATTCTGTGACCACAATGAAATGAAATTAGAACTCAATAGCAATAAGAAAGCTAGAAAATACGCAAATATTTTAGAAATAAACAATGTATGTTTAAATAACACATGGATCAAAGTAGAAATTACGAGAAAATTACGAGGTGATTATCCTTTTGTTATCTCATTGGCTGAAATATTTATCAGTAAGCCTCAGCCAACTGACACTGTAACCAGGAACCCATGTTTCAAACTCTGGACAGGGCCCAGACACCTTCTTCTTTTTAAGGTGTTGCTTTTGTTTCTTCTGTTATTGTTGTTTTGTATTGTTAGGTTTTGTTTTGCATTCTCACAAGTAGGAAAAACAAGTTGTTGTCAGTCACAATTAGTCAGAGACCCTTATAATTGCCTTTTCCTGCATATCACTTAGGGACAAGACAAGGGAATTAAATCATTCATTGATTCATGCAACAAATCTATTTATTAAGCATCTATTGTACATAAGGCAGTCTGCTTGTGCTAAGCAGACATGGTGAAAAAAGCTGACAGAATCACTATTCCCCTGACAATGATACGCTAGCAGGAAAGACAGACCTTAAACAACTAATTGCATAAGTTATTAGCGATTAGACACAAGTATCAGGAAAAAAGTCCAGGGTGTTGTAACAGGGGAGAGAGCTTGTAACAGGGGCCCCTGGCCTATTCTCACAGTCGGAGATGAACTCTCTGAGGGAGTCTCTTCTGAACTGAGCTCTGCAGGCTAAGTAGGAAGTAAGCAAGCAAAGAGCAGAAAGATATTTCCAGACAGAGGAAACAGGGGACAAGAGCAATGGCTCTGAGGCCATAAGAAGCACAGTACATATAGAAACTGAAAGAAGTGTGGGGTGACTGGGTTGGAGGAGGTCAGTGCATAAAATTAGATGGGGAACGTTACCACCCGGTTCCGGCTCTGGGGCCCCCCAGCTATGGGGAGCAGGGAGGTAGTAAGATTGGGCGGAGGGAGACGCTGAGCTGTGGTGTAGTCACAAGGAAGACTCGGTCATCGCTGCAGGGAGCTCTGAGCTGGGATGGCCCTTGAGGGTTGTTCCAAGTTGGGACAAGGGCTGACAGGTGAGGCTGTCCAGCAACAGCACCCCCACCAGCTGGGAAAACAAGTCCTTCTGTCCTGGAGGGGACACTGGGCAGCAAGGCACAGCACCCACTGTGCACTCAAATCGTGCTGGGGCTTTTAGGTCATGGTGGGGAACTTGAATTTTATCCTAATTGCAGGAGAAAGCCAAAGGAGAATTTTAAGCAAGCGAGACTAACGATCCGATTGGCCTTTCAAAACGACTAGTCTGACTGCTTTATGCACATGTTTTGTGCGGACAGGTGTGCAGGCGTGGAAGGAGAGAAAGCATGAAGAGGCAGCTGCGGTGGTATGGACTTATGTGGTAGCAGAGGAGGGAAGTAGGAGGTGGGGAGTGATTCGAGTCAGTTTGGACATAGTGTCGACAAGACTTGCTGATAGATTGAATGTGGGTTGGTGAAGAAAAAGAGAGGGATCCCAGATGATGCCTACATTTTGGCTTGAATAATTCATGGTGGCGCCATTTAATAAGATGAGGGAGAGTGGGAAGGAGCGTTGTTCCCAGCCATCTCATCACACATCCCGGGAAGTCGACTTTATGTCATGGTGGTCAGCTATCTGCCATTTCCCTACTATTCCTAAACACACAGGGACACGTTGCCTGTTCTTTGGGCCATGGTTTTCACTTGAAACCATGATTCTTCAACGTCCAGATCCAGTGCTACCTCTTCTATGAAACATTCTTTGATTATTAAAACTTTGGGGGAAAAATTTACACACACACACACACACACACACACACACAAAGAGAGAGAGAGATGGTTCCCAACTTAGGATGGTTTGACTTACCATTTTTTGACTTTACAGTAGTATGAAAGTTATACACATTCAATAGAAATCGTCTTTTGAATGTTGAGTTTTGATCTTTTCCCAGGTTAGTGATATGTATCTCGATACTCTCTCGCAATGCTGGGTAGCAGAGCAACCCCAGCTCCCAGTGAGCCATTCGATCAGAGGGGCAAACAAGCGGTACTCTACAATGTACTCTGTTGCCAGATGATTTTGTCCAACTGTAGGCTGATGTCAGTGTTGAAAACATATTAAAGGTAGGCTAGGCTATGATTTTCTGGAGGTTAGGTGTATTAAATGCATTTTCGACTTACGATATTTTCCACTTATACTGAGTCTATTGGGATATAACCACATCATAAGTTAAGAAGCATCTGTATGTGTACACACATGCGCGCGTGCGCCCACACACACACACACACACACACACAGAGTAATCCTGATATTTTATAATTGGGGACATTAGAAACTAGGGAGATTAACTAACTTGCCTGAGACTATGCTCCTGGATACCAACGGAGCTGTAACAGGACATCAGGTCTCCTGAATCCCTATTCAGTGGCTGAAGACTGAACTAAATCAGAGAATAGATGGTCAACAAGGGTGGGCCGGATCAGTTAGGAGTTTATCGTAGACCTCTAGGCAAGAGGTGATGGTAGCTTGGCGGAGGGTGGCAGTGGAGAAATGAAGCAGATGTATCTAAGATGTATCTAGGAAATAAAATTGTCAGGACTTGGTGATGGTTTTGGATAGAGGGAGCGAGGGAGAAGGAGGTGTCAAGGACAACTCCTTGGATAACCTGATGCTATTCACTGAGCTTGAAAGCACTGGAAGAAGGCACGGTCTGGGGAGAAGATCATGAGTTTGGTTTTCATTTCAGCTCAAGTTACTGGTTGGTGCTCAGATTTCTGAGGGGGACTGTGTGGCCTGAATTCATATCTCTGAATGTTGGGGGTTGGCACTGGGGCCTCTGGGTGGGACCTCTAGGTGGCTAGTACATAAACCTCTGAGGGGCACTGCATGGCTGGTGTTCGTACCTATAATGGATGTTTGTCACTGATGCTTGCAACACCAGAAAACAGTGGACCTGGGGCTGCGTGCTGCACCCTCTCCCTGCCTCCTGTCGGACCAGTTTTCCAACGGCAGCACCTACCAGGAGGCCCAAGTGTCTGGGAAATGCAGCTTGACAGAGCAGACTTCGGAGAAGTGGGCTTGCAGCTCCAGGACATTCAATAAATAACCGCCAATACAGCTTCAGGAAAGGAGCCCCAGATAAGGAATCAGAAAACTGAGTTTTATGTCCAACTTTGCCATCAACCAGCAGTGTGAACTTGAACATGTCACTTCCACCTCTGACCCCCTTTTCTCTTCCTTTTATAGTGTGGACATCTCCTTGATGTTGCACATACTTGGTGTCTGTCCTTTGAGAAGCCTCTCCTGACCCCCATCTCCTAGTGAGATTTGGGGTCCCTCCTGTAGCTTATAGAAATTCCTCTTCTACTTCTTTTTTTTTCACTTTTTATTTTGAAAAATAACTAACATACAATTAAGAGCACAGATCTTAAATATTCAGTTCAATGAGTTTTGACAATTGTACGTACCCAGGTAATCACCAACACAAATAACACAGAACATTTCTTCTTTCCAGGAAACTCCCTCTTACCCCTCTCCAATAAAAATCCCACAACCCCAAGCATATACTCTCTGATCTCCAGCGCTAGATTAGTTAGCCTATCATTGGATTTGATATAAATACAATATGCAATATGTACTCTTTTTTTGAAATTCTTTATGTTAGTAAAATATATACAACATAAACTTTGCCATTTTAACCATTATTAAATATGCTATTCAGTGGCATTAATTGCATTTGCAGTGTTGTACAGCCATCATCACTGTCTGCCTCTGTAGCACACTCCATTTTACTAGCCTGGTGACTAATCTGAATCCGCCTAACAGGGATTCAACCCTGAAGGATTGGTATGTAGTGAGTACTGATACTGGTTGGTCGGTTGAGGGAATGACTGAATGTCTAAAGTGCCGCTGAATGTCTTTCTATCTAAGAACTATAGTAGTTACCAAATTGCCCCCTTATTCCTCCTCCACTTCTCAAATATTTATTAAGCATCAACGGGATGTCTGTGCTAGGCTCTAGAAATGAAAAGATGACCTAGACAAAATTCCTGCCCACAACTCCACAGCCAGGTTAGGAATCCAGACAAATAACATGCAATAAAACATTAATCCTTAGTAGAAGGATGAATAGGGTGGGAGTTACGGGTACAGAAATGACGCTATGCCTTACGCTGCCATGGGAAATAAAGGAGGGCTTCATAGACATGCAAAAAGCAGATTTAGTGGTGCTGAGTGCTGGGATGGGGGTGGGGAACAGTCTGGAAGGACTGCAAGGAATTCTTTAGGGCCAGAGTCAAAGTCTTTCCTCCTCCTGGATCCCCATTTTCTGCCTCAATGCCTGAGACTGTGCTTGTCAGAGAGGTTAGCTAGTCACACTGATTTTTTAAGCATGATGGGTTCTGCTTGCTCTCCCCCTTCCCACCCCACTTCCTTTTCATTAAGGCTCTTTGGTATTTCTCAATACTTCCCTATTTCTCAGTGTTTCCCTTGAGTTAGTTTCTCCTCTGTGTGCATGCTCTCCTTGAATGAGTGGCTTTTTTTATTTGTGGTTTCCCACAAAAGGGCGTTGTTTAAGGCCTTAGGTTTTTCCTAGGAAAATCTATATAAAAATTTTACATAGTTTTATATATTTATTAGTCTCTTATTTTGAAAGTAGCTGCTAAATGAACCTGTACCTCCTTGCTACTATGTGTACTCACGTTCATGCACGTACATACATGCATGTACTTCCTCTTTCTCTCTCTCTCTCCCCACTCACCTACCCCAACTGGACCCCATTCCACCCTTATTGTCCCACTTGTCTGTAGCTTAAGAACTCAAACCACCAAGAAGTAGTTGTCTGTGGTCAAAATGGTGCTACTGAACTTTAACTTTGAGACTTTTATTCAGAGAGCTGGATGTTTGGATGGATGAACAGATGGATGGACAGACAAATAAATGACCCAGACAAGCAAGCTTCTAAAAGCTTGCCAAGGTGACCTTTAATAACAAGCCTTAGTAGACAACTCAAAACAAGTGTTGGCAATGGCGATGGCGATGATAATAATATTGATGACAGTGTAATGTGATGAGTGCTACAACAGAAGAATGAAGACGTATGCTGGGGAGGAATGCAGTGAGATTTCAAAGAGTTAGGCAGGCCTAAGACTTCACAATTTTTCTGCTTCACTCACTAAACACACATTTAAGGAGCATTACCTTTTACTCAGTCCCTGCCGTACACAGTGGTGAATACAAAAGAAGTATCCAATGGCATCCCTCCCTGTTTAAGACCTAAAGCAAGAGAATCCCTTCTCCTTGCTAACCCTAAATTAAGTAATTAGTTCTTTTAAAAGGCATGAGTGAAAGATTCTAAATTCTAAAAGACAGGAATCATCCAAAAGCATTTTTCAATATGGTCCCTTTTATTTTCTAATCAGGATAACATCAAGTAATAATAAGATATTCACACTGTTTCTTACAAGGTTTCCCCATTCTTTGAATTATTTGAGAATTCCCAACAAAACTGAGCCCTATTTTAAGAAGCACAGACAGAAGGATGCACGTACAGCCAAGCTCAGTGGAGATGGCAGAGGGGAGGGATTGGGGAAGGGTGGCATGCTTCTCTCTTTTGCCCCCAAAAGGATGGACATAAAGAAAAACATAAAGCTAATAAAGAATATCTCATGCTTTCCTTTCCTCTTCTTCTTGTGACTAAGGCAAATCACACATGGCGATGGACTGGTGCAAGCGTCGCATTACCATGGAGTCCAAATGCCATCTTTGTCCATAGGAAAGAAGGACCATCCTGTGCCAATGGCCAAGAAGCTCCCAGACTGTGCCAGGCAAGGTTGTCTGCGGGCCCTGGCTCCTGCCTAAGAAGAAATTTGATTCCAGTTGCAGAAAGAGGAATAATTTCAAAGTCATGAAAACCTAGGGTGAAAAAGTAAACTGACCTAATCACCTTCTCTCCCTGTGAAGGAAGGGAAATATTAGAGAACAGGAATGAACGTGAAGAAGGAAATATTAGAAAATAAGTCTAGAAGCAGAAGGAACAGGAGCTGAAAAGGCAATGAGGGCCTGTGGACAAGGTGAACTTACCTATGAGCAAAAAGTGTAAGCAAACACTAGGGTAGGTAGCTAGTGTGGCTGGAACACATTTTCCCAGGACAACTCACTAATCCTATGGACCTCCATTTAAACATCACGGCCTTGAAGAAACTTCCCGTTAACGAGCCCCACCCCTGGGACAAAGGACTTGGTCAGGTCCCCAGTGTGTGCTCTTAGCAAATCCTGCGTCACGTTCCATCACATTTACGCAGCTGTAATTGAATCATCACTTACGAGAGTGTCCGTTGCCTCTCTCTCCTCCACTGTACTATAAGCTCCGTGAAGGCAGGGACTGTGTCCCTCTTGTGCCCACATCGCTGTACGTATGCGTAGTGTTAATACTGTATCTGGTTTAAGTTGAAAACTAAATGCTTCTTGAATGATCTACTGAGAAGAAGCCTTTGTCTGCCGAGGCTGGAGGAGAAGACAGAAAGGAAGAGCCTGACTTCAGACGACAGCTTGGCGTTGCTGGGCCTGGAGAGATGCCACCCCCGTCTCTGAGTGCAGAGCCTTAGGCCCAGTGATGACCAAAGCCCAGGCGATGGCAGTTCTCTGGTGCCCCAGGGTGTGTTGCAGGGTGCTGAAGAACAGAAATGAATTCTTGGTGACCCACGTATGTCCCCAAAACAAACAGCAGAGAGAAAGACGCACAGGCTATGTGCTACGCAAGCGGAATTATCTCTAAATGAAATGCTTCTCGAAGACTCGGAAAGGAGTTGGTGAATTGAAGGTTGATATTAAAACCTCATTTCGTATTTCTTTTTGTTTACAGGGAATCGTTTTAATTTTCTGTGCTCACCTGCTTTGTGTTTACTCCACTGACCGTGTTAAAGCTTAGCTGCAGCGTTCTGCTTTGCTCTAAGTTATTGACATAGAAAAAAGACGCCGACTGATAATTTATTAGTTGTGGTATAATAATTTGTTTTCAAAATGCTATTTTTTTAAAAATTTAGGATACTCTACAGGGCTTTCCTATTTGGAAGAGAAAGAAATACTTTTTTAAGAACATCATGTTCAGATACAATAAATAAGTAAAACATCTCCCTCCTTTTCAATGATCCTACATATCTTGCTTTATATGATTAATTGAGATATTTTGCCTGTTGAACTGTCTGGGTTCGTATACTTTTTGGAAGGATAAGGTATGTTTTTTTCCATGGACTGGGCAGAACTCTGCCTTAAGGCAGGGTTTGGGGGCCAGGTAATGCCTTGTGGTGCTGCTGTCCTGTGCATGGCGGGATGCTGAGCAGCATCGCTGGCCTCTGCCCACTGGATGCCGCAGCACCCACCCCAGCCCCAGTTATAACCATGAAAAAATGTCTGCGGCCATTGCCAAAATGTCCCTGGGGGGCAAAGTCACCCCAGGTTGAAAACCACTGGCTAGGAGGCAGAGACTTTTAGAGTAGTTATTAACTGGCTGGGGATGGTCTTGACCTCCTGGGTGCCTATTGTTCCAGTCTGGACATTTTGTGCCATTATAGGAGGGCCACATGGGATGCTCCAAGAGAGTTTAGGACCAGGCTGCACCCAAATTTTCTTTCCTTTTTTAGGCTGAAGAGTCTACAGAATTCTGGAAAAGGGATGAAATAAATATAGGATTGTAGGGAAAGGCAAAAGGAGCTAAAGGGAAATGGAGAAAGGAAGTTTCGAAAGAGTTTGGGGATGCTATAGTCTTAAAAATAAATGCAAAACAAAACTCCAACATGTGCATTATTTACTTCTATACAGGACAATAGCTGGGACATTTTTAATAAAAGGTCGCAGCACTTTAAACATAAAATGTACAGTTTTGTGGTCTTTATCATACAGGTTTCAGAGTTGTCTGTTTTTCTCTGGGGGCATTTATAAAAGCAAGTATAAATCGAATGCTATTTTAATAACCTTCATGGTACAGTATTACATATTAGATGCAGCTCATTGTTTCCTACCCCATACTTACTTCCCACAGCATACCACTGCTTTTATATGAGACAGTCTACCCTGTAGGGAGAAAAATGGGTCTAAAATATAAAGCTAGCCCTTTCTTTTTGCAGACATCCTGTAATTAGCTCAAGTTTTCATCTTCACAGCAAGATCCTGCTGCACACACACACACACACACACACACACACACACACAAACAGAAAACAGAAAAGTTTTCTTTTCTCGACGTGTTTTTGCCAGATGTTTCCAGAAAAAAATGTAAACGCAAAGTTTTTTGTGTGTATTGGTGTACATGACTCCATCCTTAATGACTGCTTCAAAATGCTCCCCTTCTTTAATTAAAACTAAGTGGCTCTGCCCAGTTCCTTTGTGAAGAACATCTATTGTCTCTGTCTTCACAGTCTGTCAGCATTTCAGCCATCTGTAGGTGCCCCGTGTGGCCTCAGGAGGAGCCAAACTTTTAGCTCTATTCATACTCATTCTATATTTTCTGTACAACAAACCCAAAATGAACACTTTAACGTTTTGATGAAAAGAAACTCAATCACTGCCAAATTAACATGTGAAACTCTTGCTATCTCTCCAATTAACTTCACATTTTTGTGAGTTTAAGGAGTGATTTTGTGGCTCCATGCTGGAAATATTATGATAAGTTTGCATCAATATTAGCAATCAGGCATCGTCTCTTTGTTTAGTTTGAGATATCCATGTTTCTGCTTTGCGAGAGAATACTTTTATGCTTTTAAAAATATTTTTTTCCTTCCTTATCTTCCCCGTCTCTGCCATCCTCACATCATTTTGTAATGTCAGTCCTGGAGATGGCCTTAGGGGATCTGATTTATCTCCTTATTTGATATTTGGCAAAACTGAGAGGAAAGGAGTTTCCCTAAACATACATCTGATTAGTAAAGTTTTTTGACCCCCATTTTATACCCTGCATCTGTTGAGAATGGTTGGTACCGCATTCTCATGTGAAAACCCAAAACAAAACAGCAACGATAAAACCCCATCGCCTTTTATCAGTGACGTAGGCTTGAAATCACTGACGACGATGCCTATGGATACTTCCATGAAGGTGCGAGTCAACGTTCTTTGCTCCCACTATCTTATGGGTTGGGCTGATCTAGCCACACTCTCATTCATTCACTTGGAATATTAAATAAGTGTGAACTCCCACAAGGATGAGTGGCATTGTAGTCGGATATGAGTTTAAATCTCAACTTTCCATCTCATAAGTGATGACCTTGAGCAACTTACTCAATTTCTCTAAGCATCAGTTTTCTCATTTTAAGACTTGGCATAGTATAGGCACTTCCTCACAGGGCTGTTATAAGGAAGGAGCAGATGAATTGTTGAGTGTAAGCGCGTGCGTAGTACAATACTTGACAAATAGTAAGAACTTCACGTGTTAGCACTTTTGTTATAATCCCAAGGCTTGGTGACTGCCTGGATCAGAAAAGTGGGGAGAAAAGGAACAAAGGGAAGTATCACAGGTGAGTTTGAGGCTTCAAGCCTAGGTTACTGGACATTTCTAATACTCCCAATATTCAATATCCCCTATCTCAACACAAAAACACTACATTTCCTAACCTCCTTTCAGTTAGGCTGGGACTGGGGTGAGACCACTGAGGTGCCTACGGTGAAAAATATAAGGAGCCACTTGCTTTTATAAGGGGTCCAGTGAATGCCAACCCTATACCTGCATGACCCCAAGAGCAAGAGCCTCCTAAGGTTTCACACTCGGGGCATCCCACACCTCACCCTAGTCCTAACCCTGCATAAGGCCATGTGCTGAGGTCTGGCCAGTGAGCTGCAACTGCAAGTGGCACTTTAGAGCCAACACTCAATCCTCCATGCTCTCTTCCTCTGCTACAGCGGCCGAGAAGGTCACCGGTTCTCAATGGTGGTGCTCCATGGTTGTGTGAGGCAGGGTCCCCTGCCTGCCTACATGGACGTGAAAGGTGATCAAGAAGTAAAATTGTGTAGAGCTACTGAGATTTGGAGATTGTTTGCTACCACAGCAAAACCTAGCTAGTTATTATTATCACCATTGTTATTATTATTAGCATCATCCCAATCAAAATCAATCACTGCCTTTCGTTGCTCTCACTGACTATTGAGCTTGTGGGGTTACCGTGTGGGTTAAGTTGTATCTTACTTGGCTGTAAATAGGAAGTGCTCCATGAGAGGCTTTGTGGACAGGGGAGCTCTCTATCCCCAAGGCCTAACCTACTGTCTCGACATATTACAGGCATTTAACAGATGTTTGTTGATTAAGTAACAGATGACTTGGTTTACAAGTTGTAAGAAATTTTCCGCAAAACAAAAGCTATGAGCCAGCAGTGGACCAAGGAAATGGCCCAGATTTTCTACTTCTCCCTGTGAATCTCTTATCCTTTCAGTGCCTGCATCAGCCAGGTTGTCAAGGTTACCTCTCATCATCTTTGTAATATTATTAGATGTTGACCCATATTGTACCACAATGATACACAGACCTCGATGTGTATTTGCCTCCCCTACTGTTCCGACTGTTGTCGCTCTCTTCAGATCTGTTTCCCTCGCTCTACTGTATTTAAGTGTGAAAGATTGTACAGCTTGGCTAACACCAGACTGAGATCTGATCCTGTATTGTACTGACTCTGTGGGATTTCAAGAAACTTGGTTAGCTTGAAACCCTGAAGAAGTTGCAAAGTTTTTTTCTTGGGATTTAAGTAAGATTCTACCTCTTCTTTCTAAATTGGGGATAAGATATGGAGTCCTTGGCAGGGTTCTGTACAGTTCCCTTACTTTTTTAAGCCTTCAGCATCCTTGCCATCATTCCCGCAGCAGTTTATTTTGTCCTGGTTAGATCCTCTGCTGGGTGCTTTACACGTAAAATGTCACTTAAGGCTCACCGCAATCTTAGGGAAGAGATGCTGTTATTAGTCCTATTTTGCAGATGAGAAAATCAAGTCTCAAGAGAATAAGGAACTTACCCAAGGACACGCACGACTAAAAGTCAAGGCTAACATTAACCCTCGGTTCAGTTTGACTCCAAATTCTATGCTCTTACTGTACTATTATATGAAGTAAGAGATAAAAGTGAAGGAGACATTCAAGTTGGCCCAAAGTCTTCCAGTGTTAAAGCAAACGTTTGAATATGGACAATGATACTTAACATTCTGAGCATTTTAGTGGGAATGAAGGATAGACAAGAATAACAGGTAGCCCAGTCTGGTAGAATTTGTCTTACATAAAATGTTACTCAGAAAAAAATACCTCCCAATTTCTTTATAATCTAGAATTTTAAGAGAACTAGGGTTGGGGAGGAGAAGGATGTTATTTGGCAAAGTTATTTACTGGGAGAAACTATTTTTAAAGTCACTTTAAAGTGTGCCATTTTCAAAGTCACTTTTAAAGTGCGCATAGTGAGATTAAAAGTTAAGGAAGACAAAATATTCATTAATTTTATTCTTGAGACCAGTTGGAAGCATTATACTTTGTTAAAAATAATAAATTCTTCTTTCAAAAAAAACGATCCTTTCAAACTGAGTTTCTTTCATTATCAAAATTGAACACCATATATTTGTTAGCCACTTTTATTTCCTTGTGTGTGAATTATTTATTTGTAAATTTTACCCATTTTCTATTGGAATATATAGGAGCATCTATATAATTTACAATGACTTTTTCCATACTATGGAAATTAACACCTTGTGATTGTCACTATGTTGTTAATATTTTCCCGAGTTTGTTGCTTATTGCTTTCTTTGATGATGGCATTTTCTGTCTAAAGATATTTTTAATTAATTTTTATAGTTAAAAAGGTGGCTTTGGGTGCGTTTGTGCACATGTGTGTGTACATGTGTGTGTTTAAAAAAAAAAATGGTAGTCAGGATGCTTCCTCTGACCAGGAAAAGAGTTTGGATGTCAAAACCTAGTTTCACAAATCTATTTCATGCCAATAAACAAGAAGGCAGGGAGCCAATGTATAATTTGTGAGGCAATTTGCAGAAGGCTTCCTGTTAGAATCTGGGCATCATTAAATAATAGCCATGTGCTGATTTGGCTACTTGCCAAGCAAGGCCTAACAGCCGCCTATCGGCACTCACATCGGTTTGCAATGCCTGGCTGGTCACAGTAGGTGTTAACACCAGCCCATAAAACTACTGCTACTTTGTGGATTTGGTGAAGTGTCAAGTGATTTGCTGCTGAGCAAAAGAATGAAAGGGTAGAAAGAAGGAAGAAGGAAAAAATGAATAGGAAAGGAAAGAATAAAAGAAAAAGAAATGAAAAGGAAGGACAGAAGACAAGTAAAAGGATAAAGAATTAGATAAGAAAGCAATTGAAAGAAAAAGGTAAGGTAAGAAGAAAGAAAGAATAGAAAGAAAAAAGAAGTAGAGAAACAAAATATAAGTGAAGAGGGAGGGAAGGAAGGAAGGGAGGGAAAGAGGGAGAAGGAAGGAAGGAAGGAGAAAAGGAAAGAAGGAAGGGGAAAAGGGAAGAGGGAGGGAGGGAAGGAGGAGAGAGAACATCAAAATCAAAAACTTCAGACGAAATCCATCTCAACAAAACAAAGAATCATAAATCCTAGGGATGAAAAAGGATGTAGAGTTCCTTTACATCTAAAGCTGTCATTTCACAGGTAGAAAAACTCAAGCCCAGAAAGGATGAGTAACTTGGCTCAAGTTCACACATGGGCCTCATAACAGAATGAGACCCAGATTCCAGCCAGGTCTCCTAACTTCCAGCGTAACCTGTCGTGTCTCACGCTGCAATTCTTGTTTCACTGGAAACTTGCTATCAGTTTAAATTGATGTCAAGCAACATCCAACATCAAAAAAATGTTAGCAAAAGCTAGACCAGAAAGTCTTAACCTATGCATTTTTTTTTTAATTTTAGCACATTATCATAATGGAATTTGACCTATAATGTACAAACTTTAAAAAGACAGACTAGCTAGCAGTTCCATTCTACTTAAATTTTTTTTAAAAAAAGAGGAAAAGTTATATGTCACTAAGAAAAATACACTTCAAAGGAAATTACTTAGATGACTTAGGAAAAGGCTAAAAAGTCTTCAGTACTTTTAGTAGCATTTCAATTTTCTGCCTTAGACACCTGAGGAACGTGGTACATTTTTCCATTCCTGTTTGGGGTCAATAGTCACAGATAAAGAGAAGCAGGAGGTTACATGTAATTGCAGTTGGCCTTGCCTTTCAGTACATGTGATTTTATGTAGAGTTATGTGTGACCTTCCTAAGAAGGGAAGTAGATGGTGAGTTGCTGAACATCAAAAGAAAAAATTATGAATGGCTGAGAAACCAAAGTATTTCTCCCAATGCCCTTAAACCCAAAAAAGATCCTGTTTAACATGGTGCGGATGTACCCTCTCACTCCTGCAGTCAGGACTCAGTGACAGCTCAGATTTCCTTTCAGTCTCATGTTTCTGTATGATCCCACAACACAGTAAAACAGAGTCCCTCTGCCCCAATGAACTGGTTACTGCTTTAATTTTCTGTTTTGCTTTGGCAATAGGGACCTTACTTCATTCCACTAATTTATTTTGGATGGCACTCTGCTTTAGCAGCTTAACTGTTTAGAAATAGTGCCAATGAGGCCAGAGTATTTGGTTTCATCCATTCATTCAACAAATATTTATTGAGTTACCTGCTCACCAGGCACTGCTTTAGGTGTTTGGCAAACAGCATCAACAACACAGATAAAAACTCCTCCCCTCACAGTGTCTGCACTCGGAGGGTGGGAGAGGGTAGGGATAGACAATAAATAAGTATAATAATATATGGTATGTTCAGTGGTGATACATGCTACAGAAAAAAATAAAACAAGCAAGGGAATAGAGAGGGAGGGGCTCACTCTTCTAGGGCCAGCCTCACTTTTGAGTCGGATGATGAGGAGTTTGAGCAGGATGGTCTCTCTGATGAGAGACAACCTGAGCAAAGACTGGAAGGAGACACGGAGTGAGACGTAGGATGGCAGGCAAAGGGACCTGCCCCAGGAGAGGCACAGGGACGTGTGGCCAGAGCATGACGAGGACACGGGAGACCCAGAGAGGCCCAGGATTCAGGTCTTGCAGGGCTGGGAAGGCTGTTACAAGAACTTTGGCTTTAACTGTGAATGAGATGAAAAGATTTTTCTTTACCACTGGAGATGCATTTCCACGTGATGCCCTCAGCTGCTGGGTGGGAAGAGCACATTCAAGGGCACGGGTAGGAGCAGGGCCAGGGCTGCAAAAGGCTGTTGCTAACCCAGGTGGAGAGGACGATGACTCAGGTCCTGCTAGTGGTAGCAAAGAAAATACATGGAAGATTCTGAATATATCTCATGGCTAGAAATAACAGGATTTGTTGATGGATTGGATGTGAGATATGCAAGAAACAGGAGTCAGGATGATTCCAAGACTTTCAGCCTAAGCAATTGGAAGGATAGAGTTGGAGATGATATAAAGTGAAATGGGGAAGGCTACAGGAGGAACAGACTTGTTTGTTTTGAGTGGAGATGAGGAGTTCACTTTGAATGAGCTGGAGCCGCCTACTGGATACCCATCTGGACATGATGAGCAGGCAGTTGGATATGTGAGTCTGGACTTTGAAAGAGAGATGCAGGTTACCGATATAAATTTCAGTCCTTAGTGTAGAGATTCTATTTAAAGCCATTAGGTGAAGTGAGCCAACCAAGGTAAAGGTGTTTGCAGGAAAGAGAAGAGACCCACGGACAGAGCCCCGAGGCACCCCAGCACCATGATGTAGGAGACATGAGGAACCAGCAGAGGAGACTGAGAAGGAATGGCTAGTTCCGTGAGAGAGGGAGAAAGAGAAGGAGAATACGAAGTGGCCAAATAATAAATAATTGAGTTAGGCAGTAAAGAAAGAAATGGAAGGACAGTCGCTGGGCAGACGGCGTGAAAGAACATGATGGATCAGACTAGATTAATCAGCCCTCCTGGAACTCTCAAACAAAGTGACAGTGAGGCAGCAGTGTTAGTCCCCAAGTTGATGACTCATAGAACCTAAGGTCATAGTTCACAATAATTTCTTTCGAGGCAACGGATCCAAAATAGAGAACAATATATAAAAGACAAAGAAGAAAACCTAAGCTCAGTGTACATTAATTCAGAGAAGAATTCAACTATTTTTAAAAACTTCAAGAAAGAGGACAGCATTCTACGTATTGTCCTGAAAAGATAGTGAGATGGGATATAGAGTAGCGCCAGGATGATGATTTGGATGTGTTAAGTTTATCACTTTGAGACCGGATTTATTTATATATGCGCATTCCATCTCCTTTCATGCGACAGATTTTAAGAACACATATAATAGAAAGAGAGAAAAGAAGCAATTGAAGGAATGAGAGTCAAAATAAAGAAAATATTTATATTTCTTTAAGAAAATAAAGCCAGGGATAAAATTAATACAACTCCACCCCCTTAAAAAAAAGGAAAGAAAAAGAAATGCAAGTGTAAAATTCTGTAGCATCACTAGAGATTGTAAATTGGCCTCTGACCTTCCTACCAACCAAAGCAAGAAAGAAAATATGATCACTAGTAAAAACCTACAGTTTTGGCTCAGCCTGGCGGCTCATGTCTGTAATCCTAGTACTTTGGGAGGCTGAATTGGGAGGATTGCTTGAGGCCAGGAGTTGGAGACCAGCCTGAGCAACAGAGCGAGACCCAGTCTCTACAAAAAATTAAAAATTACCCCAGCATGGTGGCATGCACCTGTAGTTCCAGCTACTCAGAAGGCTGAGGAAGGAGCATCACTTGAGGCCAGGAGTTTGAGGTTGTAGTAAGCTATGATGACACTACTGCACTCTAGCTCTGGCAACAGAGCTAAACCCTCTCTCAAAAAACAGACAAACAAACAAAACCCTGCAGTTTCCAAAAGATTAAAACAAATCCGCAGTTTTGTGGAAGCTAATACTAAAATTAAAAGAAATTATGTCCTGTGGAACCACACAATATGGATAAAGACCTTGATGATACTCTTTCAACAAAAACAATAAGTTTTTTAGAGCCAGTTTCTTCTTACATTCTTTCACAAATTGTAAATCTTTTCTACTTCTAAATCAAAACATCACCACTAAATTCTGGTAACTTTTCCATACTAATTTTTTAGAACAATTACAAATGTATCGTAACATGAGCCTTGGATACCATGGTAACACTTTGACCTGCTTGTTACTTTGTATATACCAGCTATAAAATAAAAAATCAACAAGTTCCTAGGCATAATTCCCACAGATATTTTATGTAAAACAATGACATTCTTTGCAACTTCTGCCATTTAACCTGTCTGGAGCAAGCTTCCTGGAAAGAAATCCATTTGAAAGACTCTGCTCTAATTGGAATCCAATGTAACTAAATTCACTACATAAAAACCTTCTGATCGGAACCAGTAAAGTCAAGATTATTGGTTCTGCTGTGAATGTTCAGCCCTCTGCAGCTCAGATGTCTTGGGATGGAACAGTTCTGGAGGCCACCATCATCAATGTCAACTTGGCCATGTACCGCATCTCTCAGTTGTTCCTCTGTCACAAATGTGCTTAAAACTGAGCTCATTTGCAATGTAAATGCATGTGTAGGATGCTAATCAGGGCACTGTACCAATTTAGGTATTATGTTTTAGGGGACACAAAAGCTATGTTAATATTTTATTCATCTTCAAATTACCTATAAATTGTGCAGTCTTGTTCAGATCCTCTTCAGGCAAATGAGGAAGTCTCAGTTGTTAAAATTAATGTATAAAATCCAAATGAATTTTCTTCGCCGGCACCTGCTTGATGACACAGAATTACAATCAGTGACAAAATTGCCTTTGAACCCAAGTTTTCATTTCCTTCCACTGAGTTGTAAGAGCTTATGTGAGGGTTTGCTCCCACCCCCTTCAACAGGGACCTCTTCCTCTTCTCTCGCTCCCTCTCCCCTGCGCTATGCATCTAGTGCCCGTGCAGACATTTGCACAGAGGCGAATCACTTTCACTTCTGCTGGGGAAATTACAACA
Source organism: Eulemur rufifrons (assembly GCF_041146395.1). Taxonomy (NCBI): domain Eukaryota; kingdom Metazoa; phylum Chordata; class Mammalia; order Primates; family Lemuridae; genus Eulemur; species Eulemur rufifrons. The sequence goes on along the minus strand of NC_090992.1, from coordinate 9,175,800 downwards.
CGCTTCTTTAAATGGCAGAGAGAAGGAGAAAACTTAGATCTTCTGATACCAAATCACTGAACCTGGGAGGGTCAGTAATCTTTCAAGCCCAGTGAGACCACAAAATGCCCCAATGTGCAAGAGAAGCACTGGGGTGTGAGTGGGGAAGGGATAGAAATGAGGGTCAGAAAGGGTCTTGGAGAAGAAAAAAAAGAGAAGGTGGTGGAGATAGGGGGGAAAAATGTGCAGTGCGAACATGTATGCATTCATCCAACCTCCACATCCTCACTGAGCACATCAAGTGCCTGGCAGCAGACCTCTCACATGTTGGTTTCCATTAGGATCTCACTTGGGGAATATCTGCTGAATCAGTGGCGCTGAGCTAAACCAGGAAATTCACCAAAATTAGGAGAGTCACGGTATTAGTCAAGGTCTCTCTGAAAAAAGTTAGACCCAAGAGACACATTCCTCTGATCTGAAATTTTCTCTTCTTGTGCCATTCTCTGCTTTGTGTTCAAAGCTCACACCGGCAGTAGCTATTATTTGCCCATCAAGTGTTGTGTTGTTGGCTTCTTTTGGAAAAAGGAATCTGCATCACATCTACGTCAGACTGTGTTCCTCTCTTGCTCTCAGAGCAGTCAGCCCAGAAAAGGGCTTGGCTTCCATGATGACTTGCTACAGAGGCAGGTCCAGTTTATGTCCCGCAGATGTCAACTGGGACAAGTACTGCTTAGTGCCTACTCTGTGCAAGAATGGAGATGAACACAGCACAACTCCTCCTTTCCTGGGGCTTTAATTATACCTCAGTAATGAGGATTTTTCACCTGTGTGGCTTCTTTCCTGGAAGAACAAGGACGACTTTTCAGTGGCCGCTTCATCAAAGCGTTTGAGAAGGAAGGTAGGTTGTATGTTTCTTCCCATTCTACAGCCGAGTCAAATGAGTTCTAACGAAGTTAGGTTACTTGCTGAAGGTTACCCAGAGTTCAGAGCATCAGGAAAAAACATGGTCACAAAGCTGATGTCGTGTGCTGAATAGTTTAAGCTGAAAAAGAAGAAAACATTTCTTGTGTGTGGGCTTACCTAAAAAGCAATGTGTTACTTGGAGTTTCTCAGTTTCATTTATTCAGCAAGTACGTGCCAGGCACTGTTCTAGGCAATGAGGATGTAGCAGTGAACAAAATGAAACTGACGTGGAGCCTCCAGCTACAGAGGAGAGGCAGACAATACATTTTTTTAAAAATATATAATGTGTTAGGTGCCTCCATTGTGCAATGAATAGCTCACGGGACTTCTGAAACATGTCATGTGTTAGGTGAAAAGTGCTATAAAGAAAACTAAAACATTGTGCAGAGAGAGAGAGAGATGGTGTGGGAGCTTCTCTGAGGAGGTGATATTGCAACAGAGATCTGAATAAAGTAAGGAGCAAGTCGTGGAGAAGCGCAGGACTCCAGGGAGGGGAACGGCAAGTGCAAAGGCCCTGAGGTAGGTAGGAAGGCATGTGGCAAGTTTGAGGCATAGAAAGAAGAACAGAGTGGCTGGAGCCAAGGGAACCAAGGGCAGAGGTGCAGGCTGAGGCCAGCGAGGCAGCCAGGGGCCAGGGTGCAGGCTGGGCTTCCACTCCGAGTGAGAAGAGAAGCTTCTGAGGGTTTCAAGCAAAGGACTGCCAGGGCCTGGCTGAGGTTTCAACAGGATTTCTCGGCTGGTGTGTGAAGAATTGCCTCTGTAGAGGCACAGGCATGGGAGCAGGCAGAGCCGTCAAGGAGTTCCTACGGTCATCTCAGTGACAGACGTGAAGCCCTGGGTAGGGGTGTAGTGTTGGAGACGGTCAGACGTGGTCATCTCCAGCATTTATTTTGAATGTGAAGCCAACAGGATTTGCTGAAGGATTAGATATGGGGAATGAGAGAACGAGATAGGCTTACAGATCAGACAATTTAGCTGATCTTTAAGTCCCTCATAGCCTAATATTATCCCAGGATACCAAACAGAGCCAAGGAAAGCACCCTCGTCTTGGACACTCTGCCTTCATTTGCCTGCACGAGATGACGTTTTATATTTAGTGCTGGTTGCACCAGTTACCGGCTCAGACTTTTGGGCAAATGAGTGGCCATCTCTAATCTTTGGTGTCCCTGCTGTGAATTAGGGGTGATCATTTCTGCTTTGCCCACCTCAAAAGGACGTGTTGAATGCAACTCTGTGGACCTTAGGCAGCACAGGCTGAGCACTTCTGAGTAAAAGCGTCGTGCCGCGGGAGTGAACTCTCTGAGTCACTGAGTGGCCTTTGGGGTGTATCATTTACACATTCCAGGAAGCTCCCCTGCCCTAAAAGTCTCCCTCTGATGGCCTGTCATAGTGAAAGACTTTCACAGTGAGCCGGATTCCTTTCCATTAAAGCATTTTGGACCGGAGACATCCTCCTTTAAAACAGAAACTACATTGACCTGCTGTCAGTTGTTTGTCATTTTAGGTGAGTTTATGTATCAGGTCGCTTTTCTGCTATCAAAGCTAGTGTGAGTGTGAGTAGGAGCAAGGAGAGAAGGCTCTGGGGCAGAGGATGCTGCCGCCGTCGCCGTCGGGGGGTACCCAGTGTGCTGTGGCCGGACAGAGGGTCCCTGGGGGAGGGGCCGCCAAAGGTGAACCGCCCATGGTGGAATGCCATCTGGAATTGCCCGAGTCACAAAACGAAGTCTTAGAATAGCAGCTCCTTGAAATAGTTACAAGTAGCCACAGAAGCCCAGTTGCTCAGAGAAAAACACTGAATTCGTGGAGCAGTACGTGCTTGAACAGCCCCTTCGGCTTGCTTTGTCCAAACAAACTCATCCCAAGCTCTCACACGTCACCAATTGTGTGTGTCCCTGCTTTACTTCAGCCTCTTAAAGAGTCCCTTTCCCCTATATATTTCTGGAAGTGCCTTGGGGTGCCGAGAGGTGGCCAGAAAAGGCTGTGTTGAAAGCCCCCACCGTGCAGGAACCCGTGGACCCGCTGCCTCCTCAAAGACGCCCCTCAGGACTGGAAGTCTGTCTGCCTTCCTGGTTGCCACCGCATTCACCGCCACCTGGAAATCCTGCAGGACCAGTGCCGGCGAATTTGCATACCGGCCAGCTGCCTGCGCTGAAAACCCTGTCGCCTCCGCTCAGCAGAGTGACATGAGAACACTCGCTACGTTCCGTGCAGCGTCACACAGCAAACGTGCCCCGTCTAACGTGCTTGTGGCTCGTGGAAGGGCTTCCTCACCAGAGGCACCGTGAGCCCAGCAAGGAGGTCTTCACCCCCCGTGCTGATAGCTCTGTGCGTGTTCTGGGTTGCAACTGTGTTCCTGTAATCGTTGCAGCTACCCCCACCCCCACCCCCCAGGGAGAGTCATCCCTGTTCCCAAAGCAGTGTGACTGTGATTCAAGGCCAGGGGATTTAATTGCTATGGTAATTGCTACAGTCCACTCAGCTCACTAGTGGCCCTAACCCATGTCTGAACTTTTCCCGTCTTCTCCCCTGAAAGGGACCAAACAACGCATCCCACGAAACCACAAAGAGACCAAAACCTTCTCCTCTCTCCTCCCCACATCTCCATATAAGCAATACTTACAGATGATTGAACTCAAGACATGTTTAGCTGGTACTGACAGTTAACTGGGAGTTCCTACATGGAAACTTCAAAACTACTTACAAAGTGGGGGTGTGTTTTTAGTGATTGCATGTGAAGGCACAACCCTCCCAAACAGGGTGGGACCTGCTGGGGAGGCAGGCTGTGAGTGTAGGGTACCAGTGTCTTTCCTTATATTCACAGGTCTTAGTCTGTTCAGGCTGCTACAGCAAAAATACCATAGACCGGGTGGCTTAAAAAACAAATATTTAAGTCTCACCGTTCTGGAGCTGGGAAGTCCAAGATCAAGGTGCTGACAGATTCAGTGTCTGGTGAACGCCCGCTTCCTGGGTCATAGCCAGCTGTCTTCTCACTGTGTCCTCGTGTGACAAAGGGGTGAGGGACCTCTTCGGAGACTTTTTTATAAGGGCGTTAATCCCATTCATGAGGGCTCTGATGAACTAACTACCCACCAAAGGCTCCACCTCCTAATACCGTCATTTTGGGGATTAGGATTTCCACATATGAACTATAGCAACATGCATTTGAAACTTTTCTCCTCATAAAAGTATCAATAATATATCTTCATTGGAGAAAGTAGAAAAGTAAAGAAAAATATATAGAAGAAAATAATAACCCACCATCATTCCACTTCCCAGAGATATCCATGGCTAAGATTTGAATACATTTCCTGTAAAGGTATTAAGTATAAATTAATAGAGTGCAGAAAACATCATTTGGTATGAAAGCATGAACCCTCACAAAGATGTATCAAGAACAATAATTATATGTGTGTACATAGGCACACACAAACACATATTTATTGTGAGCATTTTCCCAGATCATTAGAAAACCATGATTTTCGATGGCAGCATTCTGTCTTACGGACGCAATATAATTCATTTCACCATTCTCCTGCTGGTTAGAATTAAGGTAGTTTCCAATTTTTATTATTGCTAGGATATATTCTTAGGGGTAGAATTTCTCAAAGGATATGTGTATATATATGAATATGTATATTTAATGCCCACCAAGTTCTAGGTTTGTGACTGTACCATATCAGAAGGACTTGCAGAAGTTCAATTTTAGCTTTTGTTTGTGATAGAAGGAATCCAGAGACCGAGTTCCTAATATTTTTCTGCCTTAGATTGATGACATAACCTTGCCAAATCACTTCGCTTTTTCATGGCCTCAGCTTACTTATCTGAAAAGTGCGGGCACTCTCACCTATTTTGTAAACTATAAACTACTGCACAAGGATGAGGTATTAGTTTAACCATATGATGTGATTGTGTAACTAAAATAAGTTAATTGGTGCTCTAGTGTCAGACTTCTGGCTTTAAATCCTGGAAACACCACTCATTACTTACTATTGCATCACTTGGGCAAGTTACTTAGCTTTAATTTCCTCATCTGTAAAATGGAAAACAAAAGCACTCACTTCATAAGTGAGGGTTAGATAAGACGGTGCTACGTGCTACATGTGAGCAGTATGTGTTTGTTACTATTATTATCATTGTTACTTATTACTAAGCAGTGAATTTAGAGTCAATATGAAATGGTTCAGAAGTTTTGTGGGCTGCCGGTTGAATGTTCTTAAGACACCAGTGGTATGAGTATGTTTCTATCATGTAGTTATAAATTTAATCAAAATACCAAAGTAACTTTAATTGAAATGTCAAATCAAATTAATAAAGGCAGTGCTTTTCAAAATGTATGCCCCAAAGTCGTAAGTTCTGCGGGATGTGCCCCAGGTCCCTGTGCTGGCGAGTGGGGTGGTAGTCAGAACGGTGGGGGCAGTGGGCGGTTTCGGGGCCCCCATGTACATAGCTTTGCTTTTATAGCAAAGATTATTAGGTGATGAACAAAACTATTTCTTATTCTTGCATCCACAGCTAGACCTCATTTCCCAGGTGCTGTGCGGTTAGTGTTTCCATATGACTACATTGAGGGCCGTGTGGTGTCTGTCTCAACCGCCCAACCCTGCAGGGGCAGCGTGAAAGCAGCCATAGGCAACACTTAAACCAATGTGTGTGCCGTAGTTTGCCAACCTCTGAACCAGAGTGCATTGAGCCAAGGGAGAGCTGTCCAGCCTGGCTGGAAAGGCAGAAGGAGCCAGACAGGAAGGACCTTGTGGGCGGTTTTAGAAAGGGGCACGACCTGGTACACATGAGGCCAGTCCCCGGCAGGTCGGTATTTCAGCTGTCACTCGCCACGTGAACACAGGAATCCGTTGTATCACCTCCTCTGTACAGTCTCCTCGGAAGGAAATTCAAAGCAAGCTCCTGACTGAGATGGCACCTTCAGGGAAAGACCAGCAGGCAGTCCCCACGTGGCTTCACAAGGTGGCATTTGTAACTTTGGTGACCTTGCCATGGCCTTGGCTCCGAGGCACAGAGCTTGGCAGGATCAGAAACCCGGATCTGTCAGCCCCGCATCCCTCTCTTCCCGCCAGACTTACACTAAATTCAGGGGATCAACATATTCAGCCAAAATCCCAATGTAGTAATTTTCAGTGAAAAACATAATTGCCACACGTGAGCAGCCCATGCTAGCCCTGTAGACATACCTACATTGGAATAACAATAGCAATGATCACAGTGGTTAGCGTTTATTAATCATAACATGGTGCTACGCACTGTGTAAAGCATTTTACGTGATTACCTTCTTTAGTCCTCTCAAGTCTATCGGGTAGGAACTGTGGTTCAATCCCCTTTATAGATGAAGCCACAGGTTATGCAATGTGCGAGATGAGAGCTGAACCCACGTGGTGGAAACCAGAGTCTGGGTACCGAACCACCACAACATGGCGTCTCACAGGAGACAAAGCATGTCCAGAAGGTTGCTAGTGAGCATTGAATCCATGGGAGAAAGGGAGGCAGGTGAACCCACTGTCAATATTATCCAGCTAGTATGGCCTGGTGCAGCCATCCCACCAAAGAACGGTAGTGCCAGCAGGTCCTCAGCTCTTAAAGTCCTTTGGTGACAACACCCTCCACTGCCACACCGGCCATCGTTTTCCCACTAGGATAGGAATTCCCAAGTCCTATAATCTCCTGGATGGTGCTGGAAGAGCCACTGCTGAGGTCTGTTTTGCCAGCTCTCTTTTTCCTCTACTTCTTGCCTTATTTGTCATTCTGCCCCATTAAGATGGCTTTTCACCTATTTTATGTGAATTTCATAACTAAACCCTCAGGGCAAACCCCCCTCTGCCCCACTCCACTATCAGAGCAGTCCCCAATGTGACTAATCAGTTCCCACATACTACGGCCACAGAGTGCCTCACAATCTTCATTTGTATCTTCTTCACTGTAAGAAAAAGTCAGCTAACTCTGCAGTAAAATAGTCAGCAAGAACACAGCTTGTCACACAAAAGATAATGAAAATCCTAACCTCTTATTTACAGTGTGGACCAGGGCTCTTCCTCTAGAATTAGGAAGATTAGGCTTGCTCAGGTGTGGCAGGGAGCTGAACTCCTTTCCAACGGAGCAGAAATGAAGAAAAAGACCTGCTTCCATAAACAAGACTAAGTCCGTATGATTTATGAGTTATATTCTCATGAACAAATCCTACATCCATTTGCACGGGTTTATCCGAAGGATAAACTAAGGAAAAGCACATTTAAGGAAAAGAGAGCAGAGGCTGTTGGAGGCACCTTGAGAGGCCCAGATACTGTGTGGGGGCCTCACAGGTCAGCACCAGATACACAACTGTTCAGGCTGCGCTATGAGAACTTTACATATCTCAGAATGACTAATTTGTGCCTATGAGACAGGATTTGACCCACTAATTATTATACCGTAAAGTTTTAATAAAAATTGTTTCTTCAAAGTGATGCTTTGCTGAGCAGATGAATTATCATGTGGGAGTTTAAACATTAGTCAGAGGAGTTTTGACAACCGAGTCCTCTAAGCTTGGCCTTCCTTTTGCCTCTGCCTACTCTTGATCATAATCGGAATAAACTTTAACTGCTCGCCTCAAATGGAAAACATGTATTTTTATAAGGCAAATATTAATGGCATAACTCTTGTGCTTTATTTTTTTAGCTGATTTGCATCAATGTATGAACATTCAAAAAAATAGGAAGCATATGGTGGTTAATAACTTTTTCTTTTTTGTTATTACTATTGACATGTAATTCACATGACATAAACGCTACCATTTTTTTTAAAGTACCATTCAGTAGGTTTGAGTATATTCTTAATTTCGCACAACCATCCCCGCTATCTAATTTCAGGGCATATCCATCACCCAGTAATCAACACCGTATCTGCTAGTAGTTACTCCCAATTCGCTTCTCTGACAACCCCCTGGCAACCGCTGATCAACTTTCTGTCTCTGTGGATTTGCCTATTCTGGACATTTCATGTAAATGGAATCATCCGATATGTTGTTTTTCGGTGTCAGGCTGATTTTACTTAACATAATGTATTAAAGGTTTTTCCATGTTGTGGCGCGTATCCATCAGTACTTCATTCCTTTTTACTATGGCTGAACAACGTTCTATTGTACTGATCTACTACATTTTGTTTATCCATTCATTAGTTGATGAAAATTTAGGTTGTTTTCACTTTTTCGCTATTATGAATACTTCTGTTATGAACCTTCATGTACAAGTTTTTAAGTAGACACATGTTATGTCTCATGGGTAAATTCCTAGGAGTTGAATTGCTGCGTCATGTAGTGAATCTATGTTTAACTTTTTGAAGACACTGCCAAAATGTTTTTCCACAGTGACTGAATCATTTTATAATCCCACCAGCGATGTAGGAGAGTTCCGATTTCTTCACATCCTCACCAACACTTGTTATTTTCTTTTTTAAAAAAAAATATAGCTGTCCTGGGGGATATGAAGTGATGTCTCGTGCATTTTTTTATTTGCATTTCTCTAATGAATAATAATATTGAGCATCTTTTATGTGTCTATTCATGTCATTTACCCTTTTTTAAAAAAAAACAAAAACGGATTGTCTTTTTATTGCTGAGCTTTAAAAGTTCTTTTTATATTCTGAATCTAATTCTTTACCAGATATATGATTTGCAAATATTTCTACCATTCTGAGTTGTCTTTTTATTTTCTTCATAACATCCTTGCAGCAAAAAATTTTTAATTTTGATGAAGTCCGGTTTGAACACTTTTTCCTTGATTGCCTGTGGTTTTGGTGTGATAACTAACAAATCATTGCCTGATCCAAGGTCGTGGAGATTTACACATATGTTTTTTTCTAAGAGTTTTATACTTTTAGTTCTTACATTTAAGTCTTTCACCCATTTTTGAGTTAAGTTTTAAAATATTCTTTTGCATGTAGCTATCCAGTTGTCCCAACACTATTTGTTGAAAAGATTATTCTTTCCCCGTTGAATAGTCATGGTATTCTTGTCAAAAATCAGTTAAACATAGATTCTATTTATTGATCTAAATGCCTATCCTTATGCCAGTACCACAGTCTCTTGATTACTGTAGTTTTGTGGTAAGTTTTGAAATCAAGACATGTCAGTCCTCCAACTTTGCTGTTTTTTTAAAGATTGTTTTGCTATTTTGAGTTAATAAACTTTTAAAACATCAAGTTAAAAATGAAGCTGCAACTCTCTAAAGGAAGACAATTTTAGGAAGGCACTATGATCTGTGCTTGATATGTCGTAGGTGCTTTTGAAAATGTTTGTTGCACTGAATGGATTGATTTAATCTCTGTTCTAACTCTGAATGCCCAAGTCATGTATTTTTGGAAACTTTCCTTTCTCCTTTCTCCATTTTAAGAAAACCAAAAACTCCTTTACTGAATATATGTGGGTGGGTGGGGGTGTGTGTGTGAGAGAGAGAGAGAGAGAGAGAGAACCTAGAATGCTTTATTATGTTTTTATGGGTCTATTTCCCCCCATTAGACTATAGTGCCATAAAAGATCAGAATTACATCTAATTCATCTTTGAGTCCCCAGAGCCATGTCCTAAGACACTCAATTATACATGGTTTTTTTTTCTTTTTTAAAATTTTTATTTTTAATTATTATTTATACCTAATAGTTATATTTATTTGTGGGGTACATGTGATATTTTTAGACAAGGATATAATGTGTAGCAATCAAATCAGGGTAATTGATTGATCACCTCAAGCATTTATCATTTCTTTGGGTTAGAAACATTCCAACTCCACTTTTAGTTATTTTGAAATATATAATAAATTATTGTTAGCTATATCCCTATTGTGCTACTGACCACTAGATCTCATTCCTTCCAACTGTATTTTTCTATCCATTAGCATCCCCCACTTTACCCCCTACTCCCTGCAACCCTGCCCAGTCTCTTGTAACCATCATTCTACTTTCTATCCATGATTTCAATTATTTTTAACACCCACATATAAGTGAGAACATGTAAGATTTGTCTTTTTTTTTTTTTTTTTTTTTTTTTTGAGACAGAGTCTTGCTCTGTTGCCCAGGCTAGAGTGCCATGGCGTCGGCCCAGCTCACAGCAACCTCAAACTCCTGGGCTTAAGCAATCCTACTGCCTCAGCCTCCCGAGTAGCTGGGACTACAGGCATGTGCCACCATGTCCAGCTAATTTTTTTTTACATATATATTTTTAGCTGTCCAAATCATTTCTTCCTATTTTTAGTAGAGACGAGGTCTCCCTCTTGCTCAGGCTGGTCTCGAACTCCTGACCTCGAGCGATCCACCCACCTCGGCCTCCCAGAGTGCTAGGATTACAGGCGTGAGCCACTGCACCCGGCCAAGATTTGTTTTTCTATGCTTGGCTTATTTCACTTTACATAATGTCCTTCAGTTCCATCCATGTGGTTGCAAATGACAGGATTTCATTCTTGTTTATGGATGAATAATATTCCATTGTGTATACATACCACATATTCTTTATCCATTCTTTCATGGATGCACACTTAGGTTGATTCCATATCTTGGCTAATGTGAATGGTGCTGCAATAAACATGGGAGTGCAGATATCTTTTTCATATTATGATTTCCTTTCTTTTGGATATATACCCATCAATGGGATTGCGAGGTCATATGGCAGTTCTATTTTTAGTTTGTTGGTGAACCACCATACTCTTCTCCATAGTGACTGCACTAATTTACATTCCCACCAACAATATACAAAAGGTCCTCTTTCTCCACATCCTCGCCAACATCTGCTATTGCCTGTCTTTTTGATAAAAGCCATTTTAACTGAGGGGAGGTGGTATCTCATTGTAGTTTTGATTTGCATTTCTCTGATAATTAGTGATATTGAGCACTTTTTCATATAACTGTTGGCCATTTGTATGTCCTCGTTAGAGAGAAATGTCTGTTCACCTCTTTAGCCTATTTTAATTGGATTTTTCCCCCTACTGAGTTGTTTGAGCTTGTTATATATTTTGGTTATTAATCCCTTGTCAGATGGGTAGTTTGCAAATATTTTTTCCCATTCTGTGGGTTGTCTCTTCACTTTGTCAATTGTTGCCTTTGCTATGCAGAAGCTTTTTAGCTTGATGTGGTCCCATTTGTCCATTTTTGCTTTGGTTGCTTTGGTTGCCTGTGGTTTTCAGGTCTTCCTCAAGAAATCTTTGCTCAGACCAATGTCATCTTTCACCATATACAAAAATCAAATCAACATGGATTAAAGACTTAAATATAAGACCTGAAACTGTGAAACTACTAGAAGAAAATACTATATTTTGTTGAAGGGAGAGATCTAGAGAGTAATGAAGAAAGAGAGGGCAGATAAGAAAGTATGAGAGAAGGGAAAGCGAAAGAGAAAGGCAAAAGGCATTCCAGGCATTGTTTTAAGAGGCATCTCATTCATTCCAGCAGCAAATTTATGAGATAAGCACTTCTATTTTTAGTCTATTCAGGCTGTTATAATAGAGGCCCACAAACTGGGTGGCTTATAAACAACAGAAATTTGCTTCTCATAGTTTTAGAGGCTAGGAAGTCCAAGATCAAGGCACTGACAGATTCAGTGTCTGGTGAAGGCCTGCTTCCTGGTTTATAGATGGACAACCATCTTCTTGCTGTGCCCTCACATAGGGGGATGAGGCAAAGAAGCTCTCTAGGGCCTCTTTTATAAGGGCACTAATCCCATACCTAAGGATTCTGCCCTCATAACCAAATCACCTATCAAAATTCCATCACTTTGGAGTTAGGATCTCAACATGAATTTGAGGGAGATACAAACATTTGGACCACAACACCACCATTTTACAGATAAGAACAACACTGAGACACAGATAGTTAATTTTCCCAAGGTGACATAACTAGCAAGAAGTCTAGGCAGCCCAGCTGCTTGGTCACGTTCTTAAATGCCCTGCCACACTGCCTCTCCAATAAAGATCCTTGGGCTCTACCCTTAGAGATTGACTCCGTAGGTTGAGGTAGGGCCCAGATATCTGTACTTTAAACAAATTCCCAAATGATTTGAAGGGCAGCTCAGATGAAAATCAGTGCTCTAAGGGATGGCCAAATCAAACGTGATGGAAGGTCAAAGTGGAGAAGGCCGTGGTGAGATGTGATACATGAGAGGAAAAGCCAGGGAAAGTAAGAGAAAACCGGGTATTAGTAAACATGGGGGAGAAAACAAAACACAAGATAGTGGCAGGCTAACAGAGAAGTAGAACTGGCCAAGCAGTGAACACCACTTCAGCCACTCCCTACCTTGGCCCCAGCTGACCCTGGCGTGACTGTGCTGCATGCCCTGCAATAACACGTACCTTCCCCCAAGGCCACCCATACCTAAAGCCACCTTCCAAGTGTCCTATGAGCAAACAAATGAATGTAAGAGCAAGTAAGAATGGGCAGTAGGAGGAACAACTAACATTTATTTGTTGCTTATGATGTGCCAGGCTATGTTCTAGGTGCTTTACCCATAAGAACTCACTTAATCCTCGAATCAATCCTATCAGGTAGGGACTATTGTTTTCCCTCCATTTTACAGATAAGGAATCTGAGGCACACAGAGATTAAGAAGTTTATCAAAGTCACCATAGCTAACAAGTGGCAGAACCAGATTCAAACCCGAGCAGTCTTGCCCCCAGAGCCCACACTCCTAACTACTGTTACTTCTAGAAGAAAGAAAATGAGAAATGAAGGATGAGAAAAACGCAAGCACTTCTGAATTCCCCTGCTGTGGTTTCCTCTCTAGCAGGAGTATTAGGATGATTATGTGAAGTCGAAGGTGACTTAGTGGCCTCCTCCCAGAGGCTGCAGGAGCCACCACCAGGGGACCGGCCATTTGTATCCGTGTGGGGGTGGAGACAAGCCAAGACTGCTGCAAGTTTCTCTACTCCTAAAAAAACTAGGGTTAATCAAGTCTCTTTTTGGTGAATTTTGTTAAAATCATCATTGACAAGAGGGGGTATTTGTCCTGAGTTATACGTGTATGGGAAAATGATGAAAAAAAACAGTTTCCATTATTTTGGTACCAAGAAAAGTTTGAATGATTCTTCCAGGGGCTCTGAAGGACTTTTGTTTTCAAAGGAGACTTTAAAAGTGTGTAAAATGTCTGAAGGAAACACCTTTGCGGCTAAATTTAGGATCTTACGGAACACGGCTTTACTATGTTTCCTGACGATCACTGAAAATAAGCAGCAAGTGCAGGTGTGCTGGCTCATGCCTATAATCCCAGTGCTTTGGGAGGCCAAGGCAGTAGCATTGCTTGAGGCCAGGAGTTCAAGACCAGCCTGGACAACATAGCAAGACCCCATCTCTAAAAAACAAATTTAAAAATGAGTCAGGCATGATGGTACGTGCCTATAGTCTGAGCTACTCGGGAGACTGAGGCTGTAGGATTACTTGAGTCCAAATGTTTGAGGTTATAGTGGGCTATGATTACGGCATTGCATTCCGGCCTGGTCAACAGAGTGAGACCCTGTCTCCAAAAAATGAAAAGAAAAGAAAAGAAGTGAGTGGGTTACATCCAGGACGGGGTTTCTCAACCTCAGCACAATTCACTTTTTGGGCTGGATAATTTTCTTTGTTGTGAGGGGTGTCCTGTGCATTGTAGGATGTTTAGCAGCATCCCTGGCCTCTACTTAGTAGATGCCAATGAGATTCCCTCTTCCATCTGTGACAACCAAAAATGTCTCCAGGCATTACCAAATATCCCCTGGGGCCAAAATCACCTCCAGTTGAAAACCACCCTTCTAGGGAAAACCATTATAATTAATAGCATTTCTATGATCCCCTCAATGTATTGTATGGAATGTCACTTTTCTTTTATCATGGTTCTTCATGTACTTGGGTGTTATTGAAAAGATTTATAAACAAAATATGTTTGATAGCAGGATATGAAAATGCCTGTGTCCTTGGAAGAGGGAAAGGGAAAACAGAACAAGTGTAAGAACATGTTGGTGGTGAAGATAAATTGTTAATAAGACAGGTTGAGTATCCCTTACCTGAAATGCTTCATACTAGAAGTGTTTGGATTTGGGATTTTTTGATTTTGGAATATTTGCAGAATACATACAGGTTGAGCATCCCTAATCCAAAAATCCAAAATCTGAAATGGTTCAGCGGGCATTTCTTTTGAGTATCATGGCAGCACACAAAAAGTTTTGGATTTTGGAGCATTTCAGATTTTGGATTTTCAGATTAGGAATACCCAACCTATACTACTATTACTATTTTTAGAGCCAAGTACTATGCTAAAATTAGCATGGTAATCTCACTGAATCTTCACAGCAGACCTAAGGCAGAATCCGATCATTATGCCTACTTAGTAGATGAGGAAACTGAGGTCAAGGTCACACAACGAGGAGCATGACGGCCTGGATTCTTTCTAGTTCTGCCTTCATCCAAGCCAGTTCTGGTAACATTATTCTTCCTTTCCACATGATCTTTGTCATCACGAGAGCTTCAGACTATGTCTACCTGCCCTGTTCCAACACTGAAAATGGCCCATCCGTTAGGTCTCAGTCTGCCTCCTCCAGAAGCCTTCCCGGATCCCTGCCTTCACCTCCTGACCTCCTGTGCTCTGTCACACTCTGTGCACACCTTTATTATTGCATTACTCTCTCTCTCCAGTTCCTTGCATAGAGGCCTGCAGCAGGAGCCAAGTCTAGTAAAAGCTTTACAGCTGGAGGTAATGACAGAAATATAATTATGTCTGTGTAGGTTGAGGAAGGTGGGAAGTCAAGTCCAGGGACCTAAGCAGAGAAAGGCAAACAGTCAAAAAGAGGAAAAGTAACTTACCCAAGATTGTGCAGCTGCAGGGTGGGGCAGGAAAGGGGCATAAAGCCAAAACCAAAACCCTGTCCCCTGTCCCCTAGCCCAGTGCTTTGTCTACTATGTTATACAAACATTGATCATGAAGTTAAAGGGTTTTTGATGGCATTGATATAAGTAAACAAATGAATTTGTGGGTTGACACATGACAAGCAATAAATTCATAAAAGGTAAATATTGACGTCTGGTGATTATATATCGCTGTGTTTGGTGTGTAGAGAACTCAGCTGGGAGTTAGGGAAGCTTTGCATGTTCATTTTGGTTTCTTGGCAAATCAGTGAGACTCCAGACAAGTCATTCCATTTCTCTGTGCTTTTATTTCTTTTGGCTGTAGCTTTTTGCTGGTTAGAGAGCAAGCAATCAACTATGCTTTTTAATGTCTGTCTGTGTTTGAGCATGCTCAGCTGGTTGTGAAAAATCTGTGGTTCTCTCAGGTTTCATAAGAATCAAATCCCACAGTGATATGTAACTTGTGTGGTTTATAGAATTATAGGACCCCAAAGCTGTGAGAGGCCTGATAAATCACACAGTGAAAATTTCCAGCTAGAGCCTGGATTTCTTTTACAGAATCCCTGGGCAGGTGCTCTGTGAACCTCACTTCACAGTCCATGATGTAAGGAGGAAAGCAGCTCAGTTCGAAGGAAATTGTGTGTGTGTGTGTGTGTGTGTGTGTGTGTGTGTCTCTGTCCTTTCTGCCTGGGCTATGCCCACGTGGCCCTCTCACTTTCTGAAAGAACAATAAAGAAGCAGTTTCTTTACCACTCATTTATTAAATGTCAGAGACTGTGCTAAGTGCTTTACAGAGACTATCATATTTAATCTGCATAAGAACCTTATGAGGCAAACATTATTTATTACCTTTATTTTTCAGATAAGGACACTAAGACTCAGATAAGTAACTTGCTAAAGACATGCATCTGCTAAGAGGCAGAGTCTCAAGTCTGTTTCAGATTGAGCTGGAGCTGTTAATAAGTAAATACATGTTTATTGAATCTAACTAATGGCGCCCCTGTCCACCACCACTCCTTATTCCACTGCTGCAGCTGAGAAAGAAGTACAAAGTTTATGTAAATAAAACAGGAGCAGGCTGGGTGTGGTGGCTCACACCTCTAATCCCAGCACTTTTGGAGGCTAAAGCGGAATAATCACTTGAGCCCAGGAGTTCGAGGCTGCAATGAGCTATGAATCGTTGCTGCACTCCAGCCTGGGCAATGCCCTGTCTCAAAAATTTTTTTTTAAAAAAGAGCAATATTAGTATAAGAATTGTGGATTTAATTCCACTAAGAGATTGATTTTTCATAGTCATGGAGCTTTTTCTTCAGCTATCAGGTTTCTGTTTCCAGAATACAAATGCTAAGAAGATATTAAAATATTTCAGTACAGAAGTCCACTGGATTATATTTACAGGTACTGTATGTAAGTTAATATATTATCAAGTCCACTATAAACAAAGCAATAAAATATAAGGCTAGATCAATATGGAAAGCAGATACCTTAAAAAGAAACTAGACGAGACATTTCTTATGGAGGATTACCAGGTTTTTTTTCCGTTTTAAAAAAGATAGCCTAAAATAGAGAAGCAATTTCTATATTAATAAAAAATAGAAATCTTAGATGTTGACAGAATCAGTGAGTTAACTGGAGGTAGATATTCTTATTTATGTCCATGTATTTTAAATAAAAGAGTTTGGCCCATCTCACCTAGTTAATCATTGAAAGGAAACTGTAGCCAAACTTGCGACGCAGGTAAAGTTTATTTTTAGGCATTCAACTGGCTTCTCTTTTGGGTTTTCCCTTCCCTTTTGAGCTTACCCTCGGTGCCCAGTAACCGTAGCCTGCCTCGGTCTTCCAGAAGGAGCAACAGCCCCATGTTTTAGACCTTTACTTCTAATATCAGGATCCTTTCAGATGCAATTTTTAGAGAACTAGCTCCAACTGGCTCAAGCAAAATAAAAAAGGAAGACTAGGAGGAGAAAGAGAATTTATTGGAGTGTGTAACAGTCAAGACTAGGGGTAGTCCTAACCTCAGGACTGAGACATTCTAATTATATAATTGGGACTCTGTCTCCAGATTTCTTTATTTTTTCTTATTTTTTGTCAACTTCATTGCAATGGAGGTTCTCAGGGGTAGACTACAGTTGCTCCAAGCTTGCATCTTATCGGCTTAGCTATTCCTGCTGAAAAACAAGGCAAGTTTCTGATTAGTCCCAGAAGGCCTAGAATTAAGGCCTGTTTGTGCCTGACATGTGCCCATCTCTGAACAAATGTCCTGAGGCCAGGCCTGGCCCATGCAGAGTTAAGGATGGGACTAATTCCACCACAAACACATGGACGGAAGTTAGGGACAGGACAGTTTTCCAAAGGAAATTTCAGGTTCTGGTACCATATATGGAGTGGAAGCCTGGCAGGCAAAACAATACCTATCTACCATGTGGCCATGATGAGTTACCCTGATAAGATGGAGGTTGGTCCTTAAAAACATTATGGTCTCCCTAAAAGATCCCTTGCAGATGACTGTTCCCAATTCACATATAAACTAATCCTCTTGAATTTATAATACATTTAACATAAGGATGAATTCAGCAAAACTGTCAATAGCAAGACACGTAGGATCTCCAGGTTGTAGCCTGTCCTGTGTAGCCATGCATGACCCTTGCTCAAAACGATTTTTTCTAGAATGCCTAAAGGAAGATGAAAAATAGAAAATAAGCTGGCAATGGATAAGAATTTTTTAAATAAGCTTAATAATGTGGCAAATCTGGGTGCTTAATGATTGTTATCAATCACAACCACCCGAGAAATTCCAATTCTATACTAGAGAAATACTTATGAAATGGTGCAAAGATACAGACACAAGGACATTCATTGCAGCATGGCTTGCAATAGTGAAAAATTGGAAACAAATATTCACCAGTAAGGGAAAGGCTAAATAAATTATAACATAGTGAAATAATAGAATACTGTATTACTATTACCTGAAAATATTGACATAAAAAGATGCCCAATAACATTTGATGAAGAAAGTTGGAAAGTACATGTCATAAAATTCCATTTTTGTTTTTTTTTAAAAACTGTGAGTATGCATGCATGCCTTCATGCATAGACAAAAAGGGCCTGAGAATATACAATAAACTATAATTAACTATATTCATCCTGCAGTGCTGGGGAACACCAGAACTCATTCTTCCTATCTAGCTGTAATTTTGTATCATTAACTAATCTCTCCTCATCCTCCCCTCTCCCTCCCCTTCCAAGCCTCTACTATCTACAGTTCTACTCTATTTCACATAATAAAGGTTTTTAAAAGGAAAAAAAAGTGTGGGGGTGTCTAGAAGTATACATTCAACCCTTAAAAAATAGTTAGATCTTTGAAGTCAGTGAAATCCAAAAAAAGAAAAGAAAAAAAGAGAAATAGTTACATCTGTAAAATGGGATTGCATAGGGGAGGGAGTTTTAATCGGTATGCATTTTTCTCTTCTGTATGTTTGGATTTTTACAATAAGTGTATATTATGTTCGAGCATCTATTATTTTTAAGTTTTTTTTTTTTAAAGAAGTAATATCTAAAGTTATGTTTCATCTTTCTAATGCCAGCTACACAAATTTTTCTTAGCCCCAATCTCCCTTCTGTAAAGTCTTTTCCCATTTATCACATCCATAATTCATACCTTCACCCCTCACTGCTCTCCTCCTTCTCTACAGAGTGAGCTCTGTCAGGACTTACAGCCTCGTTGAGCATTATTTTCAGGAAGAAGACTAACTTGTAAAGCAAATGTGGAATGAACTAATATAGCATCAAGCATAAAATAGCCATTCAATAACCTACTTTATTCCTCTTTTTTTTGCCACAATTTATCCACTCACTAATTCCAGAGAGAACTTGAAGTGGGTCATAATAAGTACAATTTTAGATAGATAGATAGATAGCTCAATCAATCAATGAATCTATCTATCTCATAGGTGGAATAAAATTGAGTAATTAGAAATTCATCCCAAAGGCTCTGTTGGCCTGATGAACAGAAACACATGTGATGAAATCACAGGGAGGTAAAATAGAAAATGAAAATCAGGACCAAGGAAAGAGGAATAAAAATATGCTGGACATCATTCAATAACTATTTGCTGATGGTAATTATAGGGATGGAAAACCCATCAGGCCTATGGAGCTAAAATTAATCAGCAAGTATTCACACAGTGCCTCCTGTTTCTATTACTGGTTCTGGCTTCCTGCCTGCCCAGTGCAGAGGCTGGAGACATTTGTGTGACATTCAGCTTGTCAAGAAAGAAGGAGCAAAACGAGCAGACAGAGGCTCCCAGCAGCCGTCTGTCTACACCCCATCATGTCTGCTGGAATCACAGTCAAATGAGACAAATTTCTTCTGTGGAAGACTACAAAACTAGCTTAAAAGTTGTAAACATCACTTCATCACCTGAAAAAGGCCCAATTAAGTGGAGGTGCTATTTCTGCAAAGTAATAGTCAATTCATTTGTGTACCATTTGAAATTTCAAAGTACAAACCCACATTCTATTTCTATTACAGTCAGGAAGTGAAACCAATAAGACTTATAACAACGATATTTAATTTTCAGGGTTCTTTCCATTGCTGACAAACATTTTCAGTCATGTCTAATTCTCTCAGAATGTAAAATATGATGTTTATGGCACTGTTAACATTTTGATAAAAAGCTATTGTAGTAGACATCTGTTTTTTTCTGCATGCCTGGCATCCACTTTTTCTATCTTAATTAAAAAGCTCCAGTTATTTTGGGGAGCATCTCTCTCTTGCTCACTCTCTCTTGCTCTCTTTCATTTGTCACCCTACTCTTAGGTGTCACTGGTGGGCACTTGTCCTAGGCTTTGCCATCAGAGTGTGCTTTCCTTACGTCCCTTGGTCATAGTTATTGGTCCAGGGATGAGCATGTGTCCCAGCTAGACCGATGAACCCTCTCCCAGGAACAACTACTAAAATTATGGGAAAAGAACTCTTTTCACTGAAGTTACTAAGCTGGTAGGATGTTTTAAACCCAGGTGCCACAAGCTACCAGGTGGAGATCACCATTTCAGGAATAAAACCAAAACAGGAAAATTAAGCTAAGGGATAGAATTCAAGCCCTTTTGGAATCATTTGAGCCCTTCAATCCAGCCATCCTGAAATTAAACTTCCTCTGAACTTTTCAGTGAACCAATAAACTCTATTTTTGCTTTAACAGTTGGGTTTCTTTTAAACACACCAAAATATGTCCTAATAGAGTGTTAATGTCAAGCTTCCATTACAAATATTATCTCATGAGAAATAATCACATAACTTGAAGGAGATCCTTCCCAATGGAATCAGTCCAGCTCACCTCTAGGAAATCCTCCCTGACCACCATCTCCATATCCACACCCACCTCTCTAACCCTAAGCACCCGGTTGACTTCTTGATGCATATATAGCGCCCTAAATATCGATCACACGTCTACAAGTCTGCACTGTTTGATAATGATTTGTTACTGATTGTCTCCATTTCCTATAGAGTAGGATTATATCATAATCATTTTTATATCCCTGCATCCTTACACTGGAGCCTAACGTATATAATGGTTGCTATTTTATAGAAGGAATTATACTTTGTTGAAGGAATGAATGAATGGGAGAGACAGTTATTTAGGAAAGTGTCTTCTATTAATAAAGATTCCATGATTCATTGAAACCATCCATAAACAGCTAATTATCAGAAGATCAACATAAACGAAATTGATAGATCCAAACTGAATCCTCAAAGTGTCAATTATCAGTAGCTGTAGAGTTAAGAATTTTTCCTTTCTCTGGTTATTAGGGTTCAACGGGGAGGTCAATGGGGAGAGGTGGTTCTTTCTTTTCCAAAGCATTTACTACTTTTAAAATTCCAGAAAATGTAATAACTTCTCTGGCAAAATGTTAAAACCAAGGCAAACAACCCATAATGTGGAGTATAGGTTGTAGGTTAGAATGGCGGAAGCAAGAAAAGCTGGAAAAGCTGTAGTAGCCAGAAGTTTGCTGATAAC
This sequence comes from Eulemur rufifrons, assembly GCF_041146395.1. NCBI lineage: Eukaryota > Metazoa > Chordata > Mammalia > Primates > Lemuridae > Eulemur > Eulemur rufifrons. The sequence goes on along the minus strand of NC_090992.1, from coordinate 9,155,004 downwards.
CAGTAGACCATACAACAGGGTGGTTCATGGCAGGGTCTTGCTTTATGGTGCCGCAAAGAAAAACAGAAATGAGGTGGTGAGAAGTATAGGAAGAGGAAACACTCTGTGTAGCACAGTGTGATTGAGTGAGAGAGTTTCACAATTAAAATGGCCACATGCTAGGGGGAAAAATCCACGGTAAATTGGGATAGAATCAAGGCATTGGGGTGAACAACTAACCCCCCATGTAGGCAGAAATCAATACAATTTCTAGATGAGTAAGAAAACTTCTGAGGATGTGAGTTCCAGTTACGTTAGTTGGGCCTTCCCCTCCCCACCTGCTCTTTGAGGCAATTAGATATTTAATTAAGAATCAAGCCTAACTTTATTCATGGGCTTCAAGACATTTACCTAGAAACCCTAGAATGGCCAGAATTTCAATATCTCCTGCCATGTGCCTCCCCTGACTCCTTTCGTCAGGTACAGCTTTCTATGCACTCACCCCATTCAACCACTGACTTCTTAGTCTTTGCCAGAAGGTCTTACCTTAGCATAGGAAGTTCCTAAAAGTCTACACCTTCCATAGACCCGTCAGATGACTGGTTTTCCTTCTTTTGGCCACCAAAATCCCTCCCCTGTCCAACGATCTTTCCCCACCTCCACTGCCATTCATTGCCCTGGTACAAATCTCCATCATCTTTCCTGGGACCAATGTGCCTGCCTCCTCGCAGCTCTCCTTGCTTCCTGTCTTAGCCCCTAGAACCCATGCTCCACATCACAGGCAGAACAATCTTTTCAAATAGTAAATTAGATTATACCCATTAGTGTGCTGGTAAATGTTTAACAACTATCTTGTTAAAGGGGGGAAAGGAGTATCTATCTGTTCATTATAGATTTTACTAATGTAAAGGATGTATATAATACAAAGTCTGCAAAAAGTAATAAAATATACAACACTTTTTAATAGTAAATTCTACATGGCCACTTGATTTTCACAGAAAGGTTTCAGTAATTTTTGCCAAACACTAGTATCTATAGCCAACCTACAGCTACAATTCAATCATGTTTGGCAAAATCAGACTACAAATAAATATTTGATTAACATTCAATTCAGCAAAGAAGTCACTCATGCCACTGAAGTTCCAACATTAATGCTGGTTGATATTTTCACATTAATGAGTGAGATGAAAGTGAAGCAACAAAAATGTATGTTGGGACTAAACTCATTCATCAATGACATGAGTGACTTCTTTTGCTGAATCACAGAATAGTTTTCAAATAGTGGAAAAATATTTCTTCAATTTTTCGTATTATTCACAAACTAACACACTTTTAAGATTAATCTTCATTATCAAAATTTTCTCTATCATTTCAGTCTAGACAACCAACAAAATAAATCAAGATCTGATTTGTAATATTTTTCAATTTTTATAGTGTGAATACTCCACCATGATTGATTTTAAGCTACCAAAATAACATTTCTAAATGCAGATCTGGGAAGAGATACGCTATATCACCCCATTATATAACATGTACATTACATAGAACAGACGGAAAAACTTTAAGAAGATAGATAATAGTGAAGTGTAGTAAGATAATTAAGAGGTGAAGTTTTCAGCATCCATTACCTTTGTTGTTAAAATGTTTAATTGCAGGTTTATAAATAATTTAGTTTTTAATAATGACCATGATTAACAACCCACTGACAAAATCTTTGAAAACTTCACAATCAGCTTTTGCAAGCTGATACAGCTGGCTCTAGCAGACTACTGAATTGTCACTCCCCTGTCTGAAATTCTAGACTGTCCGTTACACTGATTATCTGGGAAATCAGTGAAGAGGGCAATGATAATTTTCATTTTGTGGTGAATTGATGATGCACAAATTCTATCAGCTCCTCTCTGCTTTTTGAACAAAGTTTAGTGTTCAAAAACTCCTTTGAACACATCGTCCCATTTGAGCCTTACATAGTTCCTGTGAGACAGGGGGGGTAGATATCATTATTCTTTCTTTACAGAAAGAAAAAACAAAGCTAAGAAAAATTAAATTACTGGCCAAGCTCATTCAGGTAATTATTAATAAATGGCAGAACAGAGTTTCAAACCCAGGTCTTACGAAAATTCAACAAGAAGCTAGAGAAAATTTAATTGACTGATATAAATTTTTTTTTTTTAAATTGTAACAAATGTCCTTTGTAGCACTTTAGAGTTTGATGTGAAAAGTACATTCATATCTTGCTAAAGGATCCCGATACCAAGGATGTTTTGTTCTTATAAACCCCACTATTTCTAAGTTATCTTAAAACAAAACTAAACCCTGCATGACCTAATAAATAAGATCTAAGAATCAAAATAGAAATGTAGGTTTTCAAAAACGAGCTGAGAGATTCCACATAGAAATGGGGCAGATTGAAACACCCTCTACCAAGGGAACATGGGACAGAAAAGTAGATTAAATCAGAAAAGGAAGAAAGCTAATGACATAATGGCGAGCCACAAATGCCACAAATGAAAAACAAAGTACGTAATACTTGTTACAATTATTCAGGGTGCTTGCTCTAATGTCTCCAAACATTAAAAACATTAGGATCTTGTTCATGACAACATTTATCTCATTTATCTGCTGATATTTACCTCATCCTTGAATCAGATACTGCTTAAACTAAGTTCTGCCAGCATAAAGAATATGGACTTAGTACACCCATAGGGCATTTCATATATAGGAGTGCAAATTGTGATATTTTAGGTTGCTTCAGATGGAATCACTAAACGCATCAAAAACTAGCGACAGTCTATTAGTTACTAGGGAGGCCAGTAAGCATTCAGCATTTCCCAGTCCATGTGGGAATGTTAATTCCAATTACAAAGAGAAATACCAAAGTGGAATTCATTATGATTAAGAACTTGCTGTACTGGTATGAATTGTTTGTAATCGGTACCTCTGGTGTAAAATACAAGTATTGAGGCAGAGATGGGTCATTCAAAGCTCAGCAGGGTTCCCTTGAATCTCTTACCTTATATAAAGTTAAACAAGAAAGGAACTATTTCCCAAAATCAAGATATTATTTTTAATAGGCATCTAATAGTTATGCGGGAATGATTTTTTAAAGTACTAACAGGTTCTGACCATGAGCAAAAGCTGTTTGTGTAGGCTTAACATAAAATTAACATATTCAAAATAATTAATACATACAATAAAAATGTATTTGATTCCAATTTGCACTTAGTATCACAGATTTAAAGTGGGAGGGGTACAAAAAAAGGATAAAGGTAAACTGGAGCTACGACAAAGAATCATGGACGACAGGAAAATAAGTCACTAGGAAGTGTCCTTATGTAAGAGGAAATACATGTGATAAACAACCGTAGAGGAAGGAATGAATGTGGTGTGTGGTGCTCTTTCTTTAACAGACTCTGTCTTGACAGACAGTACTCAGTACATTCATCTCAACTAATCCAAGCTCTCCAGTCTCCCTGGAAAACCTACAGATTGATGCCCTGGGGGTGCTAAACTCTGAACTCCACATAACTCTGCTCTGACCAGTTGAGCTACTCACAGTTCCTTGTGTTTTTTCCCCCTAACATGTTTATGCCATTTGTTACTTGTTATTCTAATTACTTAATTTAATTAAATATGAACCAAAAGGGTGAAATATGAGTATGAAAAAAGTTGTTTTGTAAAATCTAAGTGGAAGGATGCCTTGCAAACAATTGCACTCAAATAAAGTGAATGTAAGATAATTTATTAATGAAAAGACTGGGCCGGGCGCGGTGGCTCACGCCTGTAATCCTAGCACTCTGGGAGGCCGAGGCGGGTGGATTGCTCAAGGTCAGGAGTTCGAGACCAGCCTGAGCGAGACCCCGTCTCTACTAAAAATAGAAAGACATTATATGGACAACTAAAAATCTATATAGAAAAAAATTAGCCGGGCATAGTGGCGCATGCCTGTAGTCCCAGCTACTTGGGAGGCTGAGGCAGTAGGATCGCTTAAGCCCAGGAGTCTGAGGTTGCTGTGAGCTAAGCTGACGCCACGGCACTCACTCTAGCCTGGGCAACAAAGTGAGACTCTGTCTCAACAAAAAAAAAAAAAAGAAAAAAAAAGAAAAGACTGGGGTGGGGGCAGGTGGGAAAAATCATGAAAATTTAGAAATCTGCACTCACATTATTTTGTAAGTACACGTTGAACATCCCTAATTTGAAAATCTGAAATCAGCAAGCTCCAAAATCCAAAACTTTTTGAGCACTGACATGACACCACAAGTGGAAAATTTCATACTTAAGAACTCAACAAAAACTTTTTGTGCCCAAAATTATTTAAAATATTGATAAAACTGCCTTCAGGATCTATGTGTAAGGTGTAAGTGGAACATAAATGAACTTCTGGTTTAGCCTTGGGTTCCATCCCCAAGACATCTCATTATGTATAGGGAAATATTCCAAAATCAAGAAAAAATCCAAAATCCAGAACTCTTCTGGTCCCAAGCATTTCAGATAAGGGATACCTTTAATTTCTTTCTCTATTAAAAAAAAAACTGGAGAAAATAGTAATACTACAGATTAATAATAATTGCTAACAATGACCGAACACTATGTCCCGAGAATTAGTCTAAGTACTTCACATATATCAAACTGGTTTGATCTTTATAATAATTTAAGTTGCTACCATTATTATTCCCATTTTACAGATAATGGAAACCGAGGCACAGAGTTAGGGAGCTTGCCCAAGGTTACATTCCTCTTAGTGGTGGAGACTGTATTTGGCCCAGATAGTCTGGCTTTTAGCCACTGTGCTGTACCAGTGCAGCGTAGGTACAGTTTACACGTGCATTAAAGACGACGTGGAACTCTAGGCAGTGGGCTCGTAAAAAGTTTAGACCTTCACCAAAAGATTAACAAATAAATGTTTAATTATAGGTTTTAGGTCTCAAAAAGTTTAAAGTTTACAACTTTTTTATGATTTCCTTGCTTTAACTAACTTTTAAAGTTGACTAAATACTGATCTGACATAGTTTGGATATTTGTCCCCTTCAATTCTCACGTTGAAATTTGATCCTCAATGTTGGAAATGGGGCCTAGGGGGAGGTATTTGGGTCAGGGTGGATCCCTCACAAACGGCCTTGCACCATCCTTGTGGTAATCAGTGGTTCTCGCTCTATTAGTTTCTAAGAGAGCTGATTATTAAAAAAGAGCCTGGCACCCCCTTCCCCTGCTTCCTCTCACACCATGTGATTTGAAACCATGCTTTTTGTATAGCCTGCAGACCTGCAAGCCAAATAAAACTTTTTTTTTTCTTTTTTGACAGGGTCTTACTCTGTTGCCCAGGCTGAAGTGCAATGGCATGGTCATAGCTCACTGTAACCTCAAACTCCTGCCCTTAAGCAATTTTCCCACCTCAGCCTCCCAAGTAGCTATGACTATGTGTGTGCCACCAAGCCTAGCAAATTTTTTGAGTTTTTGTACAGATGGGGTCTAGAACTCCTGGCCTCAAGTGATCCTCCTACCTTTGCCTCCCAAAGCACTGGGATTACAGGTGTGAGCCACTGCACCTGGCCAAACATTTTTTTTTTTTATAAATTACCCACCCTCAGGTATTCCTTTATAGCAACACAAACAGGCTAAGACACAGTCCAATCACATCAGCTAGAAGGCTTCACCTTCTACAAAGGGGCAGGTAAAAAAGTGATGGTCTTAAATATCAGACTAAAAGTTGGGAATCTATGTAATACTAGAATAGGGAGTTATTGTATATAGTTGAGCAGGAGTATGGCATGATTTAATTGATGTTTTGAAGGGGTCATCTGGCAGTGCAGCTTGAATTATTTTAGAGGGAATGGAGATTATAAAAGAGATGAACAGAATGGGAGAACTCACTTGGATAACATATCAATTGCTGTATAAATGTAAAAGGTGGCTTAGTTACTATTCAGGCTTAGGGTTCTGTTTGCCTTAGACACAGTCTCTACGATTAAATCCATTCATTCAACAAACACCTACTAAGCACCTACTATACGCTATTGGTATAGAGGGGAACAAACAGACATAGCCCCTGCCTTCACAGAGCTTACATACCGTGCTACCAAAGTAACCTATTCAGGATACTGTAAGAACATACAATAATAGATCTAAGTTTTTTTTACAGGGGGGTAGCACTCAGATGTTTAAAACTAAGACAATGAAAATGAGGATCTTGAATAGTATTAGTACACTTTTTATTAACTCACTTGGCCACCACAACAACCTAGTAACAGTGATATTATATCTAGTTGACTTACTGACTTAGTGTTATCATAACCCTGTAAAATAACTGCTCAGTGCCTATGTCTTGGGCTCTGTTCCAGGAGTGGAACATAAAGCCATGAACAAGACACATCAGGTCCTTGCCTTGCTGGAGTTTGAATGTATCACCTTCATTCCCCCCCATACTTCTGAGACAAATACATTCCCCCTCAGATGGGGATTCATCCTATTTCTTATCTAGTAGTAATTATAACTTCCCAGAGTTACAGATTAGTAAATGTTATACCTCAAGATTTAATACATCAGGCATAAAACACTTTTCAATAGTGTCTGTTGGACAGTAGATGTTCAATAAATGTTAACTTTTGTTAGAACTATGTTACTATTACAATGCTAAATATCACGTCCTTTCTGGTACATTGGATGTCATCTCTTGGATTAAATTCCATAAGCATTTACTGTAAATCTATCATGAATTGATATACTCCTTCATGGGAATTATGAGATCAGTGAGGAAAACCTCTTTATTATTATCTAAGTCCACCCTCAATACTTAGGAGCTGTGTGAATTTGGACAAGCGTCAACCTCTGTAAGCCACAGTTTTCTCATACTGAGAAATCAAATAATACCTATCTCATTCAACTGTTGGCCACAAATGTCAATAAATGTAGGCCGTAAGTCATAATTATTCTTATTACTCTGAGAAAGACATGAGTTAGTTCACAGTTTATGTGAAAGACTAAAGAATAAGAACTCTTTTCTATCAAATTAAAAATTAACAGGCATATCACTGAAGAAAAAAATTAGGAAAATTGCATATTTTTTCTCAAGTGTTTTCAATGGCATTAATTTTAAAACTATGATTATTCCTCCATATTAAGATTTGCTGGGCCTGCAAAAAAAAAATAGGCAGAGAGAATGTTACTAGCAACTCTTGTAACATCATAAATTATTTAAATCAAAGAGTACCTATTGCCTAGAATTTGGACATGTATGAGATAAAGTGGATTCTTTTCTCGGAGCAGAGATTCAGCTGTGAAATAGGTTGAAGTTATGGGGAGAAGATACCTATTAGATAATTTTATGGTCTCTTTAAATATGTGTATATGTAAATGGAATTCTTAGTTCTTTCAAGCATATGTACAAGCATAATCGTTATTAGCATGATTAACGCACTTCTAAAACGTATAACAAATAAATTGTAGGGTAGGGTCTTGATTTTTTCCCATGAAACTTGCTGGTAGTTTAGGGACCGAATCCATGAGACACATCTGATTCTAGTGCTTGAGACTCAGAAGTTGGAAAAAGTTTGTAAGAAGGGCAAGTAGCGTCCCCAGAGTTCCATGGCATCCACTATGAGCACCCAAAGCTAGGGCCTCCTTCTGGTTGACTTGCGCCAAGGGACTGGAGAAGAGGAGTCTCTCTTCTAGATACAGAAGAGGGTTTGGTGCTCTGAATCCTTCATAAAAATTATTCTGGCCGCTGTTTCTAGGTCGGCTTAGGCTTTAGTTCCCCTTTCCTTTCCGAGACGGCGAGCCTCTCTTCCTTTCCCAAGATGGCGGCTCCATAATCCTCTGGAGGCGGCCCCCGTAGATCGTCTCCGGACGAGGGGGTTGCTAAAAGCCCAGTTCTTTCCTATGACAGCGGTTACAATTCAGACCCGAGGAGGGGCAATTCAGGATACCCCGCGATCGAGAACCTTATCCAAGATGGTGGCCGCGGGGCTGGGCTGGAGTCACCCTCCTCTACCAAGATGGCGGCGGGCGGCTTCCGGCACGCGCTTCCCCAATCGCCTTCAAGATGTCAGAGCGGAGGCGGCCACCGTCAGAGTCGGAGCGCGGCGGGAGGAGAGAGAGTGGCTGCCGCCGAGCCCCGGGGCAGGGACGAGGTGGAGCAGCAGCAGCAGCCCCAGCCTCTGTCAGGAGCTGCCTAGCGCTGTCACCTGTGGGGGCGCAAAAGTTACCTCCCCAAACCCTAAAGCAGCACGGCACAACCTTTCCCCGAGTCACAAAAATCATAATATGTGCCACACAAGGTAGGAGGCTCGGTCCCGGGATCGCCCAAGCCTTCCGGACGCGGCAAGCTGGGGAAGGGGGCTGGGACAGGGGCATCCCGCGCGGTCACCCGTCGCCCCACTCCCCTCTCCTCTCTTTGGGGACAGGCCACGTGTTTCCCTCGGACTGAGGGGGAGGCGCGAAACAGAAACAGCTGGAGGGAGTTTAACGCTGACATTTTACAGCTGCGTGCGTTTTGTTTTTTGGGGGGGGGGGGCAGGGGTCCGACGAACGCGATAGGGTGAGCGACGCTTTGAGTCCCGGGAAGCAAATGTCAAGATTCGGGGGAGGGGCCTCACCGGGAACTTGGACGCGGGCCCCGGAGGGGGTGGAAGGAGAGGTCAGGGGTTTGGTACTGGGGGAGGACACACTTCGCCAGCAACTTACTATTTCCCTTGCAACTTGTTTTTAGGCCTGCCACCCTCTGCTTTCTTAATCATAATAAAAGAAGTGCAAAGAAATCCAGCTCGCCGGAGGTTTTGCATTTGGCGTGCAACTTCCTTCGAGTGTGAGCGCGCTGGGAGGGAGTGAAGGAGGGGTGGGGGTTGAACTTGGCAGGCGGCGCCTCCTGCCGCCGCCGCCGCCGCCTCGCAGACTCGGGGAAGAGGGTGGGGGACGGTCGGGGCGCGGGGGAGGGTGGGTTCTGCTTTGCAACTTCTCTCCCGGTTCAAGAGCGCGACGGCGGCAGCTGCAGACGGGGCAGCCCAGACGATGCGGGGGTGGGGGGCCTGCCAGCACGCGACTCCCCCCGGGCCCAGAGTATGTATGCGCTGACCCCCTCCTCTCCCCTCCCCTCCTTTAAACCTCCCCAGAGGGCGTGTCTGGCCGACCAGCCCCGAGCGCTGCCGAGACGCTGCGGCACCGTTTCCGTGCAACCCTGTAGCCCCTTTCGAAGTGACACACTTCGCGCAACTCGGCCTCGGGGCGGCGGCGCGGACCACCCCGCAGCTCTGCTGCGGGCCGCGCCCCCGCTCTCCTACCCGCCCGCTGTCACCCGGAGCCTGCCGCCGAGGGAGAAGGCGAGCTCCAAAGTGGGACCGGAGCTGCGGAGCTGGGCGGGGGCGGGAAGGAGGCTGCCAGAAGAGAAACTAGAGAAACTCGGTTTCCCTCTCCAAACCGCCCCAAAGAGACCAGGTCGGCCCCCGCCTCCGCCTCACTTTCTTTTTCCTGGGGTGGGGGCCGAGGAGAAACCCCGCGCGCCGTGCGGGCGGCTATGCCTAGGGCCGCGGGCGTGCAGGCGCCGTCGGGACCCGGGTGGCGGGCCCGCGCGGAGGGCGTGAGGGCGGGGGCTGCGGGCGCCCTTGCAGTTGCCAAGCGTCGCCAACAGGTTGCACCGTTCCCCGCGGCCGCTGCGGGGCCCCTCGGGCGGGGAGCGGCCGGGGGTGGAGTGGGAGCGCGTGTGTGCGAGTGTGTGCGCGCCGTGGCGCCGCCTCCACCCGCCCCCCGCTCGGTCCCGCTCGCTCGCTCAGGCCGGGCGGCCCTTTCCCGTGTCAGTGCTCCCTCCCCTCCGCCGCCGCCTCCTCCATTTTGCGAGCTCGTGTCTGTGACTGGAGCCCGAGTCGAGTCACCGCCCGCCCGTCGGGGACGGATTCAGTGGGTGGAAGGAGACGCGGCAGCCGGAGCGGCCGAAGCAGCGGGGCGCCGGGACAGGGACCGCGCGCCCGGGAGCCCGGACCGGCGGAGATGAGCACGGAGCGGGGCGGAGGGCTGGCTTGTCACTTGGGAAATGGGAGACTTAATTAAATAGGGGCTCTCCCCTCCCCCCATGGAGAAGGGGGCGGCTGTTTACTTCCTTTTTTTAGAAAAAAATATTTCCCTCCCGCTCCTCCTGCTTTCACACGCTAAGTTGTTTATCTCGGCTGCGGTGGGAGCTGCGGACGGTCGCGGGTGAGCGGCGCCGCTGCCAGAGGTAAGGGGCGGGCAGGGGCGGGGGCTCGCTTCGCCGAGGTGCCGCGGGTACCGGAGGCCGAGTCGGGGGCCGCCGTGGGAGCGGGCAAACTTTTATTAGCCTCGGGGAGTGGGGGTTGGGGGCTGGCGAGGGCCGGGTGATGGTGACGAAAGGGCAGCGCGCGGGTGACAGCGCTGGCCTCTTCCTCTCCCTCTGCCGCCCGGCCGAGCCGAGGGGTAGGAACCTGAGCTCGGACTGCCGGGGGAGCCTTGTCTTGCTGCCGGGGCTTTCAAGCCTCTCGTTCCCTGGCGGGAACCCTGGTCTGTTTTTTCCCCCCAAGTCCCCCTTTCTCTTCCCTCCAAGGGGGCCGTCCCGACACCCATTTTTATGGTGAACGCTGAGCCGCGTCTGAATTCTACTCGCCCAAATATTTCCACTCCGCCCTAGCGCGCCCGAGCGCGGTCAGGGCTGCTGTCGAGGCTCCCGCGCGCCTCATTTGCGGCGGGCGTGCGGGGCGTGCGGGCGAGAGAGAGAGCGCACACGCAGGGGCTGACAGTCCGCGACTCGGAGACTTCGGCCGGGCTGGCGTTATCTGGTAGAAGTGGGCGTGTCGGAGGGAGAACTCAACAGGTCTGGACACATTTCTCTCCTAACCTCGCACTTTTTTTTCTTCCACCCCCCTCCCGCCCCCAGCAACCCCCAAGGGCTTGTTCTTTGGCGTTTGACATCATTTTGAGCCTGACGCTTCTACGTGGCCCCTTTTAGAAAAAGACCCTCCCTGACCGTAATAGTTTTCTGCTGCGATTTTTAACAAGTGCTAGTTTGATGTTTGGGGTTGCAGAGTTGATAATTGCAGCCCTGTGATACTAGTTAAGACCCCTTGGTATGGTTCATTGGGGCCCCTTAGTATGGCAGGGTTATTTGCTACGCGGGGGGGATAATTGGATAATGTAGCTTGAGGGAGCGTTTCGTTTTAGGAAGTATTGTTTTGGTTTCGGGTTTGAAGGCAGCTGTCAAAAAAACGGCGTGGAAATTCATTAGTCTCCATTTGATACCTTGTGTTTAGAGATCGCTATCAGATAAACACGGCCGGAGAGTGGGTAGACAAGCAGTTTACCCTCGAGATTGGTAGTGACAGATCCCCACCCCTCTTCCCACCTTCATTATTTTCCCGTTTCAGTGACCCTTGACGTTTATGTTTCTTAGCGTCATAGTATAGGAAAAGTTTCCTTTTATTGATTGGGATTTGACTATCATGTCCCAAATCTGCTTATCAAAATCTTTGCCCTTCTCTTAAAACATCCCGATTATTAACAATATACTGGCAACCTAATCCTCTTGAGAATAGGCTCAGAATTGGGATAGGTGAAGGTTTAGAATGCAGAGAAAATTATTCTGAGCATTTTACTGGATACTGTTTTATTTTGATTTATGTGAATGTGATTTTACAGTTCTGGGTTTTTCTCTTTCAGTACTGAGGTATTTGGAAAAAAAAGATTTTAACTTACAAGTATACAATAGTATTTTATATTAAGGGTCTCAAGCAATTTAAATAAATGCAGCTTAATCTAGATGTTACTGTGAGTTATAAGGATCAGACAGCGATATTTAAGGTATATTTAAATAAGCTAAAATTGTAATGAGAATTTACTACATATTCTATTCTACTTTTTTAAATCTAAATTTTGGTTATCCTGTGTACAATGTATCATATATCCAAAATTTGGAGGTAGGCACTATTAGGCATATCCAAGTCAGAAATACAGGTTAAAATAAGAGCCTTTCCCCAGCCTATTAGAAAATAAGCAGATCAGCATTGTTTATTTTTCAAATAAAATGTGCGTGGTTCAACAGTAGGTTGTACTTTAAAGGGTTGGATGTGTGACTAGCTGGTAGGAGGGGAATTTGGGAATAACTGGGAACTGAAAATTCTGGTATAGTATTTACCAAATGTTAAATGTATCGGTTCTTAGAAAAGCAAACAGCCTCAATTGAAAAGAGGTAGGAATTTTAATGGTCACACTTTTTTAAAAATTAAATACTTTGACATCAACTTGAACCTTCAGAATAATCAGATGTAATGAATTATAATGTCTGTGATTAACAAAGCTGCACGTTCAGTGAGTGGCAGGATGAATAGCCATGCTTAGTTGGGAACGATTTTGTCCTCAGCTGTGCAAATGGACTGCATTGTACTTTTAAATGTGGCACACTGAATGGGAGCAGGGCACATGGCTTTTTATTCTGGAGGATAGAAACTACTCTTCTGATAACAAAGAATTTGATTCGGAGTTAACTAAAAGGTTCATTTAACAGGCTGTCTCTTACTAATCGGATCACAGAGATAATGTGACTTTAGAGCTTATTATGTTTTTTCCCCCCCTCTTTTTTTTTTGTAGCAGATATTAACTTATGGACTCCAAAGAATCATTAACTCCTCCCAGTAGAGAAGACATCCCCAGCAGTGTGCTTAGTCAGGAGAGGGGAAATGTGATGGATATCTATAAAGCCCTAAGGGGAGGAGCTACGGTGAAGGTTTCTGCATCTTCACCCTCACTGGCTGTTGCTTCTCAGTCTGACTCCAAGCAGCAAAGACTTTTGGTTGATTTTCCAAAAGGCTCAGTAAGCAATGTGCAGCAGCCAGATTTGTCCAAAGCAGTTTCACTCTCAATGGGACTGTATATGGGAGAGCCAGAAACAAAAGTGATGGGAAATGAGCTGGGATTCCCACAGCAGGGCCAAATCAGCCTTTCCTCTGGGGAAACAGATTTTCGGCTTCTGGAAGAAAGCATCGCAAACCTCAATAGGTCGACCAGTGTTCCAGAAAACTCTAAGAGTGCAGCATCTGCTGCTGCTTCTGCTGCCCCCACAGAGAAGGAGTTTCCAAAAACTCTCTCTGATTCATCTTCAGAACAGCAGAATTTGAAGGGCCAGACTGGTACCAGTGGTGGCAATGTGAAGTTATATACCACAGACCAAAGCACCTTGGACATTTTGCAGGATTTGGAGTTTTGCTCTGGTTCCCCAGGTAAAGAGACGAGTGAGAGTCCATGGAGATCCGAACTGTTAATGGATGAAAACTGTTTGCTTTCTCCTTTAGAAGGAGAGGATGATCCATTCCTTTTGGAAGGAAACTCGAGTGAGGACTGTAAGCCTCTCATTTTACCGGACACTAAACCTAAAATTAAGGATAATGGAGATCTGATCTTATCAAGTCCCAACAGTGTACCACTGCCCCAAGTGAAAACAGAAAAAGAAGATTTCATCGAACTCTGCACCCCTGGGGTAATTAAGCAAGAGAAACTAGGCCCAGTTTACTGTCAGGCCAACTTCTCTGGAGCAAACATCGGTAAAATGTCTGCCATTTCTGTTCACGGTGTGAGTACCTCTGGAGGACAGATGTACCATTATGACATGAATACAGCATCCCTTTCTCAACAGCAGGATCAGAAGCCTATTTTTAATGTCATTCCACCAATTCCTGTTGGTTCAGAAAATTGGAATAGGTGCCAAGGATCTGGAGATGACAACCTGACTTCCATGGGGACTCTGAACTTCCCTGGTCGATCGGTTTTTTCTAATGGCTATTCAAGGTAAGATTAATGCCTTTCTATTTCTTAAGAATGGTACATCTAAGATGGGTTAATAGATTTAAACATTTATTTGCATGTGTTCTCCAAAGATTCATGTGTTTTTTCATATGAATAAGTGGTTTTTGAAAGTGGGCATTGTAGACAACCTAAGTAATTTATCTGTATGTAACCACTTGAAGTTTTCCCCATAATTAGTGGTATTCAGTATCTCATTGGCCAGTGGTGAAGATTTCATTTAAAAGCTTTAAAATAGTATTGCTCACTAACATATCTTAAGTAAAAATTATATAAATTCAAGGGAGTATAACATCTGATGATATATTTTTGTGTATATTCCTTTAGTTGTTTTAGAATATGCTTCTACATTATAATAAAAAAAAACCTTAATTACATAATCAAAAGTTGTGCTGCCGTACGTGTACATCTGTGAAGTGTTAGCTTGAGATTAAAGGGTTAAAAATTAGAAGTACTAACAATGAGCCCTATTCTTCAAACTGAACCTTCTGTTGAAGAGTTTGAGTTTTGAGATTGCTAAAGCAATGCAGTAAACAGTGTACCGGACCATAGTATTAAACATAGGTTTTGCTCACAGGGTTCCTAACCTAAGGTAAACAAGTTGTGTCTGCTGATCATTGTCTTTAAGAAAGGAATTAGTGGCAACATGGTGCAAAACAAAATTTTACTTTCAAATGCTCCTGCAAGTTCTAAAGTAGATAACTGATGGCCAAAATTGTTAAGATTCAATTCTCAGTTATTTGGTTTCTCTCTAATTTTTACTCAGTTGTTTATAAGTATACTGATATTTCTGTCTGATCTCATAAAGTTCTGTTAAAATGGAATTATCAGAAAAAAATTCTAAATTTATGTTGGTAGAGGTTAAGTACTCTACCCTATACCCCATCGCCAATTCAGAAAAGTGCTAGACTATATGTCCTTTTTAGGTGTGAAGGAAAATATAAAAATGTGGATTGTAGTGAATGACAGGAGATTAATCAGTGTGGTTTTTTTTTTTTTTTTTTTTGAGGAAAAAAAAATCACATAGTGATTTATTTGTATGTAACCATTTCAAGTTTTTTCTTAAATGTTAGTGATATTCGTCATTCCCATTAACTAGTCATTGAGATTTAATTCTCTTTAAAATACTTTCTCCTATGAAAGGTATCTCGATACTGAGGTGTTTCTTTTCTTTCCTGTTTACATAGGAAGCTTTTCTTATTAGGGAAAAAATTTAGATGCTGATTTAGGCTATGTTCTATCCTTCTAAAAGGCTTAGTTGCTATCAAAAGAAAAAACAACTTGGTTATTATGTGTCTCAATGCAAACTTCCTACTAATCTATTATTTAAATAATAATTATCTTTATTTAGAAGAACACAACATTTTATTATTGTCTTTCTGAACTGAAGGGTTAAAAATGCTTTCAGTAAGGAGACTTGGGATGTTTCTTATTGCATAAGCTGTTATGTTTTCGATATTAAAAGACAGATTGTGTTTTAAATTTTTCAGTCTCAAATTTTTGGCAATGGCATTCATGTGCTTGGTTTTCTTAAAAGAGTTAAGTACAGTTGATTTGATTAAGCTATCTGTAGGAAACTATTAAACTGATTTATAAAACGTGTAATTGTACAAAGAAAGATAATACATTTTAGGAAACTCTTGGGGATTATTAATGTACTTTGTCCTGATAGTCATCATGGTATTGTTTTCATTTTCCTTACTATAAAAAAAATGGCATGGAACAAAACTTATTTTCCATTCACTATGAACTTTCATTAAGCCCTGTAAAATCTGGGATATATGGAGTATGTCATAGATGATCATAGTTACCCTTAAATCATTAAAGATCACTTTAATATTTTAACTTTGTAGTACTGTATTACATGATGTGTCTTCACATATTTTTAGTTTGAGCCTCATAGCAACCTTATGGAGGTAGGTGAGGCGATGACGTGGCTCTTTATAAGTTCTTTAATATCCAATGAAATTATTATTTTTATGCCAATGTATGATTTGGAATTATAATCAGTAGTCTCTGTACTAATGAAAAGGTGTTATATCTTACATAGGATCATTTGTTAATGTTTGAAAATTTTATACCTAAGCCATTAACTTAGCACTCGGAACTATGATTATCCAGAACAAAGCTTCATCCAAATAAATTGAAACAATGTTTCTTTTTAAACCAATATTGAATTAGTCTATTGTTTCCAAACAACAGCCTTGATATAACTACAACTGGTTGCTTTCTCTTCTCTATATGTTATCTGACTCTAGCCAAATAGAAGCTATGATCAATGACCCTGAGTGATCAGCAAATAAACTAACACGTTGAGACCACAACTTGATTGAATACTGACTTTATGACTTTAGATACAAAAATATTCAATGCCACTAATAACTTGAGTTGAATTCCTTTTAAATTAAAAAACAGCATTAATTGTAATTTGACTTTTTAAAATGCAACTTAGAATTGCTGTTTATCAGAATGTTTTTTAAAAAAAAAAAACCACCCCATTCTCCTGGTATGGGGGGGAGGCATTTCCTTTAGATGTGTCAATGCACCACAACCTCGAGTTATCACATTAAATTGTAAAATTGTGAATATCATGATTGAGCACAGTAAAGTATTTTCTTTTTAGGGTTTAAGTTCATTGATAGTAAAACAAGAGAAACCTTACTTAAAGAAGTAAAATGAACTAGCCATTCTAACTTTTATGCTTTTTTAAATACTGAAATTCAGTAAGTTTAGCATAAACTTACAATATTATGAAGGCATATTTCTGCATAATTTGATCTTCAACATTGATTTTACTTCGGCATTAATGGTGAAACTGCTGAAAAGTAGAGAAAAGGAACTGGTTTTAGGTGGAATTAGAACTTTTATTGAGATTGTGTTGCAATTTTAGTGTTAGAAAGTTGTCTGTCTCCTGCAGCGTGGGATTACTGGAGAGAAAGTGATGCAGGATGAAATTGAACTTGTAAATTCAGTCTTAAGTGGAGTCTAGGGGTCTGATGATTGGCACTTAATGAAGCTACTAAAATTTATGTAGGTTTTAACGTCTTTCATTAATCACATCTGTGTCTGATTTTATAAAGTAATGAAATTGAAGACCTACACAAACACAGGGTGAGTGAGGCAAATTCTGTCCCTTTCTTATTTTTTTTACTAACATCATGTTGAACGTTTCCTCAGAAAAAGGAAACATAAGAGATTTTGTTTTGACGATGATGATTTACCCTTCCCCCTTTTTAATGGATACTTTCTTTACTTCCTACCTTTTCTTTTTCCTTTCCTTCCAAAGGTTCCGACAGTGGATGTTTCAATGTCTTTTAAGCTTAATATTTCTGATTTTCATTCACACAACTGATTTTTGAATGTTAAAGGAGATTTTCTTTGGGGCATATGTTTATTTACTTATTTTTAGCTTTATGATAAAACTCTCTTTAAATATCTATACCTTGTTACAGATTAGTAAAAGAAACTTTTAAAACATACTGTGTATTCAGGTGTGTCAATTTAGTGTGAAATGACTAATACAGAAATGTGTGACTAGCATGTGGTCAGATTTTATTGAAATCACCTTATGATGTTTGTTTGCCTATTCCCCTTATATTTTTATAATTGGTAACAATTTATATTCATAATGCTGTTTTGGTTTTGTCTGTGTTTTAGATATTTTAGTTTGACCACTTTCAATATATTACTGAATGCTTATACATTTTATGAAAGACTTTTTCTGAAATACACCTTGCATAAAATATAGGTTAAATGCAAATTGTATTAATAGTGAAATTAGTATGTGGGTAGAGATCACTTTAGGGACCTTTTGAGATGCTAGTAAAGAAGAGATTGGATCCAAAGGGTTTATTTTAGTTTGTGCCTAATGTGGAAGACAGAGCATCTGCATTAATTGGTTAGTTATATAAGTCTTAATCTACTCTGGCCTGCAGATGATTGAAATAGCCTAGTTATGTTAGGAAATCCTAATTTACATTAAGTTTAGAATAGGTCTGCGGTATAGGTATTAAAACATATTTTTACTTTAAGGATTACACCTAATTTTAATTAGCAGTGAGTTCTCATTATGTACCACATTTATGTGAATAAATTAAATAGGCAAAATAGGTTTGTGCCAAATAAAACGTTTATCCTTCTGAGGACATCCTGGTAACAGTTTCATGAAGAGTAATTGTGTAAGGTAGTATTTACAGGTATTTGCTAAATTAATGGGCACTTGCTTCCATTATTTCTGAGTCATGGAAAATATATATTGGTGAATCCTGTTGCATAAAGAGCTTTCAAGAAATATTTTGTTGAATTAAGCTAGAACTGAAAAAAAACATCAGTTACTTATTGACCTTTACAGAAGGGGTTTAAAAGCCCGAGCCCTCCTTATTTCTGTAGCTTCAGAAAGCCAACTAACTGCTCTCATTTTCTTCTGGCGTATTCTACTTGGGTTTTGTATTTTTCAAGTAAATGAAAATATTCCCATAGAGAGCTCCCATTTTAAAAAAGAAAAGATTCATTGAGTGCTCTCTTCCCTTTGAATGCTGTGTGATCACTTCCATGCTAAACTGGATTACAGTGTGACTTGGGATGATGATTTTTAAAAAATTTTTACACATTAAGAAAAATACAATTTTATAGCTGTTCGAAATTAGTTGTTGACAGTGGTCGTAACCCCCAAACACCTAATTTCAACCCATTGCTTTCTTTATTCTTCAAAACCATCTCAAATGTCTCTAAATAGAGGATTTTCAGTGGTAGTCTATGAATTAATCGGGGAGAGAGGGAAGAAAGAGGAGCAACAGAGGTGTGGAATAGTGGAGGTAAGTTTTAGAAATATCAAGAGATTTCTAAAAACCAACAGTTTGGATCAATTGTCATGAATTCAGAGGTTTAAGAAGAGCGATTTAGGGCTATGTTTACAATTTAGTTTCTTTCATTTGAGGTAGAAATCTAAAACTGATTGTGGCGATATAATCCTAATTGTTTATGGAGTTATGTTGTCTCTTGCTATGTTTTATTACCAAAAAAGGATGTAATGCACATTTTACTTTTAGATTATTTCAGCTAAGATGAAGTTCATGTTTGTCCCATTTTTATTTAAAATTATATTTTATAAAAATGATTATTTAAAAATGGGACAAACATAAACTTGATTTGAACTTAACATGAATATGAACTTATGAACTTAACAAATATGAATTGCTATTTAATTAATGGAAATCTAATGACTTGAATGCAGTTGAAGTAATGATGTCTTATGTTGATATCACCATTTCATATTTCATAGTGCACTTTTACATACATTTTCAACTATGGTGAACAACCCTTTGCTTTGGTAATGTGTTTCCGTGGGTTATGTATTTTTCTGCTGGAATATTAAGGAAATTAAATTCTTAATTAATGGTACATATGCAGAGTAAATTTTGGGGTTCTGCAAGTGCTCAATAGTCATTTAAACTATACTGCAATGTAGTCCTTAAATCCAATTATTTTGAATGAAAATGTGTCATCCCCTAATTTTATCTTTGGGCCAATTTAAATATTAATGACTTATCCTGATAGAGTTGCATGCTTAAACATACTTCTTTCAGAATAACCCAAGTATTAATATTGAGTGCTTTAAAATATTTTTTTCTTTTTAGTATGTTTCAACAACATTAATAGTGTCTATAATGCAAGTTTAGTGAAAGTACCTCTTATTTGTTTTTTTCATTCATGCCATATGGCACCAAAAACATACAAGGGGAGAAAAAGGTTTAATGATACAATAGTTGTAGATGTTTTATACATCGTTATACCTCGAATTTTTATTTTTGTAACTAATAACTTGAGAGTTCAACTTAACTATGCAGTGTTGAAGACATATGGTTTGTTGTAATAAGTGTTAACTTATTTCTTTTTATAATAAAATTAGCCTTTATTCTAGTTGATTTCATAATTGTCCATAATAATATTTAGCCCTGGCTATTATGAAAGTATATTTGATAGCCAAATTTTGAAATCTATTGTGAAATGACATACAATTTAGTACATGATTTATTATTTCATGATGGTTGGAGCAGTGCTATGACTTGTGACCTTATGATCGTCACATGTTGAACATTAAAGCTCTACCAGTTTGTTATGGACACTGTTTTACTTTATGTTGTTGTGGTTGTTTTAATGTTTTGTTTTATAATTGTTGGGGCTTCCTTAATTTTAAGATGATTTAAATTGTGAGATTTGGTGCCTTTTCTTTTTTTACCCTCAGATCCCTTCCAAACAATTTGATGTATTTTTCAACAGTATTATTCATACTAGAAAAACAGTAAACTAAAAATCCAAGACCTGAACTCTAATGCTGAGGGAAGATAATCTATAACCTTGGATAATTAGGTATTTTGGAGTAAAAAATATTTTCTTTGCGTCTATGTCTGAATTGTTCTGAAAGCACCAGTCTTTCTGTGTGTGTGTGTATGTGTGTGTGTGTGTATGTTTCTAAAATTCTGCAATCCTCAACCTATCAATTTGATAAGGGAAGTAATTGGGGTAGAGAATGGTATATTAAAGTTGGTTCTTTGATATATTCCTTGTACATTATCAAAAGAAGACAAGTATGAGCCCAGATTTGGTATTTTTGCAAGGATTTAAAATAACGTAGTTGGTGGCACATAAAAAAAGAAAATGTAACTATTGCTGTTGTTAGAGCCTGAGAGGTGAGACTCTCAGAGGTTGCTTTATGTGTTAGGTACAATGATTTTAGATTAGAGCATAAAAGGACTTGAGAGTTCATCTACTTCAAGATGAGAAATTGAGACCCATAGAAGGTGTTTAGAGAAAGATTGCAGAATTAATTAGTGATGTAGCCGATTGAATATTCCAATTCTCCATCATCTAAGCTTCCCAGCAGGCTTCTCTATCATCTAGCTCTCCTCTAGAGGTATGAAACAAATAGTTGATTGCTATAATGCAGACTAGTCAGATGTTTTAAAAAAGTTACTTTGACACATTTTAGATTTTTATAATAAAATATACAGTGTCTATATTCTTCCCTGTAAATTTTGTGAATATTTTTTGCCCACTAATGATTGAGCACTAATTATGTGGCAGCACTATGCTAAGCACTTTGCATGCATTCATCTCGTTTAAATCTCTTAATCCTATGGAAGTTTTTATTCTAGTTTCTATATTAAGTTTCTGATTCTGTCGATATCCATGTCGGACAAAAGGCAGCTGTTATTTACCTTAATTTTACAGGTAGGAAAACTTGAGGCATTTAAAGAACAAAAGAGAAAAGAATAGCCAGGAAACCTTAATACTGATCTGAAGGGAAGTATTTAATATTGGGTGTTAGAAATTCCTCAAGGATCTTTAATAATTTTTATTTGTCAACACTGAATCTTTAAATGCTATATACAGGAGAAATAGGATCGAGCCTCTGTTCTTTTGTTTATATGTGTGTACTAGTTGCCTTTTGTCAGTTTCCACTTCTATAAAAAAGTGAGAGCATTTTTGCCTGACAGGATTTGTGCATGTGTGTTTACTTTGAAAATTAAAAAGCATTATAAAAATGCAAGGTGGAATTTCTAAAAGTCTGCCAAGCACACTCAGCTCAAACCAGCATGACCCTCATTGGCTAAGTATGCTGTGACATCTGTGACTGTGGTGTAGGTATTTCCTATTATCAAGCACTAAGAATTTCTTAGTGCCTCCTATATGCAATCCCTGAAGGGCCATGGATCTCAGTTACGTAAGGACTGAGACTATATTTAAAGCCTTTAAGTGCCAAGATAATTATCTTTACGTTGATTTTTTTTTCAGTTTTAGTTTTTTCGGAGCTCCTTCAACAAAGCTTTATGCTGGATTTTGTTACATCTCAGATAATGCCATCTAATTTACCAGCCATACTTGATCACTTCAACTTTGTTATCTTTTTATTAGTAAATGCTAGGATATCCCCTTTCTACTATTTTTTATGGTGTGGTATTCTTATAAAATCAAGTACACAGAGATTCTTTGTCATTGAGAGACTTTAATTTGCCTGAAAAGAGAATGAAATTATCAGCTTTACTTTTTTTTCACATTTATTATATTTAGTGAAGCTGTATGAAAAAGAGCTTTTGAGTATATTGAATACCAAAATTTATCCTAAGTGTATAAATTTGGGAGGATTATTAAACTTAACTGCATTTACTATTGATAACTTTTTTCTTTATTAATCAAGTGTTTGAAAAAAACTTCAGTAAAACAAATTTGATGGATTAAAACAAAGTTATAAATCTCTTTTTTATATATAACAGAGTCAAGTATAGAAGTAATAAATAGCAGTTTAAGTTGGTAAACATTACCAATACAAATCGTAAATTTGTAGGCAGGTTTCTTAGGCAGAAACTTTAAAAATGTTAATTAGAACATTTCATGAAATTAGTCATCTAGAATCCAGCTGGGTTTATTAAGGACTAAATAGATTGATTAAAAAAAAAAAAAAAAAACCCAGAAAGCCCAAAATGGATTTTGTATTTCTAAGCCTCCACCTTGGGAGGCTATGGATATTATTCGTCTTTTGAAACTGCCTTCAGAGCCACCTTGTAAACCATAAAAGAAAATTGGACTCATTACACCGTAGTAACACCTAAAATATTCTTGCTTAATCAGAAAATGTATGTATTCCTTAGCTTGATCACTTACTTTATTTGTGTGACTCCAAATGATTTGAACATTTCCAGATATTTAGAAATTCAGTCCTCTCTCAAATTATAACATTTTGTTTTCATTGAGGGTATTTGTTAATAAAATAACCCACATAGGTATTTCTACAGATAATGAATAATTCTGTTTTGAATATGCCTGGAATAAGTGTGTGGCCTCCCAGGGTGACTACTTTCAAATGGGTGATGCTCAGTGGCTAAGTTCTGATTTGTGTTTTAAGTTATTAAAGAACTTTAAGGCCAACACGGCAGCTCACACCTGTAATCCTAACACTTGGGGAGGTTTAAGTGGGAGGATTGTTTGAGTTTAGGAGTTTGAGACCATCCTGAGCAAAAGTGGAGACCCTGTCTCTACTAAAAATAGAAGAATTACCCAGGCGTGGAGACTGAGGCAGGAGGATCACTTGAGCCCAGGAGTTTGAGGTTGCAGTGAGCTATGATGGGGCAACAGAGCAAGACCCTGTCTCAAAAAAAAAAAAAAAAAAAAAAGGAACTTTATGCTAGCAGCTTATATATTCTCTTTTCTTGACGTGGTACAGAAAAAAAATAGAGGTTACTCTCACCTCTAAGCCTGATTTTTTTCATAAGTGTTTATTTTATGTTTAAGTAAGGTGGGCCTGCCTTTGTCTTTGACTTGTTTGACTAGAAGGAAATTTGGTGATAGCAGATATAAAATAAATGTAATGTAAATTCCTGTAACAATCTCCAATAATTTCCCATTCCAGTTCTTCAGTGTCAGGGAATAAACTATCTGACAATCATTATGGCAAGAATAACTCAAGTACACTAAAATTATTTACGCCCATAAAGTAGTTTTAACTGAGAGTAATTTTCTACTTTTATTTCTCATAACCTAGAAAAAAAAATCTCTGCTGTTACTGACAGTACTTTAAAAAATTAAGTGAATTTTAGTTGTTACTACTATTTTCTAAATTTAGTCATGTTTATTATTTATAAAATGCAAGGATTAGAATGGATCCTGGTCTTTGAAATCAGGAAGATACATGCAGTGGTATCAAAAATAGGATATACCTTTTGTAACCATTCTGTTAGTGCTGAAATTCTTGGAGAGGATTTCTTTGTAAGAACAGCTTGCTTGAGAACTTTAGGTTTCTTCTGAATTGTACTAAAAACAGTTTTCTTAAATACTTATTCTTTTTCCCCGAAGGATGATTTCTAAGTTTTTAGTAGCTAAAAAGGGGGATAAAGAGCCATCCTAGCATGGCTGATGTGCTTTATTGCCTACTTGGGGTTTTTTTTTTTTTTTTTTTTTACCTGTGTTTTATTAGCCTTGAATCTCCTAGCTCTGTTAGCTGGCAGATTTTTCTATTGGGTAGCAAATGCTTCTTATCACTAAACATGTATCATGGGCTGGTGTTAATGCAGTCTTTGGGTATGAGATTTTTAATATAATCTAAGAAGAAATATTTTTAAAAGAAAGGAAAGAAAAATAGGTGAAGTAATTTCTAATTCAGTATATTAGGGATGAGTGACCCTTTAATTGATAATGTCATTTAACAGAGCTGCACAGTGCTTTGAGGGTGTACCCACAGATATACTGCAAAGAGAAAACAGAGTAGATAAGGAAGCCAGAGGGAAAAGTTAGAAACCCCATGAAAATTCTAAATTTCAATTCTAGTGACTGGGTAAATTTGATTTTTGTATGTCTGTACCTGTTTCTGTATGGAAACTGGGAAATATATAAGCAGCCTACATTATTGTGTTCACAAGTGGAAGAGCTACAAAGACATGTTCTAGGAAAGGAATTCTTGAGATTAGTGGAATGGGAGGTTAACTAGATGATCTCAAAGGTCCTTCCAATTGTACTTGTAGCAACAAACATTTATCAAGCTAGGCACTGGGCATGCAGAGATGAGGATTAAAACCCCAACCTCAAAGAGAGAGCGGTCTGGTGATCTTTGTACCCATCTCTCCCTCCTGCCAATTTGCTTTTTGAAATGTGCGCTTGAACGATCTCAAGCTCATTCCTGCAAAAGCATCACAGAAACTTCATGGAGGAAAGTGTGTGGATGAATGGGAAATAAGAATTGATTGAGCTATGTGGAATAAGAAAAGGGGTGACAAGGAGTCTGAGACAAAAGAAGGAAAAGGTGGAAAGAATGAGTTGACTAGATGAGGACTGAGCAGTTAGGAACGAGCCAACGGGAGACTTCAGTTACTGTTGAAGGAAAGTAATATGTGCGTACCGTCATCCAAACATACATGATACAAGACAAGGAGACAGCACAGCTTTCACTGTAACCTCAGCTTACGTACGCTAGGCATAAGGCTTTTTTTCCTTCTAGTCACTTAAGAATATCTCCTTATTCTCCAGGAGAAATGCAGTCCTCTTTCTAGATATTCCTGTACGTGAGCCCAAATCTCAGCAATTTTTGCCTGGAATGTTCTTTCTCCAGAAAGAACAAAGTGGTTTACTCTCTCACTTTGTTTAGATCTCCACTTGAATGTCAGCTGTGTAAGAGAGATCTCTGACTGCTCTACCTGAAGTAGTAGCATCTTTCCTTCACAGTTCCCTTCCCCTGGACATCATATATCTAATTATTTGTGTCTCGTCTGCTCACCTGCTACGTAAGCTCCATGAGAAGAGTGATATTATCTGCTTTGCTTACTCCTGTATCTTTTTTTTTTGTTGTTGTTGAGACAGAGTCTCACTTTGTTGCCCAGGCTAGAGTGAGTGCCGTGGCGTCAGCTTAGCTCACAGCAACCTCAGACTCCTCGGCTTAAGCGATCCTACTGCCTCAGCCTCCCGAGTAGCTGGGACTACAGGCATGCGCCACTATGCCCGGCTAATTTTTTCTATATAGATTTTTAGTTGTCCATATAATGTCTTTCTATTTTTAGTAGAGACGGGGTCTCGTTCTTGCTCAGGCTGGTCTCGAACTCCTGACCTCGAGCGATCCACCCGCCTCGGCCTCCCAGAGTGCTAGGATTACAGGCGTGAGTCACCGCGCCCGGCCATTACTCCTGTATCTTAGCACCTAAAAATGTGTCTAACACATAGTGAGACCTCAGTAAATACATGTGGAATACCTGAATAAATAAAACTTCCCATATAAACCAAGAAGATGTGTAGAAATGGATTGTACTTCTATTCTTTTCAGAGAAAGGGAAATGTCAGCAGATAGTGAATATCACTAAAAGGAATGGTAGCCCCTGTTTTCTTCCCCAGAGAGGAAATCAGTGTTAAGGCTGACAGGTGCTTAAGGTATACAAAGAGAAAGTATACATAAAAAAATGTATTTTCAATTATTGTTAGTCTCTAACTTTGCTCTAAGACATGGATTTCTTTTCAGTTTCTTAGAACAACTCTGGTACATTTACCGTTTAACAAATTAGGGTAGCCAAAGTTTAGAAATGAAGGGTTTTGGAGGGTTTTATTTGATTAGTTTTTAAAATCTTGCTCAAGATAGTAAGTTGTACTAAATAGAACCTTTCGTAGAAGGAGCTTTCTTCTTTATGTTTTTCACTTATATAAGAATTGAGATTATTCTAGCAGATGTCTAATGTGTACATTTGTATTGACTTACCTAGAAAATCAGACAAGAAATCTATTTGCCCATGGTTCAGATAGGTGTGTATGTAATCGCTGAATACTTCGAGAGGAGAAGTGTCTTGTTTTTGCCTGGATTTCTAAATTATCTGTCTTCTGCTTATTTATGTTTTAAGATACGACTTTATTCTATGTATAGGTTTGACTCATTCTGTCTTTAGTATGTGCAGCAATTCAAAAGGTTAATAGGATAAGTTTATTTCTTCTACTAAGAATTGCATGAGAGTTCAACCTCGTATGGCAAAGACAGTCACAGAAAAGAGAAAATGCAAGGTAAGTAGGTATTTGCTAAAGCAAGAAAATCGGATGAGGTCATTTAAAAATGAACAGCTCTAGTGTTCAGGCAAAAAAGAGGGGAGGACCAAAGGACAGGGCTCTGGAAGGCATCCAAAGAGAGCAGCCACAAAAGATACTGAATGAATAGCTGGAGAATTAGAGATGATCTTAAAATGGGGTGGGGGAGAGTAATTTGTGTTGTCATGTCAACTAGGGTAGAAGAGAGAGAACAGAATATCATAAATACATGAGTGCTTGTTATGGAGGCCAGTCGTTAAAACATATAAAAATTCTCAAATATCAAAGCCAGAGCAATTAGTGAAATTCTAAATGGAACAATGTAACTAGTGATTAGTTTATAATTTAAAAAGAAAGAAGCTCTAAATTTGAGATTTACATTAAAATATTAAAGCGGATAAGAAGAAACATACTTCTGAGACCACAAAGACCTTTTTTTTTTTTTTTTTTTTTTTTTTTTTTTGTTGAGACAGAGTCTCACTTTGTTGCCCAGGCTAGAGTGAGTGCCGTGGCGTCAGCTTAGCTCACAGCAACCTCAGACTCCTGGGCTTAAGCGATCCTACTGCCTCAGCCTCCCAAGTAGCTGGGACTACAGGCATGCGCCACTATGCCCGGCTAATTTTTTCTATATAGATTTTTAGTTGTCCATATAATGTCTTTCTATTTTTAGTAGAGACGGGGTCTCGCTCAGGCTGGTCTCGAACTCCTGACCTTGAGCAATCCACCCGCCTCGGCCTCCCAGAGTGCTAGGATTACAGGCGTGAGCCACCGCGCCCGGCCCAAAGACCTTTATACTGGGTTAGGAGTAAAGTACAAAGGCTGGAAGCCAGGAGAGAATTAAGTTTCTCTTCCATGAGAAGCCAGCACAACAGGAAAAGACTAGCCACACCCTGGTTCAAACTCTTATTATTCTTATCAGTAGTCTCCTAATTGTTTTCCTAGTTTTCCCTTCTCCCTTCTTAATCCATTCTGCAGCCTACCGCCAGATTAATCTTCTTAGAACACTGCCTTCAATAATGTTCCCCTAATCAAAAACCGTCTGTGGTTCTGTTGCTCATAGCATAGTGGTTCTCCATCTTCTTTCTGCCACAACCCATATCCCAGGTGATACAGGGTAAGTGGCCCCATGATCTCTCCAGAACCCTTGGAGGATTTGGGTTGTAAACAATTTTATGCAGCTCTACCCTAGTCTGTCTTATCCAAGAAAGCTTATCTGAATGCAGGCGAGCATTATAGGGATAGTCTGTGAATGGGCTCTTTCATTATTATTACTTTTTTTTTTTTTTTCCAAATGCCTCTTCAGAATTTACAAAAATAACATAGGCTCATTCCCTTCAGTAAATTTATACCCCCAAAAGTTAATAAACTTATTACTATTACCTCTTCCGTCCTCCTTGTTTCTTTCCTTCCTGTCTGTCTCCCTGTATCCTCCACATTTCTCTGTAATCAGTGCAGGAATATGAGGCATAGATACATAGGAGGCATTCTGGGTTGTTTGCTTTTATAAAATATAAAGATCACTTTTTTTTTTTAAGAGACAGAATCTTGTTCTGTCACCTAGGTTGGAGTACTCTGGCATGATCATAGCTCACTATCACCTCAAATTCCTGGGCTCAAGAGATCCTCTCAAGTAGCTGGACTACAGGCATAAGTGGAGACGGGGTCTTGCTATGTTGCCCAGCCTGGTCTTGAACTCCTAGTCTCAGGAGATCCTCCTGCCTTATGCCTCCCACAGTGCTGGGATTACAGGCATGAGCCACTGTACCTGCCCAAAAATGGGATCATCTTCTCCCCATTTCTGTGCAGCTTATCTAACAAGCACCCTCTGAACACCCTTCCAGATCAACAGATGTGGATCTCATTCTTTTAAATAGTTGTACAATATTCTACTCAGGTGGTTTCATGATGTTTGCCTCTACAAACAAGGCTCGAAGAAACACCCTTTTCTGTGTATGCTTACAAATGGCAACAATGTTTCTAACACCAAAGTAGGGCTGCTGAGTCAAGGATATGTGTATTTAAAATTTTAAGAGATATTTCTAAATTACTTTTCATAAGGATTACAGTAAATCACAGTCTTAACTGGCAGTGTTTATACTTTTCAATAAAAATGTATAAATGATTATTACTAACACATTCCTTGCTGCAAATCCAAAACCTGATCACAGCTTACCAGTGTGCCAGATGACACAGCTGGAGACTGTTGCCGTCTGGAATTGAGGTTCCTCTCTGCTTTTAAGGATGTGTAAAGTTCTAGACCAGTTTAGTGCCGCTTATTTTGTACATTTTCCTTACCTAGTCCAGCCCATAGCACCCTCCCCTCATCTGATGGTGTCCTCTGGCAGGTGCTGACCACATAATTCTTTATGCTTGACTCAGTCATTAGCACACAGTAGGAACGTACCCAATGAATGTTTATTGAATTAATAGTTTTCTTTATATATTTCTAATTTATCTCTTGAAGTAGATCCAGTTTCCTTAATGACAAGGAATGTTTTTACTACAGTACTTTGCCCTTAAGGTACTCAAGTTAGGTTGGCTGTTTGAACAAAGAACCACAGGGAAGAGGAGGCAAATAGCATGGCCTTGCCTTTAACGCATATATTTTACTACCAGGAAAAACTGGAACTGTATGAATCCAATAACAACGATAAGAACAACACTCGTATTGAGCAATTACTATATGCGAGGTACAGTTCAAGCTATTAATACAGAGAATACAGCAGTGAATAAGGCCGATGTTGTCTTTCCCCTTGTGGAGCTTATGGTCTAAGGATGTTACATTAAAAATATTTGTAGGGCACATTAAAAAAAAATTCTATTAATTTTTAGGCTCTTTCCAGCGGAGGCTGTGGAATATTTATTGATTCATTCAGCATTTACTTAGTGCCTACTCTGCCAGGAACTGAAGAGAAAGCCCAAAGGCACCAGCCCTTTGCTGGGAGGTGGGGAACCACCCAGGCTGACTGCTGGTGGGCAGTAGACCTGTTTCCCAGACTGGCCTCACCGTTTCTGTATCTGCATATAGAAACAAAAGAATAGGTACAGTGATTAATGTTGACATATACCCCGGAGGCATTCCTTTTTAGGGAAAGGTGCCAATCCTCATCAATGTACCTAAAACACAAACGACTGAAGAGTATGCTCCTGTCATTGTCATAGAATCTTAGGATTCCAACTGCAGCTAGTCTTACACCCAGTCCTCACTTTTCGTATGAGGAAACTAAGGTCAAGTACAATTAGTACTGTGTTGTGGGTAAGAATTAGGACTCTGCAGTCAGATTCCCTGGTTTAACAGCTGTGTGACCTTGACCAAATTCATAACCCTGTAAACCCTCAGTTTCCTCACTTTGAAAATGGGCACAATGAAATGATGCATGTGAACTGCATGGAAGTGTTTGGCACTAATAAAGCACTCATGAAATGCTGGCTATTATTTTTAGTGATGTGGTTTAAGATTAGCTCCTAGATGCCAAAGATTCCTGCTTTAGAACTCTGTCCATTGTGCCATGCCACCCTATTCATAATTCTTCATTAACCGATAGTTCTCAAACTGGCTTCATTATGATCTTAACTTTCAAACTAAGTAATTATAGTTAGGTAATGAAGACTTTAACCTCTGGTACCATTGTCACATTTATGTTTTGGCCGTAAGTTTGAAGAGGAACTGAAAAATGCGTATGTGTTGGATGTTTTGTTAAAAAAACAAGTGCTTTGGCCAGTCTGGCGCTGTAGCTTGAGCCTATAATCCTAGCACTGTGGGAGGTCAACGTGGGAGGGTTGCTTGAGGTCAGAAGTTCAAGACCAGCCTGAGCAAGAGCAAGCCAGACCCCATCTCTACAAAAGAAAGAAAAAAAAAAAAAGAGAAGAAAGAAAAAATTAGCCTGGCATGGTAGCGTGCGCCTGTAGTCCCAGCTACTCAGGAGGCTGAAGCAGGATTGCCCAGGAGTTTGAGGCTGCAGTGAGCTATGATGATATCACTGCACTCTAGCTGGGGCAACAGAGCTAGACCCCTGTCTCAAAAAACAAAAAATGAGTGCTTCCTATCTGGCCCTCTTCCCCAGCTCTACCCTCCACATATCCCTACACAATTTCCTCTATCAGAGTCACTCATCAACTACTTGAACCTCTTAGGAATTTGGGGTTAAGGTACATTAGAATAACTGTCTGAAGAAGAACAAGCCTCTCATATCTTGAAAAATTCTTGAGTTTTTAGAAGTAAGTTTGTTGCTTTTATTTTCTGATCTCTTTATATATCTTTGGCTTCTTCTTAAAGAGAATATAAACTGTGAAAGTCATGATACAATACTAAGGTTCTACCTCTTTAAAGAACTTTTTTAAAAACTAGTTTTTCTATGATTCAGTATGAATTAAATCCCACAATTTAAAAAACTTTATTTTCTTGATGTAGATTTTTAAATATATAATTGTTCATGTTCATAAATTTATTACACTGAAGCACCTTGCAAATTTTTAAATGGATCAGGTCACACGTTTCAGCCTTACTCTGCAAATTTAAGTCAAATAATTAAGGATTTGTTGAGCATTTCTCTTAATATCAACAAGCCTTTCCATGTTGGGGCCCATCTTTTAGAAACAAACTTTTGTTTCATTTTCTCTGCTTGCTCAAAGTAGTTTGATAGTTGTATCAGTTAGTATTTGCCCTATAACAAAACACCCCAACATTTAGTGGCTTTAGAATAACAACCATTTATTATTCCTCATGAGTCTACAGGTCAGCTGGGCAGTTCTGCTGATCCAGCCAGGCTCAACTGATCTCAGCTGGGCTCATTCAGTGTATCTGCTGTCAGCTGGCTGGTTGGCTGTAGCAGTTAAGGGTGACAGCCAGGTCTCATCATCCAGAAGGCTGTCCTGAGCTTTTTCACACAGTAGCAGCAGAGTTCCAAAAGAACCAGCAGAAGCATGCGTAACCCTTAAGACCTAAGCTTGGAACAACTTTATTTCCCCCTCATTCTATTGGTCAAAGCGAATCACTGGGCCAGTGTAGCTTCAAAAAGGTGGAGGAGCAGCAGAATTACCCTGCAAAGGGGTGTGACTATGGGGAGGATTTGCAATTTGTTACAATCGTTACAGGAAACACGTGTATTTGAAAGTCTGATCTTCAGTTTGTGATATTCTAACTGTTCAAGAAACTTGCCTACATATGGTCCAAAGGCAGAATCACTGTGATCAAAAGGATAAAATCTTGGAATTTCGAGACTGTGGTTCAAATTCCAGCTCTATTACTTATTTCTGCAATCCTGCATGAGTTACTTAATCTTCCTGGTAGGTACTCAGTAAAGTTTGATTTAACCTGAACCTCAGGTTCTTCATGTATTGTAAAGAAAGGGCTAGGTATCTGTTAAGTACTTAAATAATTGCTTTTATTCTTGCAAACCTGTCTCCCACACTCCATTCAAGGTGTAAGACTCAGTGGCTTCTTTGAATTAAAAACAAAAGTGTGTTAGGGAATGGAAGAGAAATATTTGACTAATTATGGCCTCAAAATTAAGTGACCACTCACTAGGGTATTTTCATCTAAGAAAAGAATGGCTGAGACTCATAGTTAAGATTCAAATCCAGAGATCTCCTTGAGGTGTAGGACTCCCTGTGATTCATGGAGTGAGAGCTGTAATATTAGACACAGTCCAAATCTAGGTTTTTGTTTTTTTAAGAATTCTGGCCCCTCTTAGACACAATGGGTGCCTTAACAATAGATTTGGGAATTGTCACTCCTAGAAATTAGGTATTACATAAGATATGAAAAAGAGCAGTATCATCCCACATTAACAGTTGAGAGCTGACTGCTTTTTAAAAATTAAAAGGGCCCCCTAGAAATAAAATCACATGAATTTCTTTTCCTTGTGTTAAAAACAGTTGTCATACTGGGTGGAGACTAAACACTTAAATCCCTTCATCCTACTAGTAGGAATAGAAAAGGTGAAACACATATAGGAAAACTAGATTAATTTAACTGATACAAAGGGCCAGATAGCTCAGAATCCAGACAGTCAGAAATGTTAACTGGCATTTTTAATGCCTCGCTTAGAAGTACCAGGTAAGTATTCTCAAAGATGTGGAAACTGAGACCGCAGCAGCTCTGGCATTACCTGTTTGTGTGAATCCAAGCAAGTCCACTGATTTTTCTGTGCCCTAGCTACCTTCCATGTTTAATAATTACACATTATTTTAAGAAAAGGTAATTTTGGGTGTAGTTTTTTGATTAATGATAAATAAAATATTTTAGTGTTAGACAATAAAAATGTTTGGCATAGAAGCCCTTAGTTTTTTTAAAAAATTAAACTAGCCTTTATGGATTTTAATCTTTGCTTTTTTGATCAATATTTCCCAATTTCATTCTTCATAAAAAGCACTTTTAACCATGAATCAAGGAAAACATCAGTAAAACATCAGTTCCCTCGAATATACTTGGGATCCAAGGATATTTTCCCAAACACTCAGTGCTAATTTCCTGTCAATACATTTTTTGCAAAACCCACAAAAATAGACTACTGAAAAAAGATCCTTAATTTGGGAAGGACAGTTAACTGGAAAGAAGAAAAACTTAAGAGGTAAGTAGGGTTCAGTGATCAGAAATGGAAGGTCATAAAAGAGAGGGCAATGAAAATGTTTCTCTCACTGTCACCTGCTTGCCGATACGGTGTATCAGTGATGTGTCCTGAGGACCTTGTATTTGTTCAGTGCTGCATTAGGTGCTCAGGGAGAGGAAGGAAATCGTATGTTCTTCCTGACCTCCAAGGAGCTTGCATCCAGCTGGGGAGACATGATGGCAGATAGATACATGAAATAATTAAGAAACAGTTAACTGTAGCAGGTGCTAAAGAGTATGCCAGGAGGTCAGAAAATGGTAAATGGTGGGCGAGGGGACTGTCCAGTACATCTTCAGATGGTTCTTATGCAAATTCACACTTCCTGTGGGTCAAGTCTCCTCCCTGACACAGGATACACCATAGCTCCATGAGTACTGCCCTAAGCCTAGCCTGAGGCAAGTTGCAAAATTCACCATATTGAGTCATGACCTTTTTGTCTTGGCACCTTCCCTCCTGCCAAAACAAGGGATGCAATGCCCTCTATAAACCTGCTTTGTTTTTAGTGGCCCATTAAAAAGCAGCAAATGAATTTATGCTTCCTCAGGGAATGATTACAGTTGAATACTGTGGGGTATTTCTATTTTAACAAATGACACAACTTTAAGGAAGGAATGAAATCACAATGATGGAATTTCAGGCATTCGTCAAATGCTAGTGTGAGATGCTTTGAGGCAAGAGTCTTCCCAGTGTGCTGGAGATCACAGCAGCCTACTTCACATACATAGGAAGCCAGTCTGACCTGTGTCTCCCTTGGAGCAGTAGCTGCCTTGTTTTCTCCCTCCCCCGTTACTCATTCTTCATCCCTAGTCCCCCACTGCACCTTTTCCAAACTCTGATATCCTTAAGGCACAGACAGTGGATCGGTCAAGACTAGTGCTTTAAGAAAAAGTGAGGTTTCTGTACACTGCCTCACCTCCCTATCTTCACTCTCTCCTTAAGAGTTGCAGGGGCAGAACCCAAGAATCTGAATGTTTTTAAAACCTCCCTAGAGAATGTGGATGATCACCCATATTCGGAACCACTGCTCTAAGGACAACAAAGATGCCAATAAATTCTATTGCTGAGGAGGTGGTTATGGGACTTGGAACATGAGAGGAAGCCCACAATGGCCAAATAGACCGTGCCCTCAGTTACATACAAATAAAGCCAAAAGCAGCTGGGCAGGCAGTCTTCACACAGGACCACTGTGTCTGGCCTGACTTGCTCCTGAGATCTGTCATGAGCCTAGGGGGAACCCAGGCACATAAAGAGGTAGGTGGAGATGGAGAAAGGCAATATAGGTGTGATGGAAAGAACCCATGCACGATGTAAAGGGCCTTCCTTATGTCCTAGCTCTGCTGGGGCATCTGTGTCCTCATCTAAGAACTTATCCAAGGTTCTTTCCTGCGTTTGTGAGACGGAAAGGCTGTGTTCTAACCTCCTTCCATTGTTTGATCCCATCAATTTATTTCTCCGACTGCTCTTGTTCAAATATGAGACCTTTTTTGGCGTTCTGTGATCATCCAAATTTAATTCAACTTTTTTTCTCCACACTTTAGCTTTTCTAAAATGGGTAATAATTTTATTTTACCTTATAAAAACTATAATTGGCACAGATCTAATTTCAGAGAGCCTACCTCAAAAGCTAAATAACATTGAGAGTTTATGAAAATATAATAGAACATTATACCTCGTTTAAAATGGAAGAAATAGCAAAAAGTTTCAAAATACCAAACCCTGTCCCATGTTTCATAGTCTCCAAAATTGTCATCCACTCTTAAGAAATCAACATGGTTATTTTGAAATAAGGGTTCTTTTTCCTAGTTTTTAAAAAAGCACCTTATACTTTAACACTTGTGTTCCTCTTTCATTAATCAATTTTGTAAATACTTCAGAGGTACAGTTCTCAGGAAAGTAGATTCCTGACAGAAATTGGCAAGTTGCTTTGTGCTATTAGGACAGGTGCTAATCTTTTGCTTACTTTTTATTTTTTGTTTTATACTTTCTGGAAGCTAACAATTTACTTGTAAATAGAACTGCATAATCTTTTTAAAAATTTTGAGTAACATGCTAATTTGTAAAATACATGTGAGTGTATGTGTTTATATACAAATTATGGCTCTTAAAAATGTATCATGGACTACTGACATTTTGCTTGGGCTAATTCTTTGATATGGGGGCTGTTCTGTGCACAGTAGGGTGTCTAGCAACATCACTGGTTCACAAATCTTACTTTCTGTCTCTATAGATTTGCCTACTCTGGACATTTCATATAAATGGACTCACATGTATGTGGCCTTTTTGTCTGGCTTCTTTCACTTAAGCATGTTTTCAAGGTTCATCTATATTACAGCATGTAACAATACTTCATTTCTCTTTATGGTTGAATAATATTCCATTATGTGGATACACCACATTTTGTTTATCCTTTCCTCACCTGATGGACATTTATGTTGTTTCCACTTTCTGACTGTTAACGAATAATGCTATTAAGAACATGCACATACAAGTTTCTATGTAGACATATGTTTTTATTTCTCTTGTGTAGATACCTGGGATTAGAATTACTGGGTCATATGGTAACTCTGTGTTTAACCTTTTGAGAAACTGCCAAAGTCTTTTTCATAATGTCTGTACCATTTTATAGTCTCATCGACAATGTATGAGAGTTCCAATTTCTCCATTCTTGTCTACACTTGTTATTGTCTTTTTTGTTAGCCATCTGCTATGGTTTGAATGTCCCATCTGAAACCCATGTCAAAACTTAATCCCCAATATGGTAGTATTGAGAGGTGAGGCCTTTAAGAAGTGATTGGGTCATGAGGTCTCTGACTTCATGAATGGATTAATCCATTCATGAATTAATGGGTTTTCACAAGAGTGGGACTAATGACTTCATAAGAGAAGGAGAGACCTGATCTAGTATGCTCAGCCCCCTGTGTGATGCCCTGTGCCACCTTGGGACTCTGCAGGGAGTCCCCACCAGGAAGAAGGCCCTCACCAGATGTGCCCCCTCGACCTTGGACTTCCCAGCCTCTAGAACTGTAAGAAATAAATTTCTTTTCTTTATAAATTACCCAGTCTTGGGTATTCAGATATAGCAACAGAAAGAAGTCTAAGACATCATTCTGTTTCATGTGGGTATCTCAATGTGTTTTTGATTTGTATTTCCCAAATGACTAATGATGTTGAGCATCTTTTCATGTGCTTCCTGGCCTTGTATATCTTCTTTGGAGAAATGTCTGTTCACATCCTTTGCCCATATTTTAATTAGGTTGTCTTTTCATTGCTGAGTTGTTGGTAAGTTGTTTTTTTTTTTAATATATTCTAGATACTAGGTCCTTATCAAATATAAGATTTGCAGACAATTTCTCCCACTGAGAGTGTTATCTTTTCACCTTTATGGTGTCATTTGATTCACAAGTTTCTAATTTTAATGATGTTCAGTCTATCTAATTTTTCTTTGATCACTTTTATTTTTGGCATCATATCTTTAAAAAGTTGCCTAACCTAAGGTCACACAGATTTCACCCATGTTTCCTTCTAAGAATTTTATACTTTCAGTTCTTACATTGAAACCTTTAATCCATTTTGTATTATTTTTTGTATACAGTGTAAGGTAGGGAGTCTAACTTTATTCTTTGCATAACGATACCTATTTGTCCCAGGACCATTTGTTGAAAAGACTATTCATTCCCCGTTGATGGTCTTGATACCTTGTTGAAATCAATCAACCATAAATGCATGGCTTTATTTTTGGACTCTCAATTCTATTCCATTGACCTATATGTCTAATCTTATGCCAGTACCACACTGTTTTCTTTGTACTGGTTTTAAAATTGGGAAATGTGAGTCTTTCAACTTTGTTCTTTTTTAACATTGTTTTGCCTATTCTGTATTCCTTCCAAAACCAGAAGAATATTAGGATCAGCTTGTCCATTTCTGAGGGGGAAAAAGGCAGTTGAAATTTTGACAGAGATTACATTGAACCTATAGTTCAATGTGGGGAATATTGCCATCATAAGACTATTAAATCTTCAAACCCATGAACGCAAGATGTCTTTCCATTTCTGTAAATATTTATTTCAACAATATTTTGTAGTTTTCAATATACATGTCTTGCACTTCTTTGCTTAAATGTATTCCTAAGTATTTTGTTCTTTTTGATGCTATTATGAATTTGTTTTCTTAATTTCATTTTCAGATTGCTTATTGCTACTGTATAGTAATGCAACTAATTTTTGTGTGTTGATTTTGTATCCTGCAACCTTGCTGAACTTGTTTATTAGCTCTAATAGAGTGGGAGTTTCTTTGGTGGATTCTTTAGGATTATATATATAAAAGAGTATGTCATCTGCAAATAGAGATAGGTTTATTTCTTCCTTTCCAATACGAATACTTTTAACTAATTTTTCTTGCTTTATTGCCCTACTTAGAACCTGCAGTACAATATTGAATAGGAGTAGTAAGAATGGGCTTATATTCACCTGATCTTAGGGGAAAAGCTTTCAGTTTAAATATGTTGCTAGTTGTGGGGTTTTCATAGATGCTCTTTATCAGATTGAGAAAGTTCCCTTCTGTCCTTGTTGGTTGAGTGGTTTTTATCAGGAAAGGTGTTAGATTTTGTCAAATACTTTTTCTGCCTCTATTAAGACAATCATGTGGGTTTTTGTCTTTTATTCTATTGTTGTGGTTTATCATATTAATTGATTTTCATACGTAGAACCAGCGCTGTGTTCCTGGGTTTAATTCCACTTGGTCATGGTTTATAATCCTTTTTATGTGCTTGTAATGCAGTTTGTTAGTGTTTTGTTGAGGATTTTTACATTTATATTCATAAAGGATATTAGTCTGTGATAGCTGTAATATGTGTCTGGCTTTGGTATCAGAGTAACACTAGCCTTATAAACTGAGTTAGGAAGTGTTTCCTCTCCTATTTTTTGGAAGAGTTTGAAAGGATTGTTGGCAATTCTTCTTTAAACATTTGGTAGAATTTCACTAATGAAGCCATCTGGGGTTTTCTTTGTTGGAAGTTTTGTTATTACTAACTTAATATTTTTATTTCTTATAGGTCTATTCAGATTTTCTGTTTCTCCTTGAGTCAATTTTTGTAGTTTGTGTGTTTTTAGGGACTTGTCCATTTCATCTAGGTGATCTAATTGGTTAGCATGTAATTGTTCATAGGACTCCTTTATAATCTTTTTTATTTCTGTAAGATCAGTAGTAATGTTTACTCTTTCATTTTTGATTCTAGTAATTTGTATTCTCTCTTTTCTCAGTCAGTCTTGCTGAAGTTTTGTCAGTTTTCAATGAAGCAACTTTGAGTTTTATTGATCTTCTCTGTTGGTTTTCTGTTTTCTATTTCATTTATTTACAGTCTGATCTTCATTATTTCCTTCCTTGTGCTTGCTTTGCATTTAGTTTGCTCTTCTTTGTCTAACCTCATATGGTAGAAGATTAAGTTATTGATTTGAGTACTTACAGCCACTTTTTTTTTTTTTTTTGAGACAGGGTCTCACTCTGTTGACCCAGCTAGAGTGCAGTGGCATCATCATAGCTCACTGCAACCTCAAACTCCTGGGCTCAAGTGATCCTCTTGAGTAGCTGGGACTACAGGCGTGTGCAACCACATCTGGCTAATTTTTCTGTTTTTCATAGAGACAGGGTCTCTCTCTTGCTCAGGCTGGTCTTGAACTTCTGGCCTCAAGCAATCCTCCTGCCTTGGCCTCCTAAAGTGCTAGGACTACAGATGTGAGCCACCATGCCTGGCCCGTAAAGCATCTCTTTGAAGTGTTCATTTACCACTATAAACTTTCCTCTCAGAAATTTATATACTTTATATACTTTCACTGCCTTCCATAAGTTTCAGTATGTTGTATTCTTATTTTCATTTGTCTCAAGATACATTCTGATTTCCTTTTTTTTTTTTCTTTTCTTGCTCTAACCCATTGGTTATTTAGGAATGTGTTGTTTAATTTCCACATATCTGTGAATTTTCCAAATACCATGTTATTAATTTCTAACTTCAGTTCATTGTAGTCAGAGAACATACTTTGTATGATTTCAATTTTTTTAAATTTATTTGACTTTTTTTATGGCCTGGTGCATTGTCGGTCTTGGAGAATGTTCCATATGCACTTGAAAAAAATGTCTATTCTGCTTTTGTTGGGTGGAGTGTTTGATGTCTCTTAGGTCTAGTTGATATATAATGGTGTCCAAATTTTATTTTTCCTTGCAGATTTTCTGTCTAGTTCTATTAATATTAAAAGTGGGGTGCTGAAGTCTCCAACTAATATTGTGGAATTGCTTCTTCAATTCTGTCACTTTTTGCTTCATATATTTTGAGGCTCCATTGTTAGATGCAAATAAGTTTATAATTCTTATATCTTCTTGATGGATTGACCCTTTTATCATTATACAGTGCCTGTTTTTCCTAAGGACAATTTTTGTCTTAAGTCTATCTTTTCTGATATTAGTATACTCCAGCTTTCTTTTGTGTATTGTTTGCATAGAATATATTTTTCTTTCCATTTATTTCTGTTTTTGAATATAAGGTGAGTCTCTGTAGATAGCACACAATTGGATCTGCTAATCTCTGCCTTTCAATGGGAGTTTAAACTACTGACATTTAATATAATTATGGATGAGGAAAAGTACTCCCGACATTTTATTTTATGTCATATCTTTTTTGTTCTTAAATTATTCCATTACTACCTTCTTTTACATTATATATTTTTCTAGTGTAATAATTTTAATTCCTTTGTCATTTCTTTTATATTTTTAAGTTATTTTCTTAGGGGTTGTCCTGGAGATTATATTACCATCTTAATTTAACAATGTAGTTTAGATTAATAATCAATTTAATTTCAATAGTGTACAAAAACTTCACCTCTATAATCTA
Organism: Eulemur rufifrons; assembly: GCF_041146395.1. NCBI lineage: Eukaryota > Metazoa > Chordata > Mammalia > Primates > Lemuridae > Eulemur > Eulemur rufifrons. Next base: position 9,115,200 of record NC_090992.1, on the reverse strand, counting down.
CCCCCCTCCACTTTATGCTCACAGATTTCTTCCTTCTGCATCCTAATCTGTAATACAGATTAAAAGTATTGCTTATATAGTTGTCTTTTGAATCAGACTGTGGGGGAGAGCTACAAAGAAAACTTATACTTTATACTGTCTTGTATGTTTACATAATGTAGTTACTTTTCCTGATGTTCTTTATTTCTTCATGTGAAATAGTTATTGTCTGGTGTCCTTTCATTTCATCCTGAAGGACTCCCTTTAGCGTTTGTTGGAGGACAGGTCTGCTAGTGACGAACTCCCATAGGTTTTGTTACCAGGGAATGTTAATTTCTCCATTTTTAAAGAATGATGTTGCTGAGATACAGAATTCTTGGTTAACATTTAATTCTTTCCGCACTTTGGATATGTCATCGTACTGTCTTCTGGCCTCCATGGATTCTGATAGGCAATCAACTGTTAATCTTATTGAAGACAACCTGTATGTGATGTGTTGCATCTCTCTTTGCTGCTTTCAAGAGAAAAAGCAGCAGTCTTACTACATTTATCCTACTTAGAGTTTGTTGGTTTTTTCTGATGTTTTCATCAAATTTGGCAAGTTTTTGCCATTATTTTTTTCAAATATTCTATTTCTTTATTTCCTCTCCTTCTGTCACTCCAATTATGTGTATGATGGTACATTTGATGCTGTCCCACAAGTCTCTAAAACTGTTGAACTTTTGGGGGTTTGGTTTTTTTTTTTCCCTTCTTTTTTCTTTCTATTCCTCAGACTGGGTAACCTCGATTGATCTGTCTCCGGGTTCATAGATTCTCCCTTCTGCCTGTTGACATCTGCTGTTGAGCCTGTGTGAAATTTTCATTTCAGTTATTATAATTTTCTGCTCCAGAATTTCTATATAGCTCAGTTTTATCATTTCTATCTTTGTGTTGATATTCTCAGTTTAAGAGAAACTTTTTTTATACTTTAGTTCTTTAGACATAGATTCTTACACTTCACTGAATATATCTAAAATAGTTGATTTTAAGTCTTTGCCTAGAAAGCAATGTCTCGGTTTTTTCAGGCAGTTTCTGTTGGATTTCTTTTTTCCCCTGTGCATGGGCTATGCTTGCTTATTTCTTTGTATACCTCGTAACTTTTGTTGAAAACTGGACATTTTGAATATTACAGTGTGACCCCTCTAGAAAATCAGATTTTCTCCCCTTCTCAGTATTTTTTGATTAGCAGTGTAGACATTTGTTTGTTTAGCTACTTTTCTCAACTAATTCTGTAAAGTTTATATTCTTTTTACGTTGTGAACAACCTGAAGTCTCTGTTCCCTTAGCTTAGTGGTCAGCTGATGATTAACAGAGATTTCATTAAATGCCTAGAAGTAAAATTATCCTCCAGTCTTTGCCCAAGGGCTCTGTGTTCGTTAGGACAGGCCCTCAGCTCTCACCCAAGGAGTTTACAACCCTGCTTTTTGGCCTTTACATCCATCTTCGGAGCCTCAAGATTAATAGAAGGTGAGCGTTTAGGGCCTACTCAGGTCTTTCCTCAGCATATGCACAGTCCTACTTATGTATGTGGCCTTCCACATTTCTAGGAATATGGTGGACCTCTTCAAAGCCCTTATAGACTTACCAGATTTTCCTCCCAAGCTTGTAGGCTAGTCTATTGTTGGCTCCAACTGTTATCTGTCACCTAAGGCAGCAGCAAAACTAAGACATTAGCATAAACATTTTCAACAACCTCCCCCCCACCCCCACCCACCCAGGAAGTATAGCACTTTAGCACTGAGCCAGTTCTGAAGTAGGCAAAATAAAAACAATCCTTTTGAGGTGGTTTTCCATGTAGCCACCAGATAGGTCAGAACAAATAATTAATTACAATTCTTTGCAAATGAGGTCCATTCTGCGCCTCCCATATCAGGAATGTGGATTGTTATTTTCATGGCTATCGCTGAACTAGGGATCAGGGACCGGGACTGGATAAATTAAAATACCTCAAAGTTTGCTGTTCTTACCAAGAGTCAGCTGTGGTAGGGGGTGGTTTTTTTGCTTTTTTGTTTTTAAATAAGCATTCCATGGGCTGCTGCAAGCCTTTGATTAATTTTAAGAATTCCAAAAAAGTTAAGTCTAAGAGTTTTTGTCTTTTTTTTCTTTGTTTTTATGGATGAGAACTTGGAATTCCTTACTCCACCAGTTTTGCTGATATCACTCTAATTGTTTTAAAAGCACTTTTTGTAAAACCCAATGTTTTCTCTCTCAATTGTGAATAATTAAAAAATACCATTATTTTCCTTTGGTTTGGGAAATGAATTCATATTGGCCAAAGTCCAATATTAGAGCTCTTTCAAGCTGTTTTACCATTTGTCTTAACTTTAGAATCTGATGATTCCTGCACATTGTGTAACATTCAGGTGGTCCTCAACTGTCTTGAGTTCAACTTTGGAACAAGTAAGTTTTTTGTACAGTTGCAATTGTTTGGAAATTATATACTGATGTCCCCTTCACCAAATTGTTTTTCATGGGACATGTGGAAATTTCTTATATCAGCCAACAAACATTTCAAGTCACTGCATGGTGGTACTGCCTACCAAGCAACAGCTTCAATACTAGTGCCATCTTTATCTGTATGGCAGTGTTTGAGCAAGTGTTTGTTTTATTACAGTGTTTTCCAGACTACTCTGAAGAACTATCAGGAGCTAGAGTGGTAGCTTAGGGAGTTGGGGGCAAGTAGAGAGATCCACCAGCTTTTATTATACATCTTCTTTCCACAGAAGCTTATTTTTCAAGAAAGAGTTCTAGAGTTTAAAAAATTATTGATATGTCAAATGCCCCTTGTATTTTTGCTTTTTCATAAAAATTAATGGAAAATAGAAAAATTAAGGTAGTGAGTGATACTAGTTTTAAGAATATTGTTTCTATATTTCATAAAATTAGGACAAAGATGGAAATACTGAGTATTCACAAAATAACCTCTGGCTTCACCTGTATGTTCCTTACACTTATTCATCAGGTGGACTCTTTCCTCAATAATAAAGGGGAAGAAATCAGAGAAAATATGTGAAATATGGAAAAATATCATTGAAGATTGTGTCTAAGAACAAAGTACAAATAGGGATTCTGTATTATATTTAACTCTCTTGGAATATTTCCCTCCCCCTACCTCCTCACCTACCATGTAAGTCTTTTAACTTATCACAAATGAGTTAAAGAATGCATTCTGTACAGAAGTAGCGAATGCCTGTATTTATCACTCCACTATCAGCCTGCCTCACAGTGGCTTACACCTGTAATCCCAGCATTTTGGGAGCTCCAGGCAGGACGTCTTGAGGCCAGGAGCTTGAGACCAACCTGGGCAACATAGAGAGACCTCATCTCTACAAAAAATTAAAAAAAAAAAAAAAATTAGCCCTGCGTGGTGGCACATGCCTGTGGTCCTAGCTACTTAGGAGGCTGAGACAGGAGGATCATTTGAGCCCAGCAGTTCTAGGTTACAGTGAGCACTCCAGCCTAGGTGACAGAGTGAGACCCTGTCTCTTAAAAAAACAAAAGCAAACAACAACAAAAAAAAACCTCCTTTGTCTAGGAAATAATATACAGAAAGCTTCTGACAATTAATTTATCTTTTATTTTCTTTCCTTTTATAATTCTATTAAAATTTAAAAAATTTTGGCATGTGCTATAATCCAGACCAAGGTTTTAATCTAATGAGGTTAATTCCTGTATTGCTACTACCTATTTTGTCTTCAGTATTCAGTAGTGCTTCCTACTTATACTAAATAAACTTGCTTAATCTAACAATCAAGGAAGCTGTTGTCTAAGTTAAGAAGAATAGCTCTGAAGTGTTTTTGAAATAAATATTCAATAGACTCTAGTTACTGAAAGGAAAATGCTCAATCCAGAATTGTCCTTCAACACAATCATTTTACCTCATTCCTGTTCCTTCTTCTGTTGAATATATTATTTGCTTTAAATTTTATTTAGTATGGTATACCTTATTTGTTTCTATTTTTCACTGCACAGATTCAAGATAAAACTTGTTAGGTCCCTTACAACAGTAGCTGTCATTTTCATTAGAACTAGGCTGGATGCTTACATGTGTCTAACATGGAAGCCATTCTTACTATTTATCAGTTAAGATACCAGAAATCCTAGAAACATCATTAGGTGTAGTAGTGTCTCTAATGCTTCATTAAATGTTATAGGTAAGACAAAGCCTAGTACCATTTTTGGCATCTAGGTGATTAAAAACTCATATTTCTCTATTCTTACATTGAAATTATTTCTTTTATGTGGCAGTAGAAAATTTAGACTAGGCTTGCTTTAATTGTCAAAGAAAGATAAAAGTCTGAGACTACCCTGAATATTTGTGTTTTTATTTAACAAAAATGTTAAATATACAAATGTTTTATTTACTGGGGTGGTAAATGGGAAGAGCTCCTGGCAAGAGAAGACGTGAAGAGAAGAGATATTTATCTACCCAAATTCTAACCTGCTTTACTGAACATAAATTTCCTCTTCAGTAGCACACAATAACCTAAATGTCAAGACATCTTAACTTGACTGGTTTCTGATGAAAGAATTATTCATTCAAGTTGATCAGGTATTTATTCATTCAAGAAAGTGCTTAAGTTTTTTGTTTATCTCAGAGTTTTCTGTTAGCTATTAACCAAAATTTCAAAACTAGTTTTAGTTCTGGAAGTCTAGCACGTATAAGAGAAGGTGAGCAACAAGAAAAGATGAGGAGAGACTTAAGAATGCACTATGAACTTCTGGTAACACCTAAAAATAGACAAATTACAATGAAATTATGAAGGTATGTATTTTTCAGTGAAGACAACTAAAATATTAGCACAAAATTTTCTTTCTTATTGAGTGTTAGAAATGCTATTTTGGAGGTACTGCTCTGCAAAACTAAAAAGAGAAAAAAAAGTCTGGGGGTAACTGAAAAGTAGAGAAAAGGAGCATGGCATTCCTCTAGCTGTAGTTCATAGGATGGGCTTAAATTGCCTTTAAGTATATAGTTGTTTTGTTAAATTAAGAAAGTGGTGGGCTAGGTGTGGTGGCTCATGCCTGAAATTCCAGCACTTTGGGAGGCTGAAGCAGGAGGATCATCTGAAGTCAGGAGTTTGAGGCCAGCCTGGGCAACTTAGCAAGACCCCGTCTCTACAGAAAGTTAAAAAATTAGCCAGGCATGGTGGCGCACACCTGTAATCCTAGTTACTTGGGAGTATGAGGCAGGAGGGTCACTGGAGCCCAGGAGTTGGAGGCTACAGTGAGCTATGGTCATGCCACTGCACTCCAGCCTTGGTGACAGAGCAAGACCCTGTCTCTTTAAAAAAAAAAAAAAAAAAATTAACAAAGTAGTGTTTATTGTTTTTGTTTTTTTCATTGGTTAAGATTGAAAGAGAAGGTGGAAGCTAAGGAATTTAAGATATGGAACTATTCCTATGATTATTAAATTTAATTATCAACCTAAATGGGAATTTTCTTTGTATATAATCCTATTTCAGGCTATTTACCATTGTCTTGACAAATGAACTTGCTTTCCTGTAGCAAATACGCTAGCAATACATTACAAATATATAACTTTCAACCTATTTAATGAATAGTTGATGCTATTTTAGCCCTTTGGATTTAGAAGTGACTGAGGAGGTGAGGAAGTACCACTGTTGACCCTGCATTATTTTGAAACCCTGTTTATAAACTATGTAACTTTCAAGGCCGTGAATCTGGCACCTTTCCAGGTATAGATAGAATTTGATTTTATTTATTCACCTGCTAACTTAAGTCTAATTTAAATCTTACACTCTAGTAAGATCTTAGAAATAGCATGTACTCTGACCTGTAAGTAGGCCCAGTATTCTATGGGTATATTTTTTCTTGTTTGGGCTCTTAAAAAGAAAATTAACATAAGTATGATGATCATCAGCACTAAGCTTTTTAAGAAAAAAGTAAATGCTTAGAAAATAGTTTAGGATAATTTCATAATTAAGTTAATTTGATAGCATTTGCATGTGATTTTTTTTTTTTAAGAAATGGAAATTAAGAGAAACATAGAAAGTAAAAGGAGGAGCAGAAGAAATATAGGACCAAAGGAATGTAGGAATTGAAATTCCAAAATTATTGGCATAGTGGACGAAAAATGAAGCATCGGGGGAGGGGCATGATCCAGATTAGCTCTGAGGGTCTAAATAAAGTATTAAAATCCACAACCCCATATCGTTAACAAAGTGATTTGCTCTGCCATTTGGGCTTGGGATTTAGGTGAAATTGCTTATATGCCAGATACATACTTCTTACCCACTTTTCTGTTAATAATCAGGATTCATGTTTTTCTGATTTCTACTTTGGATATTCTATTTCTTACTATTCTCAGTCTTTATGCTAAATATTGCTTATTTAAAGCAATTTCAATCAATTTAAGTCTAATTGGTTTAAGTTTAAATCCATTTTAAGATAGATACTGTGGCCTTGAAAATTATATTAAAAAGTTACTTAAAATGATTAGAGATACTACTCATTCTACTGTTAAACTATTATTCTAAGATATTCTTATGGGGGTTTGCGGAAAGTGGTTTGAAATATTTTGGAGTGATATTAACAATACCTGTAAAAATTTAGTAAAGCTTATAAACCCCTTTCTCTGTTGATCTGTTTTGAAAAGACACTCTGACTATGCAGGCATTCCTTCTCTGGCGTGATTGGTAGACAGGGAGTAAACAACTTACTGTAAATGGGCACCATGCCAGCTGGCTTCAAGCAATACGAAGCTTGTGACTTGCAGTCAGAGCTAGGAAAATGCCTTTTAACTTGTTCATTTCCGCCTCTTTTAAACACAGAAAAAAGGCACAACTGTACTAATTTATTAAGTACCTTATAAGGTCTTTTAAGGCTTACCAGATCTTCTAGGAATGCCCCAGAAGTTATTAGTACCATTTCACTGGATCTGACCACCTCTAACATGATAATGAGAAATTTTTAAAAGGTAGTTTTAATAATTAAAAGGAATTTCTCAAATTGGCTTACCCCTAACCTTGTTTGATTTATTTGGGGTCATATTTGGGAGTTTCTATGACCTACTTTCAGTGTATTTAATTTATTGACCAGCACTATTTTGGGGGAAAATGTCATAAAAGTTTTTCCCCCTTTTAATTTTTTAATTAGATAAGATAAATCAAACAGATATCTTGGAAAAGAGGAAAAGAACTTATCTTTGTCTTCAAAGACCTATTACACCCAAAGCAATTGTGTGGAGGTGGTGAGCCATTTAACCACCTAAGCCAACTGAGGATTTTCCCTGCATGAAAAGTGTAGGCTGCAGAATTCTGTACAATTTTTTATTGAAAAACTAGTGTGAAGAGCTAATGGTCTTCTTGGATATTCAGTCACATTCTGTCTGCAACTCAGGAAATGCAATTTTTTAAGTTTTTTATTAAGATTAGAGCAGTTTTATGGAGTCAAATTACTAACTGGAAGATTTCTAAAAGATTGTTGCAAATTTTTATTTAAAAGAATAGGAAATAAGATCATACATAAATGTTTACTTGTAAATTGTATGAAGATGGGAATTTTGTCCACATTAAATTTATTTTAAAAACTATAAAAATTAAAATCAAAGAAATATATTTACTTTTTAACAATAAAGCCTTATATACTTAAAACTATTATTTTAAAATACAGTACTACAATAGTTTACATTGTAGCTCTTTCACCTTTAAACACTTTGAAATCCTTTCCATATCTAAAAGAAAGTCTCTAAGGTTATGATTTTACTGCATGATGCAAAATGAAAATTATTAAAGCAAATCAGTAAGTTTTCTTTGAGTGAAAAGACATTTACTGGGTTGGCATATTTTTCTATTTATGCTATCACTTAAATCTGTCCTTTCAGTGAGTTCAAAACTAATATAATGGCTAGCGGGAAATGGAAGGACATTTGACTTTAGACAGCCCTTTTCTGCCCATGGTCAAGTACGAAAATAATTTTTTTTAGAGTATACAGTATATTTTAGTGAACCTTTTACTTCCACTACCTAAATCAGTATTCTTAAGCTTTCTTGGGTCTTAAACCCATTTGAGAATCTGATGAAAGTAACTGACCTTCTCCTCAGCAACAAACGCATGAAAGACATGTACTTAAAATATTTTAATCTTACAGTTTGAGGAACTTCTTAGACCTGGCTACAGCTCATTCATGAAACTCAAGTTGCTAAATCTTGTGGTTCTGTTTGCATTGCAGACAGAATAGAACCTAAAAAGTATAGGTTTAATAAACATCTCTATTGTTACCAATATTTAAGGAACTCAATATGAAACTCCTTTCTTACTGAAAACTAGAAAAGCAAATTAAAACTGGGATTAGCATTTGCCAATTCATACAGTGAATTTATTTATTTTTAAATTATGAATTGTAATTTATTTTTAAATTATAGCAGTGGACTAAAAATTAGGATAGTCGACAATACTAAGAAATCGATCATTTTCTCTAAAAAGTATCCATGGCGTTACCAAGTAAAAAAACATTGATCTTAATTTGAATTATACTAAACAGTTAGCAATTACAGAGGCACCAAGTAGAAATTCTTTTGATTGTCTGCCTGAAGTATGTAACATGTAAATTATATTTTCTGTCACCTCTGGATGCTACAAAGACTATAATGAGTAAAAAGTGGATCCTATAGCAAATCACCAAATTAGAACCATGTGGGAAATTCCCAGGCTGTATACTAGACTTCCTAAATCAGAGCTTTTGGGATTGGGTATCTGTATTTTGATTCTGAGAACCATTAGTAACACAGTAGCCCTCCAAATGATTCTGATATTGCTTCTGAGAACCATTAGTAACATAGTAGCTGTGGCCATTATATAAAGAGGTATTCTCTCGTATTTAGATACAGGCATACCTGATTTTATTGTGCTTCCCTTTATTGCACTTTGCATATACTGTGCTTTTTACAAATTGAAGGTTTGTGGCAACTCTGCATTGAGCAAGTCTGTTGGCGCCATTTTTCCAACAGCATGTACTCCCTCCATGTCTGTCACATTTTGGTATTTCTCACAATATGTCAGACCTTTTCATTATTATTATATCTCTTAGCGTAATCTATGATCTGGGATCTTTGATGTTACTATTGTAATTGTTTTGAAGGTACCATGAACCTTGCCCAAAAATCATCTTACTAAGATTGGTACACTGAACTTTTATTGTGAACTGAAAATTTCAATTAAAAGCAAGAATTGACTATCCCAGATATACCTTCTAGATTAATAGAGGAATGCCGAATGCCATGAAGTCTATCCTTTTTCCCTAATTATAATTTATGAAGTTTTCAAATAGAAAAGAATTTTTTTCATTCATATTGCTGAAATCTCAGTGTCTCCTACATGCTTCTGAATTTTTTATGCGTGCTGGATTTTTCAGCCACAAATAATACTAACACAGGTATACCTCTGAGATACCGTGGCTTCAGTTGACAGCTGCAATAAAGTGAGTATCACAACCGAGTGAGTCATGAATTCTTTGGTTTCCCGGTGCATGTAAAAGTTATGTTTACACTATCCTGTAAGTCTGGTAAGTGTATAATAGCATCATGTCTTTAGCACTTTAGCGATAAAGTATTTTTAAATTAAGGTAGTTTTACCTGAAGGTACATATGCTACCAGAAAGGTGAGTTGATGCTGTGAGGCAGAATCAATAGATGATAGTCCACTATCATAGCCATGGGCTGGAATGATTAAGAAGCCTTCTTGGAGGCCCAGGGATTTGAAAAGAATACTCAGGAACTGTAGGCAGGGTAACTCTATCATGCTACCTGCATTTTGAAGGTACAGTCCTCAGATCAAAAAGACACTAACTGACAGGAATTCAGACAGGCTCCTTGGGGGTGGGCAGAGAATGAAAGCTGACACTGGCGTGTGTACTTAAAGGAATGAGAGCTCATTTTGGAAAGGCAGATTGGGCACAGGATATGGAAAGCTGTATTTGCTGACTGAAGAAATTTGGACTTTATCCTGTACAAAACCAAACAATTGGTTTTTGAGGGGTTCCGTAAAAGTTGTATTTTAGCAGCATATATTTAATAGTGCTGTTATCTGCCTAAAAGTATCAATGTCATTTCACAAATGATGTCATTTCACAAAAGTATCAATGTCATTTCACAATGTCAAACGCAAATGATGTTTATTCCTTGGTGTTTAGTTTGGTCTAAATTTCTACAATGGGAATGTGATCACACATTCCTGATTAGAGGGAGTGGCTTTTTTAGGCTGAAATTCGTGGGTAGCAAACGTTAACACCTAATTTAGCTCTTGGCAATCTCCAGTTCTATGTATAGTAAAATGGAGATCCCAAAAAGTTACTGTCTGTCCCCTTGAATAGGTATTACCAATAGCATGTAATTTAAGTGGGGATTATAAGTGATGAGGAAGGCCTTTAATTCTTTACCAGTGTGACACCCTGTAAAAATAATTAACATAAGTGTTGGGACCTAGAAGTAGTGGCACTGGCTTAAAGTATAAGTTTCAAGTGCAAGGTTTTTTTCTCATTATTCATTTGTTTTTTAATAGAAGGGGGGATATGTCAGTACTATTTCCAGTTTCAGTTCTTACAAATCTTATAATAAAATGACTGCAAGTTATAAAAATGTTACAGATTATATTCCATTTTGTAACAGATGAGAAGATTTTGAACTTTAGTCTCTACTTTTTACTTTGGTAGGATAATTCCAATAAAATGCGGTAAGCTAATTGCAAAAGATTTTTGTATTAATTTTGAGTATGTGAACATTTGATATTTTCTGTATCAAATATATATTTTATTCTTACATTTAAGCATTCAGGAAAAGAGGCAAGGAGGAAACTACTCATTAAGAAGAGCTTACCCTCTCTGAAAAAGGATTTCCTTTGTAATGCTATTAAAGCCTATATTGTAAATCATAAAGCACTGAGTATACGTAAGATAACCCTCTTATCATTGCTTTGGTAGAACCTGAAATACATTTCCATTACCCTTCTCACATTCACTGTGTTTCTGCCAAGCAATCTTGAATTATAAAAGAATCTTACTTGATTTTCTGATTCTCCTGATTGTTTTCTGCTCATGAAGAAAACATATTACTCCTAATCCTAAATTGAACAAATGCTTGAAATATTTTTAGTTTTTAAAACAGCTAATATGGAGTAAGAAATGTAAAGTATAGTTGTAAGAACACAGAAATGGTCATCATGGAACCAGGATTCTAGAGCCAATGCTATCACTAAATCCCCGCAGGACCTCTCGGGTGAAATCAAGAAATTAGAGATCAGTAAAATCAAGGAATAAATGTTTGCTAAGTGAAAATTATAATGAGTACCTCCTACCACCATGCAAGTAAAAAACAGTAACTAATAGGTGGGCTCACTGAGCACTTTTGTATCACATCGTTTATTATTGTGCATTTGTATGATTATCATAGACTTCAGGAATAATGAGGGATTATTCCCTCATCTCTAAATGGGAATAATAATACTCTGTGTACCTTCCAAGAACACTATGAAGATAAAAAAGCTAACTTCTATAGATGTACACAGAGAAGTATGACTTGGTGCTTAAGAGGGAAGAAGCATATGGCACACGCTTATGTCAAGAGCACGGACTCTGTAGCCGGGAGGTCTGAAAGAGAAATCTGACTCCACTAATTGCTAGTTATATGAAATCGGGCAAGTAATTCAATTTCTCTGACTTCACATTCTTCTTTGTCTATATGATGGGGCTAATAATAGTACCCACCTCACACACAGTATTTAGCTACTATCACTGGTTCTCATTAAGATAGTATTGTTGTTAATCACCCCTGGTGGTTTGCCATCATGTTTCCGAGTTAGAGAATCATGAATGTTCAAACTGAAAGGATTTCCTGAGAAAACCATCAGGTCAATCATCCTGCCCCCTGCGGCTTTATCCATGAGTCACAGAAGAGGGAGCCGAAGTCCAGGGAAGCTAATTAAGTTGCTGACGGTCACCCAGGGAGCTGGTGGTAGAAAGCTATCTGGAATCCTGCTAGTTGCCTATTTCTTGGTGGCAGGTCTGCTTTGCACTAAATACGGTGCCATTCTAAATACAAAAATGTAGTTTGACCATTGTGCTATTTTCTGTCTCGTGGCTGTTCTTTCTCTAGATGCCATCTTATATATGCACCTTATAAAATTTAACCTATGACTTCCAGATCATTTGTAATCTTGGCTGGACAGAATTTTCTAGTGTTCTTTAGTATTTTTGTTGGCCCCCTTCTGTTGTCTTTTGAGTTCCTACCAAAGAGCTGTAGTACTCTGTGTACGAGGAGACGTCTGTACATGCTGTCTTCTCTTCCTTGATCCTCCCACTCTACTTACCTGCCCACCTCTTAACACTGACGCCATCTCCTCCAGAAGACTTCGCTGACACCTCTATCTAAAGGTCCTTCCGTATTGTCTCATGGCCACATGAATCACAGTGTATTATTATAACTGGCCACTTGTTATATGTCTCCTACAAATGGGCTGTAGAAACTCCATGAAAACAACAATCTGTCTTACTCATTACAATTGTAACTCTAAGCACATTTCCTAGCTCCTGGTTAAGAATGCAATGATTTTTTTCTTGCATCCTTGCTCAGGACTTTCTGATTCCATCTTAAAACATTTTAGGGGCATTTCCTTCTCTTGGTTTTTGGTAACATCATGAAGCCTTTTCATGACTTTTCCACCTTCTCTCAAAAGTTGATTCATCTAGTGTGTATCCACAGTAAATGATATCAATATGTCATAAAAATGGAGAGCAACAACAGAATGCAGTAAGGAAACTCTTCCACTGGAGGTCTGAGAATGTAGATTCCCGTTCTCACAGAGCTACCACCTTGGTGACCTTGGATATCTGACCCTCTGAGCCTCAGTTTCCTTATCCTTAAAGTGGAGATATTAATAGAACTTCTCAGAGATGTTGCCAAGATTAAAATAACCAAGATAATTCCTGTGTATCATTTGGCACAGTACCTGACACATAGTGAGAGTTAGTATCAATTTTTTATGTTGATAAATTTTTATCAACATAAATTGATAGTTTTATCAACATAAATTATCAACATAAGTTGATAATTTTTTATTTGTTAATTTTTTATGATCATAAAAAATTAACAGATTGAAGTAACCAAAAGCAAAGAAATTGTTATTCTTGAAATATAATACATTTCTAAGAAAATAGTTTTTGTTTGAAACACCTGCATGGCACCTTTTTGTTATTTATACTGTTTTGGCTGTTGAAGGTCTGAGACCAATTTGTCATTTTGAACATGACGTCAGTGGGACAGCGTATAACTCAACAGTTGCATCATCCTGGACAAGCACCAAATGGATGTGAGCCAGGACGTGATCTGATGAAAGATGTTCATTTCTCTCTTCTTCTCTCTCTTTTTTTTTTTTTGTTATAAATCGTTGATGTCAAGCCCATAGCACTAACATTTCAGTTCAATTCAAAATAAAAATTGTGCACATTAGCATATGTTATCTGTTGTAAATTAAATCTATATTCAGCCACAGTTTATTAGAAGTAGGTCTTTTCTTTCCCACGAATTCTACTTTAATAACTAAAGAATAATACTTCTGTAAGAATATTTAAGAAAAGGTTTATATTAAATATTTAATGTCATTTCACTTTCAACTTTCTGGTTGTAAAAAATACATAGATTAATACTAAAGGATATGATACTCATGTTCTGTTAGAAGAGTTTTGGCAATTAGAAGGATTGTCTTATGTTTGAAAGGGATTCCACCTGGGGAAGTTGTGAGCCATGTATGCAGATGTCCCTGGAAAGACCAGTGATAGATGTATTTCTTTCTATTTTTGTTTTTTTTTTTTTTTTTTTTTTGGCATTCTGGTTATTGCGTGACTGATTTTTGTTTTCAACTCTTCTCAAAATCACCATTGTTCTAATAACTGCTTAAATAGAGCATCTCCTTTTATAATACTATAAGCCATTAGACCATTTACCATTAATTTTTTTCCCCAGGAATACTATGTTCAGAGATTTACCATTAATTTTTTTAAAGTACTCAAATGAGAACCTCATAAATTAAAGAACACCTTTGATTTTGAGTTAACAGATCCAAACAAGCCTTTGCAAAATGAAGTTTCCTTTAAATTGGTTTGCTTTCCTTTAACATTCCATTATCCTATTGCTCATTCTGTGTATGTGGCTGTGACTTAGTTAATACATTTCAGGCTTTTTACTAAATCAAGTAATATATTAGTTGGGCCATTTTGAAACTACAGCAGCTTATCAAATATCTGAAAAAGTTTTATGTATGCC